>NW_006204359.1:413691-426258 GCF_000334495.1 Tupaia belangeri chinensis
CCAGTTAGTGAACCTCTCCAGGCACCCGCCAGGCCTTGGGAGACGACCGGAGATGCAACTGCTTCTCAAACAGCTCTCAGCCCAGACCGATGAGCCTGGCCTTCTTTCACGCCAACTTTCAGAGATACCTGTTGCCACCAGTTCCTGGAAGGTGGCAGATTCGATCACACAAGCAGGCTTGTCCTCACATTTGTTAAAGCCATTACCACACAACCATCTGCCGCCAACTTCCAAAATTCGGGTGGCTATTCTCCCTTCTCTTGTTTCTCTGCCCTTGTGGCTTTAGGCACTTAGAAAATCTCTTTCCTGTTATTTTAATGCAGTCCATGGTGGAAACAAAATTAACTGCCCATGTTCAACTGATGTCATTACCCCAAAATGAAGTTTCTTTTCATGTGTGTGTAACGATTACTATATTACTTGGTAATCAGAATACGAAGTCACTGGGTAAAATAATCTAAAATAGTGACACTTTGAAAATACAAAGGCGATTTGCCTTTCTCCTCTTTCAACTTCCTCCAAATACCCACTTAACTATTTTTAAATAAGAAAGCTTAAGAAAGTTTCTATTATACGATAATCATTGTTTGCAGTGACGACCCTTGCGTGACCACATCTTAAGGAGTCTTCTAAATCATCAGCTATTTCAGTATCATTATAACAGATGCTATCTTTCATGTGACTATTTCCGAACCTTAAATTATCTTTTATTAAGAGACCCTAGGGAATGAGTGTTACTCCCATCACTCCTGGGAATTTCCTGACACGCTACCAAAAATAAAAAAGCATCTGTGCACACGCCCTGCTCCTCAGGAGCCACCGGAGGTCACAGAGCAGATGTCAGTTCCCGTGAGTTTGGCTCAGCTAACTGATAACCCGCTAACGCAGCCCTCTTTAATTGTGTAAAATCTTCAACTCAAGAGCCTTTTAAGAGACAGCATTATGCCAGCCAGACAGTGGCACAGCAGTAATGCAGGTGGGCCCACATGACAAGGCCTGCAGTTTGCATCCCAAGAACCACCTGTCTATAGGTGGGGGCACCTGTGTGCTCCCGATCTGGGCTGGCTAAGAGCGAGTGGGACATGAAGGGAAGACCCAACTGGGGAATGCCAGTCTCTCTGTCTTCCTTGCTGTCTCTCTCTGTGTGTCTCTCTCTCTCTCATTAAAGAAATGAAGCAACGTAAAAATAAAAAAAGACAGCAACGTGCTTGAGGTGAGGATTCTCCGTCAGAAGCCCTTCTCCTGCATACAAATTCCCTGTGGTGGGGCACGTCTGCTGCTCAGACCTGCAGTTCGCGCTGTGCCTGACGGAGCAGCACAAGCTGCCCACTCCCTTTGGCTGTGGTGACAGTATAGACCCTAGAATCCTGCCAATACAACGCAGAAGGTTAAAAATAAATACCTTTCCATTGCCTGCTTCTTTTTCAATATCCCCACTATTAACAGCATCAGGTCATGAGGAAAGGAAATACAAAGCAGGAGGAAAAAGCGAAAGGAAGAAGTAAGGAGTGTCAAATGCTTTGGGAGATTCCGAGGAGAGAGGGCAACCTGCCACCGTGGGATGGAAAGAAATCCAAGCACACCAGAAATCAGAAAAGGGCACAGGACATCACGGACAACTGTTTAACACTATTCTGGAAATACCACGTGGTGCGATGAAACAAGAGGTAAAGTTAGAAAGGAGGCGATAAAATTGTCATTATTTACAGATGTTATCATAGTCTATCTAGAAAACACAATCATCAGCTGGAATCTTATCGGAAATTATATAAAATTTTTGTTAAAAAAAGAAAGGAGCCAGGGACAAAATTAACCAAAATTTTCTCTCAGTAATAAATATATTAATCAATACAGAAACTAATTTAAAAAGATACTAAACAAAATCAATATATGAGACTAGATGGTGGCACAGTAGTAACACGAATGGACCCAGGTTTGCACCCCAGGACCTCTCTGAGCATTTTAGGGGAACACGTGTGCCCAAGATCCTAGATGGCTGCGACTAGGGTCGATCATAGTGTCAACACCCTGGGGTGGTACCTGTCTCTCTCACTTCTGTCTCTCTCTCCCCTTCTCTCACTCTTTGTCTCTCTCATGGAAGAAACAAACACAGACACTTCATAGTAGCAAATGTTCCCATTTAACGAATGCTGACATCTGCTAAGCACCGAGCTGTGCCTTTCAGCACACCTCATTTAACTCCCACAGCATCCTTGGAGAGACTGTGACTCAGTAACTCCACTTGACAGATGAAGACACTAAGGCTGAAGGAACATCGGTATCTACCCAAGCTGTGGAACAGCAAGTGGAGGCGCCATGTTCACTGAGCCACATCCCAGAGCGATTCAAGAGCTCAAATGTGTAATCTGGAATAAGGTTAGTGAGAAGAGCAGACTATAAAATGAACATTTTAACAAACATAGACCGGTGCTTTGTGCCTTGGTAGATTTGATATTATAAAATACCAATTCTCCAAAAGTTCTCTAGAAGTTCACTGGAATTCCAATGGAAAAATACCGGCATGTACAATAATAGAGAAACAGCTCAGTAATGTGGGGACATATTGGAAAGTAACGTATGTACTTCCATTTAAAAGTATGACATTATATCCACACAATGACATGAAGTGATGTGTCATCCAGCTGACATGAGAGCACGCATAGTAAAACCCCTTAGGAACACTGTATGTCTATATTCACGTGAGCTGTGTACACAAAGCTATACGTCCACAAATGGACATAAATCATGAACACTATTGGATACTTAGACCTTGGACCAAGAACACGGTGAGCCCTTGAGAAGCATCATCTCTGTACCCCACAACCACTGTGAGGCAGATACTACCACGGCCTCCACTTAAGTGAGGAAAAATGAGACAGAAACATTAGTCACTTTTTCAAGGTCCCACAACTAGTTGGTGGAGGAAACGGCAAGGAACCTGAGCCGTCCCCGACTATGCTGTGGAGAACACCTCAGTGCTGGGAATGGCAGTCACTGAGCAAGGTTTGAGATATGTTTGCTGCTGTTTCATTTTGTTCTGGTATTTGAATTTTCTGCCATGAACATGTACTGTATCTGGAGACAGAAGGACAAAGAGCCCAGAGAGAGAAAATCAAAGATGACTTTCGCCATGACCATTTCTATGGGTAGATGAACAGGAACTTACTTCTGTAAACTGAGTGAAAAGGAGACGAGAAAGATGTGGAAGACATACTGAATGGTCGACCAATAAATGGAAAAATACCTTCTGTAAAATATTCGATCAATGGTGCAAATTAGCATGGCACACAGAAAGGGTATTTTAGCAATATGTTACCAACAAATGAAAACATGCATGTTCTTTTTTCCTAGAAATCGCATTCCCAAGGATTTATCTAAAAGAGAAAATGAGGTGAGAATACACAAGGAAGTTCATCATGGTCTGCCCTTCGTGATTGTGTAATGTGGGTGGTGTGTGAAAAGAACTCGTTGTCTGGAGTTGAACCTACCTGGCTCCGAATCCTTGCTTTGCACTTTAATAGCTGTGACCTAGAGCAAGTTACTGAAGCCCTCTCGGCCTGATTCTTTATCTCTAAGATGAAAATGAAAACACATGCCTCTCAGGAGTATTGTGAGGAGGAAATGAGATAAAATACAGCTTAGTGTCTGAAATGGTCCCTTCCCTTCCCATCACTCCTAAAATGTAGAACTGAAAATGAATATGCACACTTTGACCAAAGCACTAGGATAACTTATAGAACTTGGCAATTTCTACACTACTATGCATGAAATTATTATGAAACTCTAAGCCCAGCTTTTAAAGTTACTCGGAAGTAAACCCGTGTGTGATACTTTGACACTTTCTCAATCTCAATTAGCACTAACCTAATTAACAAAACTGTTTTATACACTACAGTGAGTCACATTTTTCTTCCTTCTTCTCTAATCCCTGGTGAGCGGTAAGGGTGATTGAGTATCTAATTACTTCTTAATTGAACGCACATATTATACATTTTTCACTAGTTCAAGCTTAATGCTTTTAGTCCAGAAATCAAAGTCAATGAAATTAAGTTGTATTGGGATTTGTGCAACTATTATAATGAAAGAAGGTTTGTATTATGTCTAATTATAAGTAAATGTGGGTTTTAGCCTGATTTCCTATGGAAATATTTCAGACACAGGAATGTGCCATAAATGACTAATTCATATGATTAATAACATTGTTATTCTTATTTATAATTTTTATTCCTCATTATAGTGATTTTATTGCTGGGACACCCTAAATATAATCATTCCTTAAAGAAAAGATACCATTAGAGGACTGTTGGTTGTACCCATATTAAAATCAGAGTGAACATTCTTATCTGCAAAAAATGGCATGAGTTTCTCTACAGCATAAAGATTGTAAGAGCTTTCACATGCTGCAAACACAAGAAAAACAAAAATCTTGGAAAACCTGGAATATAATCAGCTATAGTCATCAAAAATAGTTACAGAAAACTACAAAAATGACATTCCAGTTCAGATAGCACTTTACACATAGAGTATTTCACAAGGGTTTCCCCCTCTTTCCTTTTTGCATTATTCAGTAGTGAAGAAGTGTCGCAATAGGTGTGCTCAGACAACAAAGGTTTATTTGTCTGCTTCTTCACAGGTATTGGGAATGACGATCTGATATAATTTAGCGGAAGACTTCTCCAGGCAAAAACTGATTAAAGAATCTCTTTGAGATCCAGCTCAACTCCATGCTTCTAAGATGTCTCTGAAAATATTTCATGTAGAGCAAGCCTAAAAACCTTTATGAGTTTCTAATAAAACTCATAAAAGGATGAGCAATAAGAATGCAGAGCAGAAATAATTCAGAAATTTTGAAGGGGTTTGTTTCAGAAATCACTGTAAAAGAAAGCAAGCCCATCCAAAGGCAATACGGTGTTATCATTTTAACAATTACATTATTCTGAGAAGGTGTTACCTAGCGGTGAATTCCTTGATTAGAGCAGCCTCCATATTACATAAGGAACATTTTAGATTCTGTCTGAAGTGCTAGGCACTGTCTAGGTTATTTTACTTGTATATATTATCAAAGCAAATTTTAGTTGGAACATTTAAGTAAAATTGAAATAGCCAAAAGAAAGAAGCAGGCCAATATGCACTAACATAAAAATATCTCAAGATCTGTAGTTAAATGAAAAATTATGTGTGTGTCTATATATATGTATATATGCACACATAAATATGTACATATATGTATATATACATGTGTGTATAGGTATATCTATGTATACACACACACATATATAGATATATACACATATACATACACATACATACCAGGTTCTTGCTGTAGGGTGTGTTCATTCACAGGAGACAGACAGAAGAGGGAACGTAAGAAATCACACCACCTCCCGGGGGAAAAGGACCATGCTGCAATTCCTTCTCCTCCATTCTCCTCTCAGGATTTTGGACACGCACACACACCTGTGTGATTTTCAGGCCACCAGGTCCATGCCCCAAACTGTGGCCAGCCATATGGGAATCCAGAGTCTTAACCACTATGCCCCCTGCTGGTCCTGTATATTTTTGTTAAAAATACTTGAAAATATGGGAACCAGCAGTTAGCGTAATGGCTATGTCGCTGGACTCCCACGTAGTCGACCGCGGTTCGCATCCCGGACCCGTTGGCTTAAAACTCACGCCGGGTGCGTGTGCATGCGTGCCCAAAATCCCAAGACGAGAATGGAGGAGAAGGGATTGCGGCGTGACCATCCCCCCGGGGGAGGTGATTTCTCGCTTTCTGTCTCTATGTCTCTCTCTGTCTGTCTGGTGAGCGCACGTGCCCTATAGCGAAAAAAAAAAAAAAAAAAATTTGAAAATAGGACCAGCTCCATGGCCTGGTGGTTAAGGCAGCCAGACTCCACATGGCCAACTGCGTGGTTTGAGTCCCAGACCCAGCAGTTTGAGAAACATACCAGGCACATATATGTGCGTGCCCAAAATCCTGAAAGGAAGAACAGATAAAGAGATGGTGGCATAACCCTTCCCCATGGTGTATGTGTGGGGGTGCTCCTCCTCTCCCTTTCCCTCTGCCTCTCTGGTGCGTGCGTGCATTCTCTGGCATTTAAACATTTCTCACTCTTGTCATACTCATGTCAGTCTACCTTTCTCCTACATATTTCTTCCCTAACTTACTGCTATGTTATGACGTTTGTGTCCCTCAGAGTCATTAGGAGGCGAGGTCCACGGGGAGTCATCAGATCAGAAACGCAGAGCCTTCTGATTCAGACAGATTCAGAATTAACTGATGAAAGGAAATAAATGTATATTTTTAAGGGCATTATTTTTAAATGGCTGTTTTTATCAATTTCATCAGTTGTATATTTTAGTAGATTTATGTGCATGGGGAAGATAACTAAATTCTCTGGACCTCAGGTTCTTTAATGAGATAAAATTTTAGAAAGGAGAGATGGCCCCGTGGCCCAGTGGCTAAGGGACCCAGATTCCACACAGTTGATCATGGTTTAAGTCTCAGCCCTGGCAGCTTGAAAACCATGCCAGGCATGTGTGCCGACATGCCTAAAATCTTGACAGGGTGGAGTCAATGAGAAGAGATTGCAGCAAGACCATGCTCCATGGGGGGTGCTCTGTTCCCCCACTTTCCTCTGGTGAGCACACACACTCTCTGACAATTCAAACAAAAGTTCTGGAAAGCAATGCCCACCTTGCAGAGTTGCTCTGAGGTGAAATGAGAATGTGTAAATGATCTAGAAGCGTGCTTGGCATGTAACGAGTATCATTTAATGAAAACGAATTATTATTGCTACTGGGAGACTTTCTTGAAATTTTGTCAGTCTGTAATTCAAGTGTAAAACAATCAAAAATATTTCCTAGTACTCTTACTTCACACTGTATCCAGTGTAACTTAACTGGGTCTCAGGATACACCCAGGATCTGCCCTACTTCCTTAAAGAACATGTGGACAAGAGGCAGGGGTGTTTGTGGGCTCTAGTCCCCAACCCTACTAGCTCTACTCATTCCTCTCCACTTCAAGTCCTCCTTTGGGCTATAGCATGTTTACTACACATATTCTAGATCTCTGTGTTGCTCTCTGGTTAAATACATTTGTGAAGTGCATTATACTACACCAGTCTCTGAGAGTCACATAGGACCCTAGCAGGAAGAAAACCTTTTTAGTGCACTGATTTACAGACTTGATTCTACTACACAGAAATGTATAGTTTGGGGGAGTAAGAGGGACTGACACTTATTGCTAAATGCTTTATTAGGAGAGTGAAAATAATTTAAAACTGAATTAGCATGGCACTAAACTCAGAAAGCAAAGTCAGAAAGATTAGTAAAGCCATCTTACTTTGCAAATACTCCACAGAGGTGATTTAAGTAAAGAACAGGGAGGAGAACATTCTCAGTTTTAGGATGGTAGATTCCTGGGGCTGATTGTAAAAAGACAGTCAGCCAGCCAAATCCTGTTTATATCTAATAATGTCAAGGTGCTGAGAACTCAGAGAAATGAAATGAAAAATGGGATGCTTAAAAACATATAGCTAGAGGCCAGACGGTGGAGCAGCAGTAAACCCTGGCATGCTATGAGGTGACCCAAGTGGGAGGCTTAGGGTTGGCAGCGGGAGCCCTCCCTGAGTAGACCAGCCACACGTGTGCCCAGGGCCCAGCTGGCTGAGGCTAGGAGTGGACTGCAGTGTCACACAATGTCACAGGCGTGTATCTCTGTCTTTCTGTCTCACTCATTCACAGAGTAAGTAAACTTAAAAATAATAATAATAATAGGGGTGTCACGTGGTAGTGCAATAGTAACATATCTGGACCTATATGGGAAAGGCCCTGGGTTCACATCCCAGGACCTCCTTCAGCCAGTCGCGAGTATGTGCCTATAATCTGGGCCAGCTGAGACAGGGAGTTGGTCACAGTGTAAAGACCCTATTGAAGGGGCCTCTCAATCTCTATGAGCTCTATGCCTTTCTCTCTTGTAGAAGAAATAAACTTTTTAAAAAGTAAACCGAAGGTCAGGTTGAATTTTACTTAAAGTTAGAGAAAATGATCATTTCTTTGATGCTAATCTTATACAACTGAAACAGCTGTGGTTTCTGATTAATCTTTTATAGTCTAAAAGGAACTCTAAATCTACCTAATAACCTACTTTTAAAAAATATTATTCATTTAATTTTATTTATCATTATTATTATTATCATTATTTTAAATTTTGCTAAACGGCATGTGCACTAACAAGAGAGAGAGAGAAGGAAAATGAGAAAGCAAGTTAGCAGGCCTAGGACTCAAACCTCAGTCTGCCATGTAGAAGTCCAGTGCCTTAACCACCATGCCACCTGCTGGCCCCATAACCTACTTTTTAATAGAGTCAATTCCTTAACCTACAATTTTAATATGACCAAGTTGGATTTCTGGGAAATTCTGAAGGTTTTTTTTAAAGAATTATTTATTTAATTTATTATTATTTTTAATTTGCTATATGGCATGTATGCTCAGCAGAGAGAGAGTGAGTGAGGAAGCTGCCAGGTCTGGGACTTGAACTATGATCAGCCATGAGGAAGTCTAGTGCCTTAACTACCACAACACCTGCTGGTCCTAAATTCTGAGTTTTTTTAATTGTAAAAAAACAGATTGTATTCATCCTATTTTGATTAAATTTTCCCTCTATTTTTTTAAATTAATTTCTTTTATGAGCATGAGAGACAGAGAGAGGCAGAGAAACAACATCCCCAATGGGGTCTTGGCTGCAGGATCCACCCCCAGCTTCTGCAGCCCGGGACCATGAGCACGCACATCCCAGTGTCCTCAGGGTACTCAAGGAGGCCTCCCTGTGAGAACCAGGAGCCTCGCTATGGGGTCGGCCTCACAGAGCATCCTGTTTGACCCTGCGTCACCATTCCGCCCCTCCTCTGTTTTTATTTTTAAGACTTTAATCATAATGAATTGCAGACATAAAAGGTTCTTTTAAATACTGCTGCTTCTATAATCGTCTGTTTCAAGAGGTGCAAAAAACATAAAAATAAATTTACTCCAGACCTAGAAAACCATTGTCTCCTTAAACTCCTGACTAAAATCCATATTATTTTCACACTTATTTTCTTAGCATTTTTAGGGGTTTCCTAAAATTGATTTTTTGCTTATTTGTCCAGTTGGATACTTACCAAGAAAACTTTACCCATAAAGAAGGATTTAGTTCCTTTTTCTCTGCATTTACCTGCTGCCTATTCTCTCTTGGCATATTCATCACAGAACCAGAAGAGAAATTCTAGAAGCCCCTCACTCAGAGTCCTTGGGGCCTGATGGGAGATCTCTCTGTCCAGGCAGTTACCTCCCTAAACCAGAAAGGCACTGGAATATTTAAACAATCGTCTTCCTGGGAAATGCATTCTAGGGATTAAACCACCTACCACAGGGAAAACTTCCTTGGAACCTCTAACAATTCTTTACTTAGCTAATCCAAGTATCTTTCTGCTGATACTTAAAACACTGTGGGCACGCCCTCGGTGCATAGGAAGTCCAATTGCACGTAAGCAACTCCAGTTGGAATTTTGGCCCCAGCAACCTGAAAAACACTCCAGGCCCTGGGCATACCTGCCCCAAATCCTGACGGAGTACAAAAAAGGACTGCAGTGTGACCATGCCTCATTGGCGGTCGATGGTGCTTTCTCTCTTTCTCCCTCTTCTCTCTTTTCCCCTTTTCTCTCTCTTTCTTCCTCTCCCTCTCTCTCGCCATCTCTCCTTCTGACAGAGGGAAATTTCAAAAAAAAAATTTTTAAATCCATTTATTTATGCCAACACACACTTTTTGAGCACCCACAAGTTAAAAACATAGTAGAATATGTTAAGATGAAATAAGCTGGTCATAGCAATTTTCTTAGGGAAAACATATTCTCTAGTTAAGTTTAAAATCATGACATCTATTTCATTTAAGGCGTAAAATATATTAATGTTCAACATCCACGCTGACCCATGAGTGTAAAATGTTCTCTTCTTCCCAAACACAATTTTGTTTGAATACATAGAGGGAACAAAAAAAGTTAAATCATTCTGGCATCTTTACCCACAATAAATTATTAACATTTCTAAAACATAAAAAGGAAGAGAGACATATTTCAGACAAGAATTGTTTTCCTTGCTCAGTAATGCTGAAGAAACTCTATAGAGCTTTAGCATTTTTCATTCCTGGGTGAATGATAATTTTTATATTACATAATCAAAACATAATAGATTGGCTATCCTTGGTGTTTGGGCATTATACTGAAATCATTCTGAGATCTTTTAGGAAATAAATTCTGTTGTCAGAAAATCCGATATGATATAGTAAATAGAAAACAGTAGTATTTGTAGAGTTTTAAATTCTCCCTCTAACACTGTGCATCATGTTAAATTATTAGAGTGAGAAAACTCCAAGTTCCACTGACTGAAAGTGTGGCTTTGAGCTTTCCATTTATCCTGGACAGATAACAGCTTTTGCCTACACGGTTGTTAAGGGGAGGCACTCTCCCTTTAACCACACGGCCCCTCTGGTTCTATCATGCCTCCTCCTTTTCTAACCTATAACTCCTTTAGCTTTTCAAAGAAAATGAATATGAAATGATGCTAGCTATGGCTTTATTAAAGCTAAGAAGACTAATAATTCATTATGAAAGTAGGAGGGAAGACTTCAACACAGTCAAGGATGACTTCAAAGACTCAGAAAGAAAAATGAGGTCAAGTTTGAGGAAGAGGTTGTTCAGGGATGTTTGCTAAATAATCTATTTCCTTTCTTTTTTTTTCTGTTTGTTATTGTTATTTTTTCCCTAATCTATTTGGGGCATACTTATTTTTCACTTTTAAGGGGTTAAAACAAAAAGGAAACTATTCAAAGAGGCTGTGGCATTGGTTTTTACAGAATATAACTATGAAACATTTAGTGACTGAAAATATGTGTAGTTTAACAATCTTTGAGACAAAAGAGAAACAATCTTTAGAAAGCCAGAATAGCTTTTTTTTTTTTTTTTTTTTTAAGGTTTTTGCCACCAGGCATATGAGTTCACTGGAGAGAAATAGAGAAAGGGAAAGTGAGAAATCACCTCCATGGGGAATGGTCACTATACCACAGTCCCTTCTCTTCCATTCTCCTCTTGGGATTTTGGGCATGCATGTACACACGCCTGGCATGATTATCAAGCTCCCACATCCAGGACTCAAACCACAGTCAGTCATGTGGAAATCTAGTGTCTCAACCACTACACCACCTCCTGGCCCCCTAGAATAGCCTCTTAAAAATGGGCTAATCCTGCAGCCAGCAGATGGTGTAGTGGTTATGTCACTGGACTCCCCTACATGACCAACTGTGGTTTGAGTCCCAGGCCTGGTGGACTGAAAATCACACTGGACACATGCGCTCAAGATCTCAAGAGGAGAATGGAGGGCAAGGGATTGTGGTGTGGCCATCCTCCCTGGGTGGTGATTTTACACGTTCCCTCTCACTGTCTCTATCTCTCTTTCCCAGAAGTCCATATGCCCCAAAGCAAAAACCTCCAAAGAAGTAGGGGCAGGGGGACTAATACTTAGCAAAGTAAGTAGACAAAAACCATACCAACATTAAGTAACCTGGACCTTAAGCATGGTCTTGTTATGAGGTAAAATTTGTTTTGTCTGCGCCATGTAGAAAATTCAATAGGTAAAGGATAATTTAGTATCAATTGGCACCCAGAAATCTGAACTAGCCATGCTGAACTAAAGAATTTCCAGCATCTGGGTGAGTTTCATGCTAATTCTTTAAATAAGTATAAAACCATAGTTCATACCTCTTAAATAGTAATATAAAAAGTCACAGATTATTCATGGGAATAATAAGTCTTGGTTATCAAGGCCCTCCAGATGTCCAGACATGTCATGCAAAATGAAACCTGTCATTTAAAGTTCAAAAACTAAAGTCATTTTAGTAAAACATAGCTAAAATAAATCTGAATTATTTTAAACAATTTTTAAAGAAGTACCAAGAGTTTTTTCCCATTTTAATTCTAAGAGCTTAAATGAAACATTCATGCATTAAATTCAAAGTCTGTGTGTCAAATCATTTCACTTTAATAAAAATTTGAATTACTTGCCTTAGGGCATTATTAAATATCAAATAAAAAAGCACACATCCATAAGTCTTATTTCCTAATATAATTTTTATGTAGAACTATGGCTAGATTTGTATTACACATTTTAAGATGAAAGGATCAAAAAAATTTTCATAAAAGAATGAAATCAGAATGGGAGTCACCTTAGAAGAATTCTGGCACCTTTCTTAGGAATATAGGGGAAAATTACCCCCTTTAAGTAATCTCAGTGACCAAGGTAAGGACATGGATGCACCCTCCTTTTTTAAATACCTAAATTTTAATCAATTTAAAATCTCATAAAAAGTATACTTTATTCTATTGGTTTTTACAGAATATAACTATGAAACATTTAGTGACTGAAAATATGTGTAGTTTAACAATCTTTGAGACAAAAGAGAAACAATCTTTAGAAAGCCAGAATAGCTTTTTTTTTTTTTTTTTTTTAAGGTTTTTCCCCCCCGGCCAATGAGTT
>NW_006204359.1:426291-433748 GCF_000334495.1 Tupaia belangeri chinensis
TCCGAAATATCTTTTTTTTTTTTTTTTTTTTTTAAGGTTTTTGCCACCAGGCATATGAGTTCACTGGAGAGAAATAGAGAAAGGGAAAGTGAGAAATCACCTCCATGGGGAATGGTCACTATACCACAGTCCCTTCTCTTCCATTCTCCTCTTGGGATTTTGGGCATGCATGTACACACGCCTGGCATGATTATCAAGCTCCCACATCCAGGACTCAAACCACAGTCAGTCATGTGGAAATCTAGTGTCTCAACCACTACACCACCTCCTGGCCCCCTAGAATAGCCTCTTAAAAATGGGCTAATCCTGCAGCCAGCAGATGGTGTAGTGGTTATGTCACTGGACTCCCCTACATGACCAACTGTGGTTTGAGTCCCAGGCCTGGTGGACTGAAAATCACACTGGACACATGCGCTCAAGATCTCAAGAGGAGAATGGAGGGCAAGGGATTGTGGTGTGGCCATCCTCCCTGGGTGGTGATTTTACACGTTCCCTCTCACTGTCTCTATCTCTCTTTCCCAGAAGTCCATATGCCCCAAAGCAAAAACCTCCAAAGAAGTAGGGGCAGGGGGACTAATACTTAGCAAAGTAAGTAGACAAAAACCATACCAACATTAAGTAACCTGGACCTTAAGCATGGTCTTGTTATGAGGTAAAATTTGTTTTGTCTGCGCCATGTAGAAAATTCAATAGGTAAAGGATAATTTAGTATCAATTGGCACCCAGAAATCTGAACTAGCCATGCTGAACTAAAGAATTTCCAGCATCTGGGTGAGTTTCATGCTAATTCTTTAAATAAGTATAAAACCATAGTTCATACCTCTTAAATAGTAATATAAAAAGTCACAGATTATTCATGGGAATAATAAGTCTTGGTTATCAAGGCCCTCCAGATGTCCAGACATGTCATGCAAAATGAAACCTGTCATTTAAAGTTCAAAAACTAAAGTCATTTTAGTAAAACATAGCTAAAATAAATCTGAATTATTTTAAACAATTTTTAAAGAAGTACCAAGAGTTTTTTCCCATTTTAATTCTAAGAGCTTAAATGAAACATTCATGCATTAAATTCAAAGTCTGTGTGTCAAATCATTTCACTTTAATAAAAATTTGAATTACTTGCCTTAGGGCATTATTAAATATCAAATAAAAAAGCACACATCCATAAGTCTTATTTCCTAATATAATTTTTATGTAGAACTATGGCTAGATTTGTATTACACATTTTAAGATGAAAGGATCAAAAAAATTTTCATAAAAGAATGAAATCAGAATGGGAGTCACCTTAGAAGAATTCTGGCACCTTTCTTAGGAATATAGGGGAAAATTACCCCCTTTAAGTAATCTCAGTGACCAAGGTAAGGACATGGATGCACCCTCCTTTTTTAAATACCTAAATTTTAATCAATTTAAAATCTCATAAAAAGTATACTTTATTCTATGATTACATAATGAATATAAAATATCTGAAATATAATATCATAAACATTTCATTGTGTGTGTGTGTGTGTGTGTGTGTGTGTGTGTAAAAGAGAGAAAAAATAGTAATGGTTATTTAAGTATTTAGAGAAAGGCACCTCTAGGAGCATATACGGATGACATTTAAAATAATAATCTTAGTTCATCGAAGGTGTCATTCCTATCTATTGGTATTCACGGAAATCCATAAACGTATGTCCACCAACCCTCATCACACTTCACACTGCCCCTTCTGGCAGCTTTCTCCTGGAAGCCCATCTTCCCCCTTCCTCAGTCCTACTCTGTCGTCCCTGCTGCTCTCACCCCTGCAAGCTATTGCCCCAACTCTTCCTTAAACTACGAAAGTGAGATACTACCTAACTGCAGTCATAATGGCGAAGATTTAAAAAAATAATAATGATAAGTGATGGACGGGATGTGGTGAAAGGGGAACACTTCTACATGGTTGGTGGGAATGTAAATTTGTGCAGCTGCTGTGGAGAACAATACGGAGGTTCCTCAAAGACCTTCAGATAGAACTATCATATGATCCAGCAATTCCACTCCTGGGTATCTACCCAACGAACAGGAGAATGTTCAGTCGGAAAAGCACTTGCACAACTATATTCATTGCAGCATTTTTCACAATTGCTAAGACATGGAACCAACTCAAATGTCCAAAAACAGATGAATGGACTGAAAAATTGTGGCACATATACTCCATGGAATACTATTCAGCCATAAAAAAACAAGACCCTGGAATTTGATAGAAAGTGGATAAATATGGAAGATCTGTTGCTGAGTGAAGCAAGTCAGGCTAGGAAAGAGAGACATTGAATGTCTCCACTTAACATATACTGACTGTCCACACTCTATGGTAGAGACTGAAAGACTGGAGAACATAAAAGAATTAAAAATTGTTATGGACACTAGAGACAAAGAGGAAAGAGAGTGTGTGAGGGGAAAAGCATAGGAAAGGAAATTTGGGAAAAAATAGAGAGGTAAGACACTTGCAGGACACAGATATGGTTTATTATCTGTGGATGAGGATGTGTATAGTACTCTCAACTGGGATGGACTGAGGTGTACATCATGCTTGGTAAAGTCCCTTTACAATCTAAATGATGTATAGCAACTGAATGTATGAATAATAATAATAAATTAAAATAAATAAATAAAACTATGAAAGCAAGTCACAGACACACAGCACCTACAAACCTCGACCTCCTCTTCCTTCCCATTAAAGCACAGGAAGTGTCAGTTCTCCTAACAAAAGTCAGTGTCTGTTTGTGCTCAACTTTCCAGAGACTTCGCTGCTAGGATTAGTCTTCCTAGAAACAGCATCTTCAGCTCCTCCCCATCTGCATGCTCTTTCCTCACATGATGCAGACAAGTGCTAGTATTTCTTTTGTTAAAAACTGAAAACACAGGAACAGAGTTCTGTGTATGTATTTTTCTCTTTTTCTATGAAAAATGCATCGTGGCTTTTCCTACAACCCAGTATAATCTCTGTGCCAAATACTTCCATATTTGAGTCCAGATCTCTTTTCCGATCTCTAATCTTGGAATTCCAGTGATCTTCCAGATGAGTCTACTACTATTGTGATTGATGAGCACATCTCCCAGTGCTTTATCCTTCCAACCCAAATGGGACTACCCTGAGTTTCCCACTGGCACTCAATGGTACAATGTCCAGTTTCTAAAGCCCCAAACTCTAGAACTTATCTTTAACATTTCCGCCTCCCACCACCTCACCCAATCCATCCCTAAGCGTCACCTGCGAATTCTAGTTCATCTGTTGATACATTAGCTTCTCTCCATCTCCCCTGTTCCTATCCTAGCATCTGAAACGCCGTGTCTATCACCTTGCCTACCCCATAGACTTTAAAATTCTGTTCTATCTTGCTTTGGCCCACTGATGTCAGATGTCTGATCTATTCATTCTCCAGCCAGGGGGAGCTGTGTAAAATAGATGTGAGATTAGCTCACTCCCCCCTGCATGAAAGTCTTTATAAATTTATGATGCATTGACAATGTAGCTGAAATGTAAGATCTGTGCCCTCTTCACCTTTCCCCTTCGATTTCTACAAGCCAGACTCGAGGGGCCTTCTTTCAGGGAACTCAGTGCATCAAATTTTTACCTTCCCCACTTTGAGTATCCTTCAGGGCCTTTGCAAAGGATAATCCCTCTACAGGAAATCTTGCACATATTCTTTTTCTCTTCTCATTCAAAAAATTTATTAGAATTTGTAGCCGTATACTTTGAGTACTTATTTTTTCCACTCTCAGCTCCCTCCTCAGAGCCTAAGCCAAGGAAAGCAGAGACTACATCTTTTCTTCTGATCTCTGAATACCCAGAACCAATCACATAGTAGATACTCAGTAACTATTTTATTGAATACATTTTCATTATTTAGCTCATCCAAAGGTTTATCTTTGACTTTTGCCCTTTTTGCCATGTATGAATTACTGAAAGTTTCTTCCCATTTCTACCAAAGGTGAATTTGTCTAATCCTCATCGTCTCCAAAACTGGAAGGAGGGATAAATCGAACTAGCTGACTTAAAACTGAGAATGAATGAATGACTGGGATGAGGTAGGCTGGCATGTGTCTATAGTCTAAAGAGCTCGTCTGCCTCCAGGTATTCAAGGCACGACATACTTGGTGTTGTGATAGATTCTGAGTGAAATAAGCATGTCTCAACCTTTAAGAAGCGCTAGTGAAAAATGAAGAAATACATCGATGCTAAATGGAAGAAAGAATGTGAAAGGGAGGTACAATTTAAGAAGCAGAGGACAAGAGTACTGAGCAAGCAAAGCACATTCACAGGACAAAATGACAGTGTGCCTCAGCCTGGTGGTACATGGGACTACAGTGCCGGAAACCATGCGGTCCCCACAGGTTTGAAGCTCTGGGTTGGTCTGAAAACACAACAGGTGCATGTGCAGTGGCCAAGATCCTGACAAGCTAGAGGGCTGGGAAAGGAGACTGCAGAATGCCAAGACCCACTCGAAGGTGTTTCTCTGTCTCTATTTCTCTTTCATGCACATGATATTGTTAAAAAGAAAGGAAAGAAGGAAGGAAAGAAGGAAGGAAGGAGGGAAGGAAGGATGGAAGTTGGGGAATTAGAGAGAGGAAGGAGAGAAAGAAAGGGAAGAAGAAGGAAAAAGGCATTTGTGCTGGAGTACTGGGTATATAAGGAGGAGGCTTCAAAAAGTTCATGGAAAATTCATATTATGAAAATACTATGCACGGATTTCAAAATTTTTACACCGAAATGAACTCATACTTCAATTCCACTTTCCACACCCTTTTTGAAATTTGGTTATACAGTATAATAATAATAAAGAGGAGAGGAAAATGGATTGGGAAATATGCGGGTGGAATGATTGCCTTTTAAAATGCCTATTACATCATCTGGGTCACGAGGCTGTGAGCTCCTGGAAGCCAAGGATTTCCGCTTATCCGCAAGTCCCCAGTCCACAGTGCCACGGAGGCCCATGGCATGGGCGAGTTTCCTCACAGCAGCCCACTCCGTGGAGAGCCGGAGCGCAAGGTCATGCTCAGAAACCGTCTGAACAGATGCTTTCCCCTCTGGGAAGCAGCGGTTCCCTGCCAGGTGCACTGGCCTGTGTGCTCTTAGGCAACTCCCCAGGCAAAGAGATAACCCCACATGTAGTCCTTCTTCTGCATTTTACCTTTCCCATGTCTGTCAGCTCCTCAAGAATAAGAAACACGTACACTGAATTCAATATATAAATAACGTAACGTACCATATTCAGATCATTAGTAAGTGCCTCTTAAATAAAAAGCACTTCCCTATGCCAACTATTACACTGCAGTTGGTACCAGATCTCTCCTCACCTACCAGAACAAGATGTTCCAACCTGTCGTAAGCAAGAGGATCGACACCGAGGCTCACAAACTCAAGCCCCCTCCTCTGTGCTGCTGGGAACTAATGACGGTGGCTTCAAGGTGGCAACACTGCAAATTGCCACAGAGGTCCTTGCCTAGCACCGTTTCTCTGCCCCAGGGAGCCAGTCCTCGTGGAAGCCAATGCTAAAGTAACACTTGGAATTAAAAGGTGCTCTGCTGGGAAAATAGTAGAACTGTACAATTTTTTCAACACTACATGAGATTAAAATAACCACATGACCTGTAATTAATGGGGCTTGACAATGTGTCATAAATTTTATCAAAACAAAGTGCACCTGTTTTACTGCTAAATTGTCAGTATCCCCATAGAGTAGCTTTGGTGTACTAAGAGTATGTAACTGGATACCTCATGTTCTTAATCTACACATACCCTGATGAAGATGGACTCATTCCTGCGATCTTTGGCTACTGAAATGCAGCTCTAATGACTCTGTCACTAAGTGGCTGAGTGGGTCGAAAGTTGTCTCCCAAGATCCCATCACAGCCTTCCACAAGTTCTGCCCCCTTAACATGTGTCCTCAGCCTCCGGAATTCTTCTATCTGAAAATAAAAGAGCAAAACAGATTAATCATTCACCAGACATTTACAAAATTGGAACTTCGTAAATGACTTAAAGTCTGCATTGATTACAATAATTAGAAAAGAAAATATGAATGGACAGGCCCCATAGCGCACTGGCTAAGCAAGCTGGATCCTGCGTGGCTGATTTCAGTTTGAATCTAGGGCCCAGCAGCTTGAAAAACACTGGCATGTGTGTGTGCATGGCCCAGATCCTAAGAGGATGGAGAAACGGAGAAGAAGGGAATGTGGCATGCCATGGCCCACTAGGCTGCTTTCTCTCTCTGTGTCTCTCTCTCTCTCTCTCATGAGTACACACACCTTCTGGCAATAATGCATATAATGCATATATAATATGTATTAATGTATATTACATATATATTAAATTAAACTTCAAAAAGAGAAAAGCAGATTTAATTATTCCATACTTAAGACATTAGATAAGAGAAGACGGCAGAAGTGGAAACACTAAGGTCTCCAGGTAACTCCAACATTCATAGGAGACCAAGGATCTGTTCATGTAAAAATGGTACACACCTCTCTCAATGAGTTTCAGTGTCTGTCTCTAACAAAATAAGAAAGTGTGAACCAACAAATAACTGTTCTTATGCATTTTTAACTAATGGAGTCTGATGTTACTGCATATTAAGACTGATTAGGTGTTAGATGTATTAGATGGATTTATTAGAGGATTCCTTCAAGATTTTCTCAGCTGTTTTAACTCTTTGGAGAATATAAGTCTAAAAATTCTCTTGTCTTCCAAAAGTTAAAGCCCAACTTTCTCTCTTAGCAACACCTACTTCCAAGTTCATCTAACTTTCTTGAGTGGCTGCTCCAGGTTCTGTGGCTTCTTCTTCTTTGTGAGGAGGTTCCAAATCCGAGGGGGCCTCTCCCATGAGCTGTCCTACAGTTTCTCTGACTTTCCAGGTCTGAGCCTCCAAGAACCCAGAGCCTGCCAGTTCTTACACTTGCAGACGTACATGAACCACAGAAAACATGTGATGAGCACTCTCCAGGCTCATTCCCATCTATGGGTGATTTACCTCCAGGGCTTCTGGTCCACTATTTCATTAAGTTTCCAGATACTCGACATGATACCAACCCTCTTCAGTCATACACAGCAGGGGAAACTGAGGCTAGGAGGCTACTGAGGTTTCCAAATTAGCTAATGGGAGAAGTCTGACAATTCCAAGCCCACCTGCTTCTTTCCCACCTCCACAACCACCTCTTTAAAAATTCTAGTCATGTCAGGACCAGCAGTTAGCATAATGGCTATGTCGCTGGACTCCCATGTAGTCGACCGCGGTTCGCGTCCTGGACCCAGTGGCTTAATACTCACGCTGGGCATGTGTGCGTGCATGCTCAAGACCCCAAAAGGAGAATGGAGAAGGGATTGCAGCATGGCCATCCCCCCTGAGGGGAGATTTCTCGCTTTCTGTCTCTCTGTCTCTCTCTGTCTGTCTGGCAAGCGCACACGCACTATAGCAAAAAAGAAAACCTCTCCA
>NW_006204359.1:433779-461831 GCF_000334495.1 Tupaia belangeri chinensis
TCTCCAAAAAAAAAAAAAATTCTAGTCATGTCAGCATAGCTGATATCTTAGGGCACTGAGCAAGTATGACTTGGACAACATCAGCCCACCAAAGTTTATCATCTGTGGATCAGAGTATTCTACAAAGATCCTTGGCACAACCTCACTATAGAATTCTACTATGTATAAAGAGAAATGAAATACAAAAGCTTAACTAATCCAGAGATTCTAATAAAAGTCTAGAAATACCTAGGCCCATGAAACCTCTGAATTATAAACAAAATTTTACAAGTACATTTTCCTAAAAAGAGGCTTCCTGACACCCAAAGAGTTGACTCCCAAAGGATTCTAATTTAAACCCACTCATGTACATGTCGGAACACAGAGCTAGGTGGGAGAAAAACTAAATGGCTTGTTAGATTAGAACCCAGGTGAGAAAGCTGACTTGTGATGTTTCATTTTTCTACGCCTCCAAATACTATTTGATTTCTCTATGTGGGATAAGCAGACCCAATAAGGATTGTTCTGTTTTTGTTTTTATAGTACCTGCATTTCTGTCGCACCATGGGTCAGATTTGTGCTTATCTGTGTGATCTGCATGCTGGTTTATCACTAGACCTTCTCAGCGTTTTAGAGAAAGAAATAGGGAGAGTAGAATGCAGTGGCACAGGGGTTACACACACGCCATGATGCTGAAGCCACATGGAAGATCCTGGCTCATGTCTGTGCAGCCAGGTGTGCATGCTCATGTTATGATCCTAGCTGGCGAAGGCAGATCTGGATCAAAGCATAAACACCATTTTGGGGTGCCTGACTGTCTCTCTGTCTCTTTATCTCTTTAAAGAAATAAATACAATTTAAAAAAACAATGACATGGGTAGCACCTATTGCTTGCTATATCTGGAAAATTTCTAGAGCCAAGGTTGCATGAAAACCTTAATTATTGGCTTTCACCTTCCAGTTTTCTCTTAGCACAGAGTAGAGAGGAACCTGGTAAGTTAGAGAATCCTATAGTTTTTTAAAAGAAGAAGATATGTTGGAGGCAGAAGATTCTGTGACAGAGGCTGGAGTTTGTCCTGGCTCGGCCACTTAAGACACAAACAACATAACTCGACTTCTATTTTGTTAAAGGCCAGAGTATGAGTATGTGCACATGAGAGACAGAAAAGAGAGAAAGAAGGCATCCCCCAATGGGGCCTCGTCACACCATAATCCTCTTTCCTCCAATGCTCCGTCCCATCAGGATCCTGGGCATGCATGCACCTGGCATGTTTTTCAAGACAGTGAGGCCAGGACTCACTGTCAGCCATGTGGGATTCAGCTTTCTCTGCACAGTGCCTAACCTCTGCACTACACGGCCAGCCCCAATGTCACCTCTTTAAGCTTCAATTTCCACATGTGTAAAAGAGAGATGATGATAGTAGTATTCACAAGGACGGTTTCAGAAATAAGTAAGAAAATTTATGAAAATTGCTTCAAGCACACCGGAAGTGTTCAATAAATACTAGCACTCTGATTGCAGAATTTCTTTGAGGCTAAACCTTTGGCATTTTGAGATAAATGTTTAGCCATAATTTTGTATGCAGAAAGTAAATAATAAGCCGATTCTCTGAGAAAATATGCAGACCTCTCTCCCAGCATTCTACGTGTAATCGTCTACAGTCCTGAAACCACTGGCGGGGTCACTGACGAGCAATTGGGACTAGGAACTCGACTGCCTACACATATTTTAAGAACTACTTCATTTTTTATTGACTTTGAAGCTTATTTTAAAGCGAGGTTAATTTTATATTTATGTATTCTGAACTGAAGATAAATCTTTCAAGCCTCAGGCCTTGGCCCGAAGCACAGTCTGTGAAAACAACTTCTTCTAGAAGAATTGGTCTGAACCAACAGCCAGCCGGTCTCAAATCACTGTGCTCTCCAAGAAAACGATTTCATACGAAATGTTTTCCTCTGATCACAGCAACACTTTGAAGACTTCAAACATCAACAGAGATCGAGGGGAAAACGCATCTTTCTGAAATGCCAATTTTTCTGAAGTAACCACCCCTCAAAACCCTTTAGTCACTTCAAATGGTTTCAAGTGCATATTGAGTCAGCCCACACGGAAATGAGAGACAGTGATAAATGAACAGAATAATGTTTCAGGATAAAAGTCTGCAACGAATTCAAATGTCAGGGCAGAGAGGGACCATGATTATCACGTATATCACATACATCCGCACACGGGACCGCATCAATTTTAATGCCGCTCTACTGAAACATGGCAGTTGTTTTTAACCAATTTAAGAACAAACAAGAGACAGAAAGAAGGAGAGGGGGAAAGAGAGAGAGAGAACAGAGACCCAACACTCCAGGGGTAATCCTTGTCTTCTGAAGGTACTAAATTGAATAGCAGCTGTCCTGTGAAGCACAGATGCACTCTGCTCGGACTAAGGGACTGGTTTCAGCCCCCACCAATTCACAAACCAGATTAGTCAGGAAAAGCTCAGCTTTAAGACTGCTCTTTGTGAGTGAGCTCAAAGGCCTAGTTTCCAGATTTTGCTGTTCAGTGCTAATTAACTGGGAGTTTCTAAGTTCATTTGCCCATCTTCCAACACACTTACTTTGACTTACATTTCATGTGTCATCACGTTGGAAGAGGAAACCTAACACTAACAATCAGCGCTCTGTCCATTCATCCATCTGTGGACACGGTTGTTGTTTTCACGGCCCAGCTACAACGAACTGGAGAGCTCAGCTCTCGCCTTGGGACACTGATTCAGCTCCTTCGGATCGAAACCCAAAAGTGAAAATAAGCCAGACACAGAAAGACAAATACCATGTGATCTCATTCATATGTAGACTATAAAATAGTCAAATTTGTAGAAGCAGAGTCATGGCAGCTGCCAGGAGCTGGAGACAGGTGGAAACGGGAGGTGACAGTTAAGGGTGCAAAAGGATGGATATACTTGGTATAGCCTTGGTTTCAAAGGATATACTTATCCCAAACTCATCATCAAGATATACTCATTAGGTATCTGCAGCTTTACTATTTTAAGCTTTTGCCAGAGTGATTTTCAAGCCACCAGTCTGGGACTTGAACCACGGTTGGCCTCATGGAAGTCCAGTGTCTTAACCAGCATGCCACCTGCTAGCCCCATACATCTATAGCTTTTTACATGTGAATCATACCTCAATAAAGGAGGTCTTAAAACATCAGTGTTCGGGGAACCAGCAGTTAGCGTAATGGCTTGCCCAAGATCCCGAGAGGAGAATGGAGGAGAAGGGATTGTGGCGTGACCATCCTCCCTGGGGGGTGATTTCTCGCTTTCTGTCTCTATGTCTCTCTCTGTCTGTCTGGTGAGCGCACGTGCCCTATAGTGAAAACCTCTCAAAAAAATAAATAAAATACAGTGGACTATGAAGATGGGTATGATTACGTTTATAGTTCAAATGAGGACCCATTGTATAGGAAAGTTAAAGGCCAAAGACCACACAGTCAGTAAGAAACCATGCATGGACTGGATGGGGATAAAGAAGGCAACGTCCTGGGACATGGCGTGTTCTCTAGGGAAACAAGTTGTAATGAGAGTGTTAGGCTATGAGTGGGGTTGGGGGCAGCTGGAAAATACCAGGATAGATGGAGGGTGGATACATTTTAAAGGGGATTAGATAGAAAGAGGAATAATCACTGGCTCAGAGAAGTTAAATAACATGAGGAAGATCACACAGATAGAAAAGGGCGAGACGGAGCTCTGCAGATTTTGACTTCACATTTGCAGCATTCGGTTTGTGAGTGATCAGGGAGGTCTTGGTGATTCTGAGAAGCAGGTTCTGAAGCAAGCTAGTGGAAGCCTGATGATAAAAGACTAATGGGAGAGTGACAGGTGGAAGGATGGATAATGAGAGTGCGACCGTGAGAGGGCAGACTGAAACCAGGGAGTGGCAGGGTTGCCAGGTCTTAGAGTGGTAGAACCCCGAGAAGATCGGCACAGAGAACACAAAGACTGGTGGGAGGGGAAAGTGCAGAGATGCGTGAGAGCAGTGAGTGGGAGCTACATCCAATGAGGCTCTCAATATTTTTCTGGGAAGCCTGGCTTTAAGTCGGTGAGGGACAGGCAGCCACTTTTAAGAGACACAGACTAAGGTCAGGTAGCAGAGTGGAGTAGTTACAAGATTTCGCTAGAAAGTCAGGCTGACTGGGTTCTCATTCTAGTTCTGTCAAATGAAGCAAGTAATTACATCTCTTAGTTGTTTTTTTTTTTTTTTTTTTTGTCTTTAGAAGGTGGGATCATGAAAACATAAGTGAATTAATATGTACAAGAATCTTGGAAAGTACCTAAGACATAGTAACAATAAATGTTAACTACGTTATTTCAGATGAGTGAAAGTGTGGAAACCTGAGAAGCTTTTCAACAGTTGAAATGAGAGATAATGAGCTCTTGAACCAATGTCGCAGCAGACCCTTAGAATGAGGGATGTTGAATATTTTTTCATATGCCTTTTGGCTATTCATACGTCTTCCTTAGAGAGTGTTTCTTTTCAACTCATTCTCCCATCTTTTAATTGGGTTGATCATCTTTTTTCAGGAAAGCTGCTTGAGTTCTCTGTGTATTCCAGTTATCAGTTCTTTATCTGAGGCACAGTTTACAAAAATATTCTCCCATTCTGAAGGTTGTCAATTCACACTAATTACTGTGTCTTTTACTGGGAAGAAACTTCTTAATCCAATGTAATTATTGCCTGTGCTTTGGAGTCTTATTTAAAAAGTCTTTGACCTTTTCTTTTATTTTCAAGTTTATTTCATTTTTTCTTCCATGAGGGAGAAAGAGACAGATAGACAGGCACCTTCAACAGGCTCTTTTTTTTTTGGAGAGATTTTCACTATAGGGCACGTGCGCTCGCCAGACAGACAGAGAGAGACATAGAGACAGAAAGCGAGAAATCACCCCCCAGGGAGGATGGAGTCCAGCGACATAGCCATTACGCTAACTGCTGGTTCCCCGAACACTGATGTTTTAAGACCTCCTTTATTGAGGTATGATTCACATGTAAAAAGCTATAGATGTATGGGGCTAGCAGGTGGCATGCTGGTTAAGACACTGGACTTCCATGAGGCCAACCGTGGCCATTACGCTAACCGCTGGTTCCCCAACAGGCTCTTGATGCTGCAATTCTCAGCTATAGTCAGCCCGAATCACAGGCATGCATATCCCTGGCATACTCAGTAGGTCTCTGGACACAAACCCAGAACCTTCTTGCATGCATCTGCTCAAAGAGCTTTGCACTACCACTGAGCCATCATCCTGCCCCTTAATCTCATATTTTCTAGCTTGAGGAATGTACTACGAAAGGGAGTATCCTCTCTCCAGTGACACCAATGCCAACTTTCATCTTAATCCAATCCCCAACACACAGCAGGTCAGGCCTCTAATGCTGTCTACCCTCGTCAC
Organism: Tupaia belangeri chinensis; assembly: GCF_000334495.1. Taxonomy (NCBI): domain Eukaryota; kingdom Metazoa; phylum Chordata; class Mammalia; order Scandentia; family Tupaiidae; genus Tupaia; species Tupaia belangeri. The sequence goes on from NW_006204359.1 coordinate 439,197, forward strand.
TTCAGGATGGCTATTGACAAGCCTCATACACCGAAATTATTCATGAATGCCAGATGCAGAGCTCACAGCCAGAGGGGAAACACTCCCTATCAGAAGAGATGGAGAGAGAACATATGACATTTCCCACCAGCACTAAACATATTATCACATTTCAAGAAAGGAAAGAAGGAGTCTCCCAGCAGAGAAAGTCCTCCAGTATGGTAGTCACAAGTCTCATAGGTCACAAGTATGTGAAATACGGTTGGCCTGGGCTGAGATGAACTAGAGTGCATAGCACCCTAACATCCAAAGCTTAATATGAAAATTAGACGTAAGAAATCTCCTCAGTGATTTTTTATGTGGATGACACGTTAAAATTACAGTATTTGGGGTACAGTGGGTTAAGTATGCTTCTTGAAATAATCCCACTGTTTCTTTTTACTCTTATTACTATGGATAACAGAAAGTTTTCTCTTACTTATGAGGTTCAAACAGTGTTTCCATCAGATGGGATGGTCTACGCTCACCTTCAGAACTTCGGCATTCTGCTGTGAGGACGCTAATCTAACTCACAGGTGGACTATTCTTGCTCACTTACACGTGGATATTGAACAAAAGGAATTCGCAGAAGCAGAGAGAAGAAGCATGTCTACTAGAGGCTGGGAAGGATTGGAGGAGGAGGCCCATAGAGGGGTGTTGATTAATAGAAACGAAATTACAGAGAGCAGGAGCAATGTCTAGCCATTATAAAACACAATAGAATGAACATAGTTAACAACAACTTACTGTCTATCTCAGAGTACTAAAAAAGGATTTTTTTAAATGTTCCCAACACTGAATAATGACAAATAGTTCAGATGATGGGTATACTAATTACCCTGACTTAATTATTATACATTGCATTGTACTAATGTACTGAAAAATGACATTATGTCAATAAATATGTACATTATTATATGTAAATTAAAAATTAAACAAAAAATAAATTACACATGAAGGGCCAGCTGGAAGCATAGTGGTTAAGAAGGCTGGAATCCACATGGCCAACTATGCTGTTCAAGTCTCAGACGCGGCAACTTGAGAATCATGCGGGGTATGTTTGTGTGCATGCCTAAAATCCTGAGAGGAGAATAGAGAAGGGATTGCAGTGTAGTCATCCCCCATCTCCCCTGGGGGTCACTTTCTCACTTCTGTTTTCTCTCTCTCTCCCTCTCTCTCTCTCTTTCTCTCTCTTTGTCTCTCGTGCACGCATGCCCTATAGCAAATTTAAAATAAATAAATAAATAAATTGCATGTGAAGATGATTGAAGGTATACATAAAATGGTGGTTCTCTTCGTGTGCTCCAGAACAGAGTTCCTACTCTAGCCCTAAAGTATCAGCAGCTCTGGGTGGGGCCTGAAAATCCATGCTTAACAAGCCTTCTAAGGGATTCTCATGCACACTCAAGTTTGCGAACCATGGATATCTTAGTCTGTTCTGTGCTACTATTACAGAATACCTGAGGCTGGGTAATTTACCAAGAACAGAAATTTATTTTCTCACAGTTCTGGAAGCTGAGCCGTCCAAAATCAAGATGCTGACATGTGGTGTCTGGTGAGGGCCTGCTTGCTGCATTCTCACATGGCAGAAGTGAGCCAAAACCCGTGTGAAGCTACTTTTATAAGGACCTTAGTCCCACTAATGAAGAAAGGGCACTTGTGGTCTCATTACCTCTTAAAGGCCCTTCCTCTTAATACTATCACATTGGTGACACCTGAATTTTGGAAATGATACAAACTATAACAATACACATAAAAGACAATCTATGAGACATGTTTCAAATCATTTGGAATACCCTAAGTCAGGCTGTTGGAACCATGAGTTCTCACTTTTCAGCCCATGGGAAATGTGGAGAAAAGGGGAAAGGTTAAGGAGAGGCAAGACTGGGAAAAATAGTTAACATGGTTTTACAGGACTAGCCGTGATGACACAGCAGTAACTCAACACTGCAATGCTGGAGGCCACATGGAAGACTGGGGCTTGGTCACCAGGTCAACTTACACACATCAGACACACACAGCATGCACATGATCCTGCCTGGCTGGAAGGCTGGTAGATGGGGGAATCATGGCATGAGACCTTATTGGGGGTACTCATCTCTCTCTCATACTCCTGCACTCTATCTCAAAGGATGCAAATAAATTTTTTTAAAAAATGGTTTTCAAAGTTCTAGGAGATACATGTCCACAGGATAAAAAATAGTAAACACATCATGTTGCTTCATTTCACTGGTACTACATTAAGTCAAGAGAAATGAAAAAAAAAAAAAAAAGACATTTAACATGAGGAGGTGAATAAGCTAAGCCATAGAAATAGACAAGTAGGGGGATATGCAGAAAAAGAAAGGAAGAAAGGGCAGAAAAAGGAGACTAATACTTAATGTCACTTATTTCTATGTGTGTGCACATGCACGTTTACATGGATGTCATTAACCCAAAATATGTATTATCAATTCTAAGATGAGTATTTGTTCATATTTTAGTGACCCTGTGAAATCAGGATCTGTCTTACAATTACTGTTGTCAGATTTGATGAAGTTTGGTATTTTTATTCTGTTCTTGGAATCTCATTTCCAAACACAACAATCTAGCTGATTTTTTTTTAATTAACTTTGGCTTCTTAATGCTAAGACCATTGTTTATCTCAAAAAACAAGACTGGGCTGTCAGAAAAGTTATGACACAGTTTTGCATAGAAAAAATATATCATGACTTTTCCAACAAACCAATATTTAGTGATTACATCATAAAAATTAAGCCCATTCAAATCCATCCAATTATGCGTTTTTCTGTTAGCATATGGTATGCTAATGAGGAATAATAATATGAAAAGTCATTAACGCGGGGCCTTCCCATCCCATACTCTAGAATTCTTAAGATGATGTAAATGTTCTAGGACGGTCTGTCTACACTCCACTTCAATCCAAGTCTGCTCCTTCTTGAATCAAAGCTGCTGTGCATTAATAGGGCAGCATTAGGATTTAGAAATTTCCCTTCAGTGTTGCTGTTACGGATACCATTACCCTACCTCAGACGATGCATTTCAAGATACTGATTGTTTTCATAATAATATCTAGCAGCTTCATTGCATGTATTAACCCTTTGAGGAGGAAACATTTTTTAAATTCAATGCACAGTTTTCTATTTCTCCATCTAATCAGCCATGTAGAGACCCCAGCCGCCATTCACTCTCCCTTTGTTATTTTACCCTTAATTCTCTCTTTCTCAAAGCCCCCTGCCGTCTTTCTCTGTGCTTCCATTTAAGTGCAATATAATATAAAGCTTCTCGTTTTCCTTGGACTAGATCCTAGAATCCCATCCTCTCCGCTTGGTTCCTCTCATTTCTACTGCCCTCTCTGGCCCTTTTCTATTTTTACTCTGCTTTCTCCGAAATTATATGAGCAGCACCAAGCGAAACATTCAAATCAACGGCAGACTGATTGATATTCTAAGATTTTCATGTTTTTCTAAATTGCATTTTAATATACTTAGAAGTGTGTCTTTGTGTGTGTGTGTGTGTGTGTGTGTGTGTGTGCGCATGCATGCCTGTATTTTAACACTACTGCCCTCTGAACAGATGCAGTAATGAAGCTAGGTGCTAATAGTACCTAAATTTTTCTTCTTGAAAAGTTACAGCTAATTGGAGGTCCTCTATTTTCTTTTTCTTTTTTCTTTTTTTTTTTTTTTTTGAGAGGTTTTTGCTATAGGGTGCCTGCATGCATGCACTCGCCAGAAAGACAGAGAGACAGAAAGCAAGAAATCACCCCAAGGACAGATGAGAGTATTCCTTCCAAAATACATTGCTTTGGCTCTGGCTCCTTTTCCAGAAGATACAGCATTTATCCCAATTATCAAGAAGCTTGACTTAGTGAACTGGATTAGACTATGCCCCTGGACTCACCCAGATGAACAACAAGCCAGATTTCTTTGGAAGCCAGTGGGACCCAAGCGCAGTGGTTGATCTTTCGATTGGTCATAGTATAGTAGTCAGCATGGCAGCTAAGGGCCTGTGGTGCCCACAAACATCAGTTAATTTGCTCACAGCAGTTCGGCATTAACATCACCAATGCTGTGTGGTGAGAGAATCCTCTCCAGAATTCTAGGTGGGACTGGGAATTTGTGTGACTCAACAAAGTTAAGCCTAACTTGATAAACTGGAAGCTGTTGTAGTTATTATCAATTCTAAGATGCGTATTTATTCATTGGAGTATTTGAACATTTTTATTTTTCACTGAAAGATTTTATCTATTTTTTTGAAAACTGCCTGTCAATCAAGATAAACTGAACAAAGAGGACTGCAAACACTTGGCTGTTCTACTTCATTTTCAAGTCTGAAACCTCTCCTCATGGTTAAAACCAATCCATCCATTTCAGTCTTTGAGGGTACGCACGGCGTCTGATACCCATGATCTCTCTACTCTCTCCTTGAAATGTGCCTCTCGCTGGCTTCTCCACATCACATCACCCCCGGACTTTTCCTACTACTCAAGCCATTCCTGGAGACACCTCTTACAAGATCCACCCTGGTTAGCTGCCACTTTCCTGTTCCCTGGATCATTTCTTTTCTCAGATTCCTGCAGGGCCTTTACTATACTACGGCCTCGCCCTCTACCTGTATACTGTAGACTTTTCTCTAAAGCATCTTGAAATCTCAGTTTACAACCATCAACTAAATCTCATCCAGGTGCCTTTCCATAAATCCATACCCTGGCAATGGATGGGTGAGATTACTGTTTTGTTTGTTTAGAGTTTTTTGCCACAGGGTGTATGTGTTCAACAGAGAGAGAGAGACAGTGAAGGGAAAGTAAGAAATCACCCCCTGAGGGATGGCTATGCTGCAATCCCTTCTCCTCCATTCTCCTCCTGAGATCTTGGACACATATGATCACACACATGTGCCTGGTGTGATTTTCAAGCCACCAGGTCCAGGACTCGAACCACAATTTGCCATGTGGGAATCCAGTGACATAACCACTATGCATCTGCTGACTGTGAGGTTACTGTTGTTTTTAATGTAAACTTACTTATCACTTTCCCCCTAGGGGGTGAATTCCTTAAGGCTTGGGCCATTCCCTACTGGTCTGCCACTGTCGATGCTTACTACATTGCCCAATACATACCAAGTGTCAAATAGTTACTAAATGAGGAAGTGCATGGGTTAAAATATTAATAAATAAGGACCAGCAGATGGTGTCATGGTTACGTCACTGGACTCCCACATAGCCAACCACGGTTCGAGTTTGGTGGCTTAAAATTCATGCAGGGCATGTGTGCACGTGTGCCCAAAAACCCAAGAGGAAAATGGAGGAATTGCAGCATGGTCATCCCCCCAGGAAGTGATTTCTTGCTTTCTGTCTCTCTGTCTCTTTCTGTATTTCCGGTGAGTGCACATGCCCTATAGCAAAAATCTCTCTTAAAAAAATAGTATTAGTAAATTACTTACCTCCATCTCAAAGGAACAATTCTACTAACATCTGCATATGACAAGGATAAAAAGGAAAAGGAAGCTAGGACTATAGTATAGACTACTTTATTAGATTGATAAATTGTTCATATTACAGGGTCAGTGCCAATGAACACATCCAGTTTAACAAAACATACTGAGTGTTGGGCTTCAGTGCCTTCAAATTCAGGCATCTACGATTCTGTGTTACCTGCAGCAGCAGAAACATGTCTATCACTGTCCTAAAGTGTGAGGAAAGTAAAGGCCTAGTAAAGGCCTAGGGATGTCTGATCCTCTACACTTGTTATTCCTAGAAAAACAGCAACTCTGTTCCCATGACCCTGGCTCAAGAGAGCTCAGCCTGCAGTCTCTTAAGGTCTGACCTGGTTGGGGCGGCCATTCCATGCCTGCCCACCAATCCCCAAGTGTCAAATAGTTACTAAATGAGGAAGTGCATGGGTTAAAATATTAATAAATAAGGACCAGCAGATGGTGTCATGGTTACGTCACTGGACTCCCACATAGCCAACCACGGTTCGAGTTTGGTGGCTTAAAATTCATGCAGAGCATGTGTGCACGTGTGCCCAAAATCCCAAGAGGAAAATGGAGGAATTGCAGCATGGTCATCCCCCCAGGAAGTGATTTCTTGCTTTCTGTCTCTCTGTCTCTTTCTGTATTTCCGGTGAGTGCACATGCCCTATAGCAAAAATCTCTCTTAAAAAAATAGTATTAGTAAATTACTTACCTCCATCTCAAAGGAACAATTCTACTAACATCTGCATATGACAAGGATAAAAAGGAAAAGGAAGCTAGGACTATAGTATAGACTACTTTATTAGATTGATAAATTGTTCATATTACAGGGTCAGTGCCAATGAACACATCCAGTTTAACAAAACATACTGAGTGTTGGGCTTCAGTGCCTTCAAATTCAGGCATCTATGATTCTGTGTTACCTGCAGCAGCAGAAACATGTCTATCACTGTTCTAAAGTGTGAGGAAAGTAAAGGCCTAGAGATGTTTGATCCTTTACACTTGTTATTCCTAGAAAAACAGCAACTCTGTTCCCATGACCCTGGCTCAAGAGAGCTCAGCCTGCAGTCTCTTAAGGTCTGACCTGGTTGGGGCGGCCATTCCATGCCTGCCCACCAATCCCAGAACACCTTCCAGCTTCAGAAATACAGTGTCAGCAGGGGAAAGGACCTGCAATAACCAGGTGGCAAATGGAGTAGTGAGTCCCAGAGGGTCCCACCAGTTTAGGGGAATCTTCCTGCACAAGGTCCCAGGAGACTGTCCCCTCTCCCTATCTCTCCTCTCCAGTTCTGCGTCTGCACTCTTCTCTGCATGCATAAGTTTTGCCATTCAGTTCCTTCTTTGATGCTAATGGTCCCTAAGTCTATACATCAGGCTCAACTTCAAAAGTTCTTGTTACCTGTTTCCAACAGTCCGAAGGAAACAAAACTCCTATTGGGACAAGAATATAAAATTGAGGCGGTGGAAACCTTCCCTGATACTGCTGAGGTCTTCCTAACAAGGTCTCAGAGAATCTCAACCAGCACTGACGTCACACAAGACTGGGCTGCATCCCAAATCTGCACCCCCTACACGTGTGCTCTGGGTAGGCTTCTTCACCTTTTAAAGCCTCAGTCTCCTTGTCTAAAAACTGAGAATGCGTAAGAGAATACCATTAGGACAAGAGAAGCTGGTGACAATTCAAAACATATTTCAAAATAACCAGAAGAGCAAATTTAAAATATGCACACCACCAAGTGCTGGAGATGATGGGTAAGGTTTGTCCTGATCTGATCAGTAGACATGTGTATCAGTGTATACTGATATACAAATATACAAACAACAGTCTTCCCAAGACTAGCTTATTTCACGTATCAGTGGTACTTGTCTTTCTGTCCTGGCTTACCTCATTTAACATAATGTCCTCCAGATTCATCCACAATATCACAAGTGACAGGATTTCCTTGTTTTGTTTTGTTTTTGTTTTTGTTTTTTTAGCTTAATAGAATCCCAATGCGTGTGTACATCACATTTTTTTTTGTATTCATTCTTAGGTTGGTGGAAACTTAGGTTGGTTCTTTATCTTAGCTATTGTGAATAATGCCACAATAAACATACATACAGGATAAACTATTGAAAAACTATACTGTATCCCACAAATATGTACACCTAGTACATGTAAATTAGAAATTACAAAAAAAATGATTTTAAAAATTTCATAAACATGTGGATTCAATATAACTTTGGAATCTCAAGAAAAAAAGATCATGACTCACTAAAGGTTCAGCTGATCATTCGAATTTTTTAGCAATAAAGAGTTTGGTTTTGTTTTGTTTTGGTTGTTTTAGATGTTTTTGCATTTGGGCACATGTGCTTGCCACGGAGAGAGAGACACACACAGATACAGTGAGAGGGAAAGTGAGAAATCACCCCCCAGGAGGGATGGGCAACACCAGTCTCTTCTCTGTTCTTCTCCCGGGATCTTGGGTGCACACGTGCTCAGCATGAGTTTCAAGCCACTGGGTCTAGGATTCAAACCGGGGTCGGCTATGTGGGAGTCCAGTGATGTAACCACTACACCATCTGCTGGCCCCACAATGAGATGTTTTTAAAGTAAGGTCTACACATTGCTTTTTTAGAGAATGCTGTTGCACACTTCACAGACTACAGTATAGTATAAACATAACTTTTACGTAAACTGGAAAACCGAAATACTCATGTGACTCGTTGTATTGTGGTATCCACTTGACTGCGGTGGTCTGGAACCCTGCCTGCAGTACCTCCGAGGTTTGCCTGAAGTACAAAGCCCACGTGTGACTTACACAAGGAACCAGCATTCCCACTTGACTTCTAGATCTTTTTCAGCCACAGACCGGAGAAAGCCCACAGAAAGGAATAACTAGTCTAATCAAAAGTTTGGTCTCTATTTACTCTATAAAAACCAACTTTTAAAATAGAAATCATCGAGGAATACTGGGTTTTGTTCATCCTTAACCTTTCAATTGCTTTCACTGACTCAAGACATTAAACTTTCATCTGGAAATATACGACTGATCTAAAGGGAGCTAAAACATAAAACAGATACCTTCCTTTTGTAGAAACAATATTTACCCTTTAAGTCAGCACTTCACTCGGAAAGATTTAAAGCAGCGTACTCACCTGTAGCTGAGATATAGTTAAGGGGTACCGGAACAATATCCAGGTCACACCTTCACTGCACGGTGGGATCGTAAGAGAGCCTTCATATACCCAGTAATCCCGCAGCAAGGGATCTGTGCAGCCATGTGGACAGGGCAGGAAAAGGCAAGCTCATTAATAACAATCTCAGAGATTCCAATAACAATTTCCAAAATTACAAATTGTCCAAATGACACTTCTCAGGTGGATGTCATTTTTACACCAGAGTCTTATGTATGTAATTCTTAAATTAATCATGGAGAAATTAACCGAAGAAAAATATGATGAAATTTATTTCACCCCGGAGATTAATAAGAACTTTGCTGATCAATTTCAGAAGAGCACCACGGTTATTTTATTATGCTGGTGCTTTCCCCAGAGATGAAAATAACAGCATGTGATGATCCCACACAGGCCCTTCATGGAGTACCGGAATTAGTGGCAAAGTATCTCTTTATTATTTCAAAAGGTTTACTCGCATATTTCGAGTAATCTGGAACTGCTACCTGCTATAGGAAGTGTAAATTATACAAACCATATTAACTAATACACACATACACACACACACTCACACACACTTTAAGGAAAACAGTGTGGTTTTATCCCATTAAACTTCATCTCACATAATCAGATTAAGGCTTACCTGGTAATAAAGTATTGGGATTAAAGCATGGTATTATTTTGGACTTTCCCTGAAAAAGAAAAAATATTTACTCTTTATTAATGTAAAATTTTAGGATAAAAACATATTGGGATGAAAAATCTAGAATGGAGGCTCTCAGAATAGCCGCTCAGGTCCCACAGGTGTGTGGGCATCCCGACCCGCCTTCCCTCTGGAGCTTCCTGTTGGGTCCAAGGAGGTTCTTCCACTCCGCCTTCCCACTGGAGCCCACTGCTGGGTGCAACGAGGTACTCCTGCTCTGCCTCTGCGGACCTCTTCTTTGCTACCTCAGTCCTGGCATGAACTTAGCAACCAATGTCCATCTGTCCCCTGCCACCTCCTTCTTTTTGCTTTTAGCACATTCATTACAGACACGTGGGCCTGGTGTACAACACCTAGGTTTTGGCTGAGGGAATTCTTTCAAAATGATTTTCTTCCTGCTTGCTTCAATCTCAGTTCTTAACCCTATTGGCATTAAACCTAGCTCCCAACTCCATATTTTGTCCCACCTGGACTTGTTAATTCAGCCCTAGAATCTAACTGAGAGGTGTTTCTCTAGAATAAAAAGGATCTCTTCAGAAAGAAAGATCTGAGGGACCAGCAGATGGTGGAATGGTTACATCGCTGACTCTCATGTAGCCAAGTGAAGTTTGAGTCCTGGACCCGATGCCTTATACTCAATGCTGGCTGTATGTCGGTGTGTGCCCCAAAACTCCAAGAGGACAATGGAGGAGAAGGGATTGCGGCGTGGCCATCCCCCCTGGGGATGAGTTCTCACTTTCTGTCTCTCTGTCTCTCTAGTGAGTACATGCACCCTATAGCAAAAATCGCTCTACAGAAAGAAAAGAGAAAGAAATATCTTCTTTAGAATTATTTTTAGGTTTTTACCATAGGGCACTTGTGCTCACCAGAGAGACACTAAGAGACAGGGAGAAAAGGAAAATGAGAAATCACTCCCATGGGGAATAGCCGCATCACAATCTCTTCTCCACTCTCCCTCAGGATTTTGGGCATGCAGCATGTGCCCGCCATGACTTTGAAGCTGCCAGGTCCAGGACCTGAACCATGGTTGGACATGTAGGAATGTAGCACCTTAAGCACCATGCCACCTGCTGGCCCCAAGACCATTATTTTAAATCAGACCATTTAGACTGCCTAGGCCTTCGACGTAGACAGATCTGTCATGTGACTGGATATCTCTCAACAGAGTACTCTATTGATACAAATGCAAAAGGGAAAGTTACTGTGAACCTCTAAGTATCTTCCCTACCTCCTAGGACTATTTTATACGTGAAAGAACCTAGTTTGCTGGCCTTCTGTTCCTCTCTTTCATAATGGCTGATGTCCTGTTCACTGAAGGAATGAGGGAAATTTTCTTGGTCCATTTCCACTGGACAAATGATATTTGTCTTTTGACTGGTCTGGGCTTCTGTTGGTAGCCGGGTTCATCATGAACCTCCTTGAGAGGTCTGGAGATTCTGCCTTTTCACTTGCCCTGGGCTGTGCTAGTGCAGAGATGACCAGACTTCATTCCCAGCTTGATCCTGGAACTGACTTTGGGTCTCTGGATCCCTTTTAATCAAGCAAGTTCAAGCCCTGCTCTGTGTCTGCGGTAGTCATACAAGACAAAACCATCCCCTCCCCAGGACCACTCAGCTTGTCCTGGCTCACTGTGAGCATGAAGAGATGGTTTAGAAGAGGACTTTGCAGGGCCAGCAGGTGATGTGGTGAAGGCACTGGAGTCCCACATGGCAGACTGCAGTTCGAGTTCCAGACAGGGCAGCTTGAAAATCATGACTAATAAATAAATAAATATTTTTAAAAAATAAAAATAAAAAAGAACTTAACTTCTTAGCTATGCTGGGCCTATCACTGCAAGATCAGACTGATGGAAATCTTGTCTGGGACATTTCCTTAAGATACAGTATATTTTTAAAAATTCATTTAATATAAATACTAAAGGGTGCATCTCCAAAATTTTGTTTATTTACACAACTTTCCTACAATGAGTAGGCAGGAAAGAGTTAACTGAGCAGGCCTGGGTTGGTCAAATTCCTCAAATAAAAGCTTGTCTCCAGGACAAACCTCCTGGCTCAAGCCCTAGGACTATTCTACCTGATAAGTGATTCTGTATGTCTGAGGCCTCGAGCCAAGCTGCATCAGTTAGTCTAAATAAATCCATCCTAACAATGTGACTTCCGGTGAAGGCCTGGTTTTGCTGAGGTGGGAGCCAGGGAGGGTTCAGTCTGAGTAGCTGAAATCTGTTATAATGCAAGTACTCTGTGCTTGATGACTGGCCCTTTGTAAAATCCTTTCACACCAAGGCTCAGGTGACCTTCCCTGGCTGGCAACATATTCCCTACATATGCTGTGAGATGTCATTGCTGGGAGAAGGTACAGGCATCCCCATGCAACCGCTCTGGGAGAGGACACCTGAAAGCTCGTGCCTGGCTTCCCTGGACTTCACTCCTTCCCTCCTTCCCCCTGCTAATTTCTGATCTGTATCCTTCCCACGTAATAAGCCCTAACCGAATGTTCAACAGCTTTTCCAAGCCCTGTGAGTCCTGGTAGTGAACCATCATCAGCAAGTGGCACGAGGACCTCCTACATGGGCTGCACTTCCACTTCCTTTGAAATAATGACTCACCTTGGGACCAGCAGTTAGCGTAATGGCTATGTTGCTGGACTCCCATGTAGCTGACCGTGGTTCAAGTCCCAGACCCGGTGGCTTAAACTCATGCCAGGCACGTGTGCATGCGTGCCCAAGATTCCGAGGGGAGAAGGGAGGAGAGGGGATTGCGACGTGGCCATCCTTCCTGGGGGGGTGATTTCTCGCTTCCTGTCTCTATGTCTCTCCCTGTCTTTCTGGCGAGCACACGCGCCCTATAGCAAAAATCTCTCCAAAAAAATAAAAAAGAAATAATGACTCACCTTATACTGAATATCCTGAAGAATTTCAGTCACAGCTTTTAAGCCAACATGTTCCTTTCCTATCTGAAATATAGAAAGCATAAACCACAACCACTTCTTAAATGCTTAGCTTTTTCTCAAAAGAACAGAACCAAGACTCTAATCCATCTGAAAGCTCTTCTTGTGAAATGATTAAGTGACACTTTTATTAATAACCAAGTCAACATCTACTAAAGATGAGTAAAGTAGGAACATAAGCTAATATAATAAAATATTAAATATGTAATGTCCAAGAATCCATTCTAAATTCTTTTTGCTATACATAGGGATCACTCATTGTGCTATATATAAGGGGACTTCAGAAAGTTCATGCAAGGGAACCAGCAGTTAGCGTAATGGCTATGTCGCTGGACTCCCACGTAGTCGACCGCAGTTCACGTCCTGGACCCGGTGGCTTAAAACTGTGTGCGTGCGTGCCCAAGATCCCGAGAGGAGAATGGAGGAGAAGGGATTGCAGCGTGACCATCCCCCCTGGGGGGTGATTTCTCGCTTTCTGTCTTTATGTCTCTCTCTGTCTGTCTGGCAAGCGCATGCACCCTATAGCAAAAAACAGCATTGTCATTAGTTTACCAAATCCATGCTGCACTTGCTGTGTGTTTGGTGACAACAAACCAACATATGGAGGCCCCAGGATTGTAAAAAGAACCTCTTCCACTCCTCCTGCTGCTGAAGTGGTTAGGAAGTGAAATGCCTGTTGGGTTTATTTTTGGGAAAAAAAAAAAAAAAAAAAAGATTTTTAGTCCACACAGTTTCTTTCATAACATATGCTCTCCATGAAGTTTTGAAGATCTCATGTGATATATGAAATCATAAAATAACATTATATAAAAATGTCAAGGATGTTTAAAATTTAAACTAGAACAGGACTAGTTGGTGGCATGGTAGTCAAGGTGGCTGGATTTCCCATGGCTGACTACGCTCTTTGAGTCCCAGATCTGGCAGCTGGAAAAAATGCCAGGCATGTGAGCATGGAGTCCCAAATCCTGAGAGAAATGGAGAAGAGATCATGGTGTGAGCATCCCCTAGGGGGCATGCTTTCTCACTTCTACTGTTTCTCTCCCTCTCTGTCTCTCTCAGGTGAGTGCATGCACCTTCTGGCAAATAACAAGAGAACTATTCAATTTCCATTTCTACCTTTGGGATTTATAGATCATTGTTATAAATATTTTATTAATAAAACGTTTTATTAACTGAGAAAATTGGGTGTGTGATTTTGTAGGTGAAGGTCACCAGGCTATGACATTTTTGAGTACCACTGGATACAATTCTATAACCATCCTTTCACTCTTCAGTAAGAATGTGCTTTCCATAGCTTCCTATTTATTTAAGTGTTTTTCTTTCTTTCATGAATGAGACAAAGACAGAGACACAGCATTCCTAACAGAGTCTCAAAGCTGTGATCCACCCCCTCAGCCTTCAGTCAGCCCCAGATCAAGGACACGCATTAGCCTGGCATGCTCAGAGAGGTCTCCAGACTTGAACCATGTGGGATTGCAGAGCATCGCGTTTTACCATTGTGCCACCATCTGACCCCTCATAGCCTTCTATTTTAAAACACTTTATATCATTACAAATACTTTTTTTTTTTGGTAGCAATGTTTACTTTTATAACTGATAGCTTATCAGTTAAGCTAGTCATCCCACCAGCAGGAACAGCAGCACCAAGATCTTCTAAAATTCTTTATGTATAAAGCTCGAATCATTATCCAAGTCCTTTTCTTTGCATGCTCGCATTGTTGTTATCTTATTTAACATAAAAGTGACACGATTTGGGGAGTTACTATTTGCTGTACTAAAACAGTTACATGGCATCATGTACTGTCAAGAAGCAAAATACGATCAATGGCAGTGCTTCTGCAGATCTTGAAGATGCCAAGTGTTCACTGCTCAGGCCAGCAGTGTATGTATTTCCACATGAAAACAGCAGAAGCTAAAAGAATCATGACACAAGGGATTCCTGAATTCTTTTATCTACCATTGATCCTGGGGCTTAGAACCTTACCCTTATAGATTATATTTGCTGATCATGCCAGAATCGTCTTTAACAGAGGAAAGGTATCAGTCTTATAGCAGGTAATGGCCCTTAGAGCAGAAAGGAGTTCTGTTTGCATCCTAGCTTCCATAAGAAGCAGATTAACATGGACCTTCTCAGAGTGCTTGAACTGCCTCCAGAAGCTGTCATGCATTCTTTTGGTAACCTCTCAGGAGTGCAAAAAACAGTTTTGATATAAGCTTTAAAACTACAATCCAATAGCTGGTTAATTTTACCATAGTCATGGTCATCCTATCTTATTCCAAACACATTGTGAATATACATCAAACAGCCCAACTAAATAAACATTGAGGTACCAACATCTTTGTGCATTCCATTGTGTTATTAGTAAGATTGTAAGCAATGTGAATTTTTTTTTTTTTTTGAGAGGTTTTCGCTATAGGGCGCGTGTGCTCGCCAGAAAGACAGAGAGAGACAGAGCCCCGGGGGGGATAGCCACGTTGCAATCCATTCTCCTCCATTCTCCTCTTGGGATCTTGGGCAGGCACGCACACGCACCCGGCATGTGTTTAAGCCGCCGGGTCCATGACTTGAACCACTGTCGACTGCATGGGAGTCCAGCGACATAGCCATTAGGCTAACTGCTGGTCCCAGCAATGTGAATTTTTTCATCAATCAATTGTCTCACATCTGGATAAAGGCTATTGGCCAAAAATACCCAGGGTCTTCCCAGCAACAGTCCTAAGTGCAAATGTTGGAACATGCATCCTATGTCTAGAGAAATCTTTATAGCCATAACTAGTGTGCTCAAAGGGACAAGATACATCTCTTCCTTGTGTAACTTCTTCATCATCTGAAGAGAAGACAAACAAGCTCAGTCTTTTTTCCATTTCAAAATGTGAATCCATGGGACCAGCAGTTAGCATAATGGCTATGTCGCTGGACTCCCACGTAGCCGACCACAGTTTGAGTCCCAGACCCGGTGGCTTAAACTCATGCTGGGCACATGTGCGTGCGTGCCCAAAATCCCGAGAGGAGAATGGAGGAGGAGGGATTGCGGTATGGCCATCCCCCTTGGGGGGTGATTTCCTGCTTTCTGTCTCTGTCTCTGTCTGTCTGGAGAGCGCACGCACCCTATAGCAAAAACCTCTCCAAAAAAAGAAAAAAAAAAAATGTGAATCCATCTCTTCCTGACTTGCCTCTTCATCATCTCACCATTCCTGTAGCTGACCCATATTTTCCATGAGGGCTTTGACCTCAAAAAGAATCACTTATCGAAACATTTCCTGCCTAGTTGACCTGTATGTCATCGACACTGTGACTGCCATTTGTAACATCACAGATGCAGTAGTTACTAACAGAAGGTGGTCTGAATGTGTGACCACCATCGCAATGAATTTCCAGACTGATTCTGCTGCCAAGCGTGAACAAGGCAAGAGAACGATGGTGTGTAAGCAGAAACACTGCGTGTCTCAGTTCTGAAATGGGCCAGCTGTGGTCTTCAGCTTTTAAAAGCCCCTCAGTGTGCTCTTTGATAATCAGCCAAGGTCTATGGGTTAACACTTTGTTGAGTTCTCCTAAATTCTATAGTTCTTTAGGAGCATTCTCTAAGCCACCGAGTCACTTGGTGGCCCATTGACATGAAGGACATCATTTACATGCAGGCTCACTAAGTAGGAGCAAGGATGCCTTGTTGCAGCCGTTATTTCAATGTAGCGTTAATAATGTATGAGTACAGCCCATCCATTTGTAGTAGATAGTGTTGAGTTTTTAAGAAACTTTATAAATATTGCAGGTGGAAAACCGTCACTAATATAATGTTATCCAAATGCTCCAAAGCAGCAAATAAATCTGCAAACAAAGCATGCATCTCTGAGTCTTCACTCTCCACTTGGAGAATCTCCTTTTCTGGGATGAATCTGTTTAGTCCACGTCCCAGTGCTTGAGGCATTCTAATTCCACATTCATTCCTGGAGACTAGGAAGTCCAAGCTCAGGATATGAGCAAAAGCAGGTACTGGTAAGGGCCTTCTTGCCATGTCCCCATGTGGCAGAGGCTGAAGGGCCACAAATACCTTTCAGTGTATAAAATACTCCAAAGCAAATGGAGACTTAACAAATTCTAACCCTTAGTAGTCTTTTTGTGTGAGGGGAGGAAGCAGAATATATTGAGATTACCTTACAAGTTTTCCTTATTCTTTGTTTTGTTGAACATTTAATCATTGTACACCTTTAGTGCATACAATACGATTTTCAAAGCATACATGCATTCATGTCAATGTGTATTACAGACACATCATCCTCAACAGGTAACTTTTCATGTTGTGTCCATTAAATGCCTTTTTGTCCTCCTGAGTCCCTCCCTCTCCCAACAAACAATACACCTCTTCCTACACACTCTCAGTATCTACACTTGCTCCTCTGCTATTACATATTCCCATCTTTCCAATTCTGTCATAAAGTTCAGACATTCTATGTATATTGAGGAGGGACACGCAATGTCTGTCTTTCACAATCTGACTTGCTTCATTTAGCATTAAATCTTCTATATTCATCTACTTTGTATCAAGTGACAGGGTTTCATTGTTTTATATGGCCGGGTAGTATTCCACAGTGTTCATGTGCCACATTCTTTCTATCCAGTCATCCATTCTTGGGCATTTAGGTTGATTCCATGGTTTAGTAACTGTGAATAATGCTACAATAAATATGGATATGCATGTGTCTTTCTGACCATTTTCTTATCTTTTCGGTAAATGTCAGTGAATGGGATTACTGGGTCATATGGTAGTTCTATTTATAGGTTTTTGAGGAACTTCCAAACTGTTCCCCACAGTGGCTGTACCAATTACATTCCCATCAACAGTGTAGGAGAGTTGCCTTTTCACCACAACCTCACCAGAACTTGTCATTCTCTATTTTTTTTAATCATAGCCATTCTGACGGGGTGTTAAGTGCATCTCATTGTGGTTTTGATTTGCATTTCCCTTATGGTAAGGGATGTTGAACACTTTTTCATATGCTTTTTGGTCATTCATAGGTCTTCCCTAACTTTAACTTTAAGCCTTATAAGTATCATCTAACAACCTTTCATTGAATCATGATGATGAAGAGTAGATTATTTATGACCTAAATTTAAGAATTTTGGTTCTCACTGGCTTTTTCTCTTCCACATGAATATTTGGAAAATGACCTCTAGAAACTAGGAGTCAACATTTCACATTCTCTGTCTCTTTTAATGTTAACTAACTGTGGAAGATGCTAGGTGAATGGGCATCAAAGAGGAAAGCAGACAGGGAACCAGCAGTTAGCGTAATGGCTATGTCGCTGGACTCCCACGTAGTCAACCGCAGTTTGCGTCCCGGACCCGGTGGCTTCAAACTCACGCCGGGTGCGTGTGCATGCGTGCCCAAGATCCCGAGAGGAGAATGGAGGAGAAGGGATTGTGGCGTGACCATACTCCCTGTGGAGTGATTTCTCGCTTTCTGTCTCTATGTCTCTCTCTGTCTGGCGAGCGCACGCGCCCTATAGTGAAAAACCTCTCCAAAAAAAAAAAAAAAGTAAAAAAAGAGGAAGCAGACAGACAAGAAATGCCTGACCTATGATGGGCCAATCAGTTCAAAACAATCAACACTAAGTGTTTTCCAAATGTTTGCAATTCCTGAGACAGACTCTAATGCAGGAAATGAGTTATCATACATTTTAAAAAAAAACCCTGGGGTCTGGAGAGTGGTACAGCAGTAAGGCAACCCTCTGCCCTTTGTCTAGGCTGATCCACATGGGAGGAGCCAGGTTTGCAACCAGAGACCCCCTTGTACACATCAGGCCTGCAAATGCCCATAATTCAGGCTGGCTGAAGCTGAGGGTAGATCACAGAGTGTCCGTGTCTCTTTCACTGTTTCTCTTGCAAATGCAGGAAAGAAATTAAATAAACTTAAATAAAACTAATGCAAATGTACCAGTGAGTGCAGGAGCCTGGCTCTTTCTGCAGAAGCCTTCACCTGAGATTCAGGAGAAATGAACCTCTGGTCTAACTTTTAAATGTTTTTTAAAATGTAAGATAACTCATTTCTTGCATTTACTGGTCTATGATACAGAATTTGGAAGCCCGCATCTGCAGTCGAGGTCTGTTTTCATTGCATGCACCTCTCATCAGAATATAAACTCTCTCCAAGAGTCCACATCTGCACCCCAGCAAGCCACGCAATACAGAGCTTCCACAGCAACCTAAGCTCGCTTTGACAACTGCCTAAGTCTGACCTCCCTCTTTTTAGTGTGTGACCTTAAGCAAGTATTCTTAACCTCTGTCTTTCCCCTTCGTCTCTACTCAGTAGGGAGCATAAAAGTGACAGGGTTGGGGATCAGCAGTTAGCATAATGGCTATGTCGCTGGGATCCCACATAGTCAACCACGGTTCAAGTCCCAGACCCGGTGGCTCAAACTCATGCTGGGTGCGTCTGCGTGCATGCCCTAGATCCCGAGAGGAGAATGGAGGAGAAGAGACTGTGGCGTGGCCATCCCCCCTGGGGGGTGATTTCTCGCTTTCTGTCTCTCTGTCTCTGTCTTTCTGGCGAGCGCATGCACCCTATAGCTAAAAACCTCTCCCCCCTAAAAAAGAAAAAAATAAATAAAAGTGACAGGGTTAAAGATAAGATTAAATTCAGTAAAGAACAGAGAACAGGGCTTGGAGTATTGTAGTTCAATTATTACCCAATATTCTTAATCTGAATGTCAGACTGTATCAAATAGAGATTTTGCATACAGTGATACTTATTCATTCTAACTGGCTCCTGTCTATAAAGATTCTTTACTTTATGGACAAAACTTCATAGCCAACACCAAACTCCAGTTATTACTCCATCTCTTTCCTTTCTCTCCTTGCCAAGTTTTGGTAGGAAGAGGTTATAACAACCAAAAAGCAAGTAGAGCTGAAATCTCCACAACCCAATGGCTGAAATCCCACCACAAGTTCAGAGAACATGACCTGGTACCCAGAGCCTTAAGACCAGCTAATCCCTTACCTTCCACCTTTGCCATCTTCCACCTCTACCAAAAGGCAAGCCCCTCCACTCTCTTCTCTCCTGGAATCAGCACTCCCTGTGTTTTTCCACTTAACACTCAATCTCCCCTTCTATTCCACTGTGCTCTCTGGAACACCATGACTCTGCCTCATTGCCAAGCTACTCTGCCACTCCTGTTTGCCCTGATTCCCATCAGGTCAGGCCCTGGCTCCAGCCTCTCTCAGGCCTTCCGACACTGTGCCATGTCCCTGGGAGATGGGCTGAAGGTGTGCTTGCAGCTCTGCTGTGCCTTCGCTTCGGTGCTTTCTGACCCACAGGCACAAACCTCTTCTATGTGGACCGTCCTCCTCCAATGCCAGCATGCCCTCCTGGCCACTTACTGACCCGTTGGTCACTCCCTTCCAGGAACCCCCTCCTGTAGTCCACCTGGGGACTTCAGCATTCATGTGAGTGAGTTGTCCCTTCTCTGGCCTAAGTCACTGCATCCCTTAGTCCATAGCATTGCACTTTGGCAAACCCAACCCAAATAACATGTCTGAACTCTTCAACGGCATAGTCCCATTCTCTGACAGACTTGTTCTCCCACTCAGGGCTTCCACTTTTCTACTCTCCTCCCTTCCAATGGTCACCAGGGTCAAGGGCTTTGGGGCCCCTCTGGCTCTGTCTCCTTCCCCTCATGGCTAGACATCTCTCCAGAAATTCTCAATTCTTTAATCCCTGTGCCCTCCTCAGTTGTCTGTCTAGGATGGAATGCCCTGCTCCTGCACCAGCATAGAGGTCAGCACACCAGGCGTGGTCCCGTGCAATCTGAGACGTCCGGTCTCAAGTGGGTCTCCCTTATGGACTGTCAACCTATTATCACCCTCTTGTGGGCTATTCAAGAGCCAACCCACACCCATGCTCCCTGCTCTATAATAATTTTGCTTTGTATGGCTCAGATAACAAAGGGCATCAGGCATGAACTCCCTAACTTCCTGCCTGACTCCACCCACCAGAGGGCCCCCTCCAGGCCCACCCTTTCTTCCTGGAGCTCTATTTCAGAGAAAGGGCAGGTCCCTGCCTATCCAGGGTCAGCCCCTCCCATGCCTCCTATTTCTTCTAGGCTTTTTCTATGTGGGTTATATTCTCTCTCTCCAGCACTTTCTAATTCAACATCTGCACTAACTCTTTTGATCAGAATAAAAACACAGGCAGATCTCAGATGTCACAATGTCACAATGAGTCACTGTAGGTCACCACTAGTTACTGCCCCATCTATCCATCCTTCAGTCAAGCTTCCTGGAAGGGAAGTCTATGCTCACTGCTTCCAACTTCCTCCCCTTCCTTTTCACTTCTGGCCTGAGCCAGACGCTGGGGTGGATTTGGCACCTCTCCTCTGCTTCATTTGACAGCTTTTTTTTTTTTGAGAGGTTTTTGCTATAGGGTGCGTGCACTCACCAGAAAGTCAGAGAGAGACAGAAAGCAAGAAATCACTCCCCAGGGAGGATGGCCACACCGCAATCCCTTCTCCTCCATTCTCCTCTCGGGATCTTGAGCACGCACGCACACATGCCCAGCATGAGTTTCAAGCCATTGGGTCCAGGACATGAACCGTGATCCACTACAGGGGAGTCCAGCAACATAGCCATTATGCTAACTGCTGGTCCCCCTCTGACACTCTTAATCATGCCTCCCTTCTCATGAAATCTTGCTTTCGCAGCTTCCATTACATTGCTCTCTCCCGAGAAGGGCAAGTTCACACAGATAACCTTCTTCCTCACTGAAACTTGCAGAAGGGCAGAACAAGTGTGCACGCGCTCCAGGCTGTCCCTTGTCTAAAATAATGCAACCTGTTCCTGGAAATACCAATGTGAGTTCTGAGAGCTGTGGCTGTCAGCACACGGTTCTCTCAGGCCATGTCCCTCGCTCCACGCTAAGAAGCAGTAGGTGACAAACTAAATCAGCACACCTAATTCCATTCACAAATACCTACTACCTGCCACTCTAAAGACAATACTAGCATGTGCTCTTCTCTCCTACGCATGACTACTTGTATCTATATTCGTATTTTTTAATGTTATTATTTTTATTCTTATTTTTAATAATGAGACTTTGTCTTCCATTGCTCTGACTTCTCAAATCCTAACTTCTCTAGTTTATAAAAGTAGTCTTTAGCTTCAATATGGGGGCCAGCAGCTGGCATGGTGGTTGAGGCACGGAACTCCAACATGGCCAACTACGGTTCAAGTCCCAGACCTGGCTACTTGCTTCCCTATTTTCCCTCTCTCTCTGTCTCACTCTGGGGAGCACACATGCCCTATAGCAATTTAAAAGAAGAAGGAGAAGTAGAAATAGAAGGAGAAGGAAAAAGAAGAAAGAGAAAGAAAGAAGAAGAAAGAAATTAAATAAATACTTCTTTAAAAATAATTACTTCAATATGCTATAAGTTCTTAACATCCTTTTATATAATTAAAATATTTTTCATCATTATTTTCTGATTCCATTCTATTTGTATAAATGCAGTTATAAAATTGAAGGAATATAAGGCCCTAGCTATGAAAAAGACATGGAATAAATAATGAAAAGTGGATTCATTTAAAAATGTTAAGAATTGGGTCAGGCCCATAGCCTAATGATTAAAGGGGCTGGATTCCATGGCTGATCACAATTCAAATCCTAGCCTAGACAGCTTGAAAAACATGACAGGTATATATGTACGCTCCAAAACCTGGCAACACAGAGAAATGCTGAAGGAATTGTGGCGTGACCATGCCTCCCTAGAGGGCGCTTTCTCCCATCACCTGTTTCTCTGTCTCTCCATCTCTCACTTTCTCTCCAACTCACTTTCTCTTCATCTCCCTGGGAAGTGCATGCACCCTCTGGCAATTAAAAAAAACTGTAAGGATTTACTTACCTGTCATAGGTTCAAGACACAGGTTGTAAACTACTACGAGGCTAAAACAAGGTGGCTATTTTCAGACATCAATAAATAGCTCAGATATATGCATAAGAGAAAGCTGTGGTAATTAATAACAATAACAATACATGTGCCACAAATGCAAGCTTAAAATGTCTCATTACCCAATCCTCTTTGGAAAATTGAGTTACTGAAGACTAGCATGCTAACATGACTGCTCTAATCCCAGGTTATCCAAGGCGGCCCAGAATGGGCGGAGCTGGGACTTGGGTTTCTGGTCCAGACTGGTAGCACTGAACTGTTGTCTGACTGTGCATAATCTCTTGACCTCTCTGGATCTCATATTTTCTTCTGTAAGACTGGCCAAGGGTCAGGGATGCTAAAATCTGGAGCGTCTTTTTCTTTTTTTTTTTTTTTTTTTCGGGGATTTTTTATATTAGGGCATG
>NW_006204359.1:461954-484687 GCF_000334495.1 Tupaia belangeri chinensis
CCCCCGCACACGCAGCTGGTGTAAATTAAAGCCACTGGGTCCGGAACTCGAACCATAGTCAACTACATGGGAGTTCAGCGACATAGGCATTACGCTAACTGCTGGTCCCATGGAGGGTCTCTTTTACCTCTAAATCTTTTATCATGTCAAGTAGATGATAAGACAGAGGTAAAAAGTTTCACCTGAGGAACTGGATTAAGGTTTTACCTTTGAAAGCATGTGATATGCTTTCATACATTTGGCTAAATTTATAAAATCTATCCCTTGTCTACCATAGAGCTCAAATCTAAATTGTATACTTACTATATAAGGAGACTTCAAAAAGTTCATAGAAAATACACATTATGAAAAACTGCATGGATTTTAAAAACTTTTCTGTACCAAAATAAATTCACACTTTCATTCGATTTTTCCACAAACAGTGTGAAGTCCTCTCCTATCCGCCAAGGTCTCTGCCAGTCTTACCAGTATTTTCTAAAAAGCACTTCAAACCATCTTGAAGTGAAAGTTGTTAATAACAAAAGAGCTAAAGTAATCCACTACATGATTATATTATTGATTTTTCTTAGATTTTGCTTTAAGCCAGAGTCTAAAAACATTTTCTGAAATTCTTTTTTCATAAATAAAATTAACTTTGCCTTCAAGAGACATTTTCTAAGTCATTTCTCTAAAGACCCTCAAGGCCACTCTAAAGAAAATTTCTACTAAATAGATGAACTACTGTATTTTCTACCAGAGAATGGGGGTGAACTCTCATGAACTGCAAAGATGGAGTTTCCTCTTTTTAAATTACCAATATTCTCTGCATGTGTTTAATTTTACCTCTAGGTAATAAAGCAGAGAGACAATAAGAAACATTTTACCACGTAGATTAACAATCAGTACCTCTAAACAGTACAACCATCTTAGCAGTCCACTTACCTGAACAAACAGAGCAATAATGGCGATTCCATGAGGCTTCCCCACAGCCTCATCGATGCTTCCAAACAGGGTGGAGTTCCAGTGGATCAGATGCAGCTGCAGGGGCAACAACACAGACCATGGCCTTTAAAGTCCAGTCAATCCCTGACTTAATGGTGGCACTTACCATTTTTTCAGCTTCAAAATGATACAGGCTGCCATTTGTCTGTCTTTTTTTGAAAAAGGACAATTGGGATTCTTCCTGGCTCTTGCACGGCAGAAGTGAGTGAATGTACTGAGACCAGAGACCACCTCGGAACCTCCACTCTCTCCCATTCGTTACAGATTTCGTAGTTTTCTGAAATGACCCGTACTTTCTTCCTCAGTTGAAATCCTGCAACTCAGCCCTAGGTGTATCTGTTCTCTGGAATCTGGGAGGTATTTGGAACATACAGTCCCAGCAACAAAAGTGTAGGTTACAGGGTGAGCATCTGGGAGATGGGGCTACAAAGAGATCACAGGTCACATCCTCCTGCATGCTTCTGAACACTCAAAATTAACTCTAAGAAATTAGAAAGAAATGTATAATTCCTCAGATGACCAGAAACCAGTACATAAGAAACCAAGAAAATATTTCTCCCTCAAGGGAAAATAACAATTCCTCATCATACACAGACAGTATAATGGAACTGATGAAAATGTCTAATAAACAATTCAGAGTATTCATAGTGACAAAATTAAATGAGATACAAGAAAAAAGAGACAATGAACTCCAAAGATGCAAGAGAAAAAGGACAATGAGCTATAAGAGATGAGGAACCTTTACACGATTTAAAAGAAGAAATAGACGCAATAAAGTAGAACGGAACTGTTAAAGATGAAAGACATAATACAGGAAATCAAAACATCTCTTAAAAATATTAAAAGCATATTAGATCATGTAGAAGGGAAAGTCGAATCTCATATGTAGAAGACAAAAACTTCTGACCTTGGGATCAGCACTTGGCATAATGGCTATATCGCTGGACTTCCATGTAGTCGACCGTGGTTCAAGTCCCATACCTCGTGGCTTAAACTCATGCTGAGTGTGTGTGCATGCATGTCCAAGATCTTGAGAGGAAAATGGAAAAGGGATTGCAGCGTGGCCTCCCCCCCACCCCACCCAGGAGGTGATTTCTCGCTTTTCTCTCTGTCTCTCTCTGTTTTTCTGGCAAGCACATGCACCCTATAGCAAAAAAACTCTCAAAAAAAAAAAAAATTCTTTGACATAGAAAAAAAAAAACCCAAAATGATATCAAAAATAACCAAAAAAAAAAAAGAAAAAGAAAAAGAAAATGAGGATCATATTGATAATCTATTCCATGAAATCCTAGAAGAAAACTTTCCAAGCCTAGAGAAACATTCAAACATCCAAACCCAAGAAATATAAAGGACCCCAAACAGAATCAACCCAAGAAGATCTTTTCCATGGTACATCACAGCCAATTAGGTCAAAACCACAGACAAAGACAAGATACTAAAATTTGCAAGAGAAAAATGTCACTACTTAGAAAAGTTATTCCATCAGGCTAACACCAGACCTCTCATCAGAAAAAATGCAGTCGAGGAAAGAATGGGGAAATATAGTTAAGGTGTTAAATGAAAAACAGTTTCAATCAAGATTACTATACCTGGCAAGATTATTTTTCATTTGGAAAGAAAGGATAAAAACATTCTCAGATAAACAAAACCTGAAAGAATTTACCAATTGCAGACCAGATCTTCATGAAGTTCTGAAGAAAGTGCTATACCAAGAAAACTAAAGACATAAAAACAGAAATAAGAAAAGGAAAAAACAGCCAAGAAAATGGTCAACTTAATAGTAGGGACAAGTCCAGAAATATCCATAACAACATTGAATGTTAATGGTTTAAATTCTCCAATCGAAAGACACAGACTGGCTGAATGGATAAAAAAATAGAAAGCCTCCATCTGTTGCCTGTAAGAAACCCACTTTATGGATAAAGAAATATGTAGACTAAAAGTGAAAGGCTAGAAAAAGATGTTCCATGCAAATGGAAACTGAAAAAGAATGGGAGTCATGATACTGATTTCAGACAAAACAGGCTTTAGGACAAAAACTGTAAGAAGAGAAAAAGAAGGAGATTATATAATAATAAAAGAAAGAATTCATCAAGAAGATATAACATTCATAAATTTATATCTATGCACCCAACTCAGGAGCAACCAAATACGTGAAGGAAAGACTGCTATATCTAATGAAGAGATAAGAATGCAACACACTAATTGCTGGGGATCTCAACTCCCCATTATCTTCTGTAGAGACAGATCAATGAGACAAAAAATAAGCAAAGAGATTCAGGACCTAAATGATACCATAAATCAGATGGATTTGACAGGTATCTACAGAACTTTCTACCCAAAAACCACAAAATAAACATTTTACCTCCACATGGTACCTTCTTGAAGTCTGACCACATGATAGGGCACAGACAAGCCTTTACAGATTCAAATCCCAGAAACTATATCCAGCATTTTCTCTGACCATGACAAAATTAAACCTGATATTAACTTCAGGTAAAACCCTTGAAAATATGCAAATACATGGAAACTAAATAACCTACTCCTGAATGACTTCACAACTCCTGAAGAGATTAAGACTGAAATCAAAAGATTCATGGAAACAAATGATAATGAATGCATGAGATTCCAATAATCTATGAGGCAACACAAAAGCAGTCATAAGAGGGAAGTTGGTAGCAATTAGTGTGCATGAGAAAAAGATGGAAAGATAGCAAATGGACAACCTAACATGCTGCCCCAGGAAACTAGAAAAAAAATCCAAAAATTTTCAGGAGGAAAGAAATAATAAAGATTCGAGCAGAAATAAGTGAAATAGAAAATAAACAAACTATATAGAAAATAAAGTAAAGCAAAAGCTGGTTCTTTGAAAAAATAAACAAGATTGAAACACCATTAGCTAGACTAATTAAGAAGAGAGAAAGGAACCAGATAAATCAAATTTGCAATGAAACAGACAATATTACAACAGACAAAACAGAAACATAAAACATCATTAGAGTATACTATGAGTGACTATCTGCTAACAAACAAGAAAACCTGTATGATAAATTCCTGGACACATTTAATCTTCCAAGCTTGACTCAGGAGGACATGGAAAGCCTTAATAGTCCATAAATAACTTCCAACAAAGAAAAGCCCAGGTCATGATGACTTCACTTCTGAGTTCTAAAAAAAAATTTTTTGGAGAAGTTTTTGCTATAGGGCGCATGTGCTCGCCAGAAAGACAGAGAAGAGAAGACAGAAAGCAAAATACCACCCCCCAGGGAAGATAGCCATGCCGCAATCCCTTCTCCTCCATTCTCCTCTCAGGATCTTGGGCACGCACGCACATGCGCCCGGCATGAGTTTAAGCCACCAGGTCCAGGACTCGAATCGCAGTCAACTACATGGGAGTTCAGCGACATAGCCATTATGCTAACTGCTGGTCCCTCTCTACAAAATTTTTAAGGAAGAGGTAACCCCCATTCTATTCAACTTATTTCTAAAGATCCAAAATGAAGGAAACCTCCCAAATTTATTTTATGACGTCTCCATCACCCTCATTCCCAAAATAGATAAGGATATGACAAGAAAGGAAAAGTACAGACCAATATCTCTGATGAAGAGAGATGCAAAAAAATTCTCAAGATACTAGCAAATTATATCCAACAGCATAAAAAAGATTATTCATCACGACCATGTAAGCTTTATTCCAGGGATGCAAGGGTGGTTCCACATACGCAAAACCATAAATGTAATACATCATATTAACAGAAAGAAAGATAAAAACCATATGATCATTTCAACTGATGCAGAAAAGGCATTTGATGCATCCCTTCATGATTAAGATTCTCAGCAAAACTGGCACAGCAGAATCATTTCTCAGCATAATAAAAGTCATCTATGAAAAACCTATAACTAACATTATACTGAAAAAGCTGAAAGCTTTTTCACTAAAAACTGGTACAAGACAAGGTTGCCCACTCTCTCCACTGCTTTTCAATATAATGCTGGAAGTTCTAGCCAATGTAATCGGACAAGAGAATGACATAAAAGGTATTCAAATAGGGAAGAGCTGAAATTATCTCGATTTGTAGACAACATGATTGTATACACAGAAGACCCAAAAGTGTCCATGATAAAAACTTCTCAAAGTAATAAATGAATACAGTGGGACTGGAAGTTGGCGTAATGGCTATGTCACTGGACTCCCATGTAATTGACTGTAGTTCGAGTCTTAGATCTGGTGGCTTAAACTCATGCCAGGTGCATGTGCAGGCATGCCCAAGATCCCTAGGGGAGAATGGAGGAGAATGGATTGCGGTGTGTCCATCCCCCTAGGGGATAATTTTTTGCTTTCTGTCTCTCTGTATCTCTGGCAAGTGCACATGCCCTATAGCAAAAACCTCTTCAATAAATAAATAAATAAATAAATAAATAAATAAATATAAGTAAATAAAATAAATGAAGACAGTAAAGTAGCAGGATACAAAATCAACTTCAAAAATCTTTAGCATTTCTAAATACGAACAACAAGCGGACAGAGGCAGAACTGAAGAAAGTAATCCCATTTACCATAGCCACAAAAAGCATAAGATACCTAGGAATGAATCTAACCAAGGAGGTCAAAGACCTCTACAAGGAAAAGTATGACAATTTTCAAAAAGAAATTGAAAATGACACCAAAAAAGTGGAAGAACATTTCATGTCCCTAGATTGGGAGAATTAATATAATCAAAGTAGCAATCCTACCCAAACTAATCTATATATTTAATGCCATCCCTATAAAATTACAAGAGATATCCCCCACAGATCTAGAAAATAATTTTTCCAGAATTTGTCTGGAATGGGACCAAATGGCTATGTTGCTGGACTCCCATGTACTCAACCACGGTTTGAGTCCCGGACCTGGTGGCTTAAACTCATGCCGGGCACGTGTGCGTGCATGCCCAAGATCCCAAAAGGAAGATGGAGGAAAAGGAATTGTGCTGTGGCGTCCCACCTGGGGGATGATTTCTTGCTCTCTGTCTCTTTGTTTCTCTCTTTCTGGCAAGTGCACACGCCCTGTAGCAAAAATCTCTCAAAAAAAAGAAAAAAGAAAAAAAAATTTGTCTGGAATCATAAAAGATCCCATATTGCCAAAGCAATCCTATGTAAGAAGAGTGGAGTGAGCTGCATATCAATTCCTTACCTCAAAATATATTACAAAGCTGTGATAATAAAAACAGCATGATACTGGCACAAAAAAAGACATGAAGACCAATGAAACAGAGTAGAGACCCCAGAAATAAGCGCCAAAACATACAGCCAACTGATCTTTGACAAAGGGTACCAATCAATCCAGTGGGAAAAGGAATAACTCTTTAGCAACTGGTGCTGGAAAAACTAGGTATCCACCTACACAAAGATGAATCTGAACCCTTATCTCTCACCATGAACAAAAACCAACTCGAAGTGGATCAAAGATCTGAATTTAAGACCTTAAACTATAAAACTACCATGGAAAACACTGGAGAAACTCTAGGAGACTTTGGGATAGGCAAAGACTTCTTAAATAAGACCCCCAAAGCACAGGAAATAATCCCAAAAATAGACAAGTGGGATTACATCAGATTAAGAACTTTCTGCACAGCTAAAGACACAGTAATTTGTGTGAATCAACAACCCCCGGAATGGGAGAATATTTTTGTAATCTATACACCGTATAAGGGACTGATAACCAGAATACACAGAGAACTCAAGTGGCTTACGGGGGGGGTGGGGGAGAACCCAACTAAAAGATGGAAAAAAGAGCTGGATAAACAACTCTTTAAGGAAGACACAGAAACAGCCAAAAAGATTATGAAAAAAATGCTCGACATCCCTCATTATAAGGGAGATGCAGATCAAAACCACAATTAGATACCACCTAACCATGACTACGATTAAAAAAAAAAAAAAAGATAAGTGCTGGCAGGAATGTGGTGAAAGGGAAACTCTCCTACACTGCTGGTGGGAATGTAAATTGGTCCAGTCACTGCAGAGAACAATATGGCAGTTCCTCAGAGACCTACAAATAGAACTATCATGTAATCCAGCAATTCCACTCCTGGGTCTCTACCCAAAGGATAGGAGAACACTCAGTTGGAAAACTGCTTGCACATCGATGTTTACTGCAGCATTATTCACAATTGCTAAGACATGGAACCAAATCAAATGCCCATGAACACATGAATGGGCTGGAGAAGTGTGTGATACATATACTCTACAGAATACTACTCTGCCATAAAAAAAAAAAAAACTCTGCCATAAAAAAAAGATCCTGGCATTTGATAAAAGTGGACGAATATGGAAGATTTACTGCTGAGTAAAGCAAGCCAGGCTATGAAAGAGAGACATTGTATGTCTCCACGTAACATAAACCAACTGTCCACACTCTGTGGTGGAAACTGAAAGATTAGAGGACATAGAGGCATTGAAAATGGTTATAGATACTGGAGACAATATCGGATGAAGGTGGAAGAAGGGGGAAAGTATATGAAAGGAAATTAAGGAGAAAAATAGAGAAGCAAGACATTTGTAAGACATGGAAATGGATTATTATCTGTTGATAACGTATATAGTATCCCCAACTGGACTGGTGTGAAATGTATTCATGTTGGGTAAATTCAACAAGCTAAGCGATGTATAGTGATTAAATGTATAGAATAAATTAAAATTTTAAAAAATTGACAGTGGAACCAGTAGACGGCATAATAGTTATGTCGCTAAACTCTCATGTGGCCGACCGCAGTTTGAGTTCCAGACCCAGTGGCTTAAATTCACAATGGGCATGTGTATATGCATGCCCAATATCCCAAGAGAATAATGGAGAAGGAAGGAATTGCAGCTAGTGATTTCTCACTTTCCCTCTTACTGTGTAGGAATTGCAACTAGTGATTTCTCACTTTCCCTCTTACTGTGTGTCTCTGTCTTTCCCCAGCTAATGTACATGCCCTATGGCCAAAACCTTAAGAAAAAAAAAAAAGTATACAAAGGAATCTTCAAAAGATTCCCATAAAATATGTATCATGAAACAACTAGATATGGATTTCAATTTTTTTGCATCAAAATAAACTCCTACTTTAATTGCATTTTCCATGCATTTCTAGAAGTACCCTTATATTAAATACATTTCTGACTTACAATAGTTTCAATTTATGAAGGGTTTATCGGAACATAATCCCATCTTGGTCAAAGAGCACCTGTACCCCTCCTCTTCAGTACAACAAACACGGTATTGATCTATAAGGCGTCACATGCGCTGAGAGTATCGCAGACAGACAGAGACAGACCACTGCCTTCTTAAGGTTCTCTGTATGAATCCCTCCTTCCTTCTTTTCCTGAACAGAAGCAGTGCTTAGTGGGTCACTGCCCTCAAGTGCAGTGTTAGGTGATCAGGAAGAGCCCATCTAGGGAGCCTTGAAAATTTCACAAGGACCTGGTTATTTTTCATAAAATGCCACCCCCGTCTGGATCTCAATGGAATAAAACTCCAGGTCTGCCCACAAACACTGGAACACATTTGAAGGATTTGAACCCACATACTGCGACACCCAGCAATTCCATCAGGAAAGGTACAAAGCCAATCCCTAGTTCTGATAAATAATTTCAACTTTCTAACAATATCCTGAGATCGCATACTATAAGAAATGCTGCAAGTTTTTAAAACCATGTTAAAATAAAGAAAGCTATTTTCTGCACTGGAGATGAAGTTGTATCTGGGGAAATAAATGAAAAGCAAAGCACTGAAGACTCCCTCACTCTTAGCCTCCTAGAGTGTACTGTTAAGTTTATCTAAAATAATCACTAGCTCCTACAGTACTGATAGAACTTGTGCAAAAAGCCAAATTCAATTCCCGGTTAAAAATCAAATACCCACACAGCCGAGCCATGGAGGCACAAGCTGGTACGATGTGCTGCACAGGCTAGGACCACAGGGGAGGCCCAGGTTCAGTGTCTGGTCCGACCTAAAGGCTGGGCATGGTGATTTGCGTGTGCAATTCCAGCAACTCAGGGCAGCAGAAGCAGGGGACAGAGAGCTCAAGCAAGCCTCAAGGCTTGAGTGAAACTATGTATAAAACAAAGAGAGAGAGCCTGCATGGTAGCACAGGCCTGCAGTCCCAGCTGGAGGGTAAGGCAGGAGGGCTATAACACAGAGAGACCCTCCCTGAAAAAAAAAAGACATTCAGTCAAATAGCCAATGAGGTTCTTGGTAAAACAACTTGGCACGCTTTCTGCCTCCATACTATCATCATCGCTGTAGCTTTTAATCAAGCTACAATTACTCCCTGCTTTAAAACCGCACTGCATTTTAAAACCAGTCCTAATCAAAATGACCTCACTAAAATCCAATCTCTATTTATTTTAGCATCTATACTGAAGGGTTTTTTTTCTTTTTGATTATCATGAGGCTTATCACAGATTTGCTTTTTCTACTGCTGAATTTGTACAAGTATCATAGTATTTGAGATTTTAAAACTGACCACTAGAGGGAGGCCACAACATCCTCTGTCAGTAATAGAAAAGTCACCTAGGATCAGGCTATACCCAAGGCCAGGCAGGGTTGGGCCCTGAAAACCTCACGTGGACCATAACCACTCAGTCAATGTAACTGTTGAGGCACTGCCTTTGAGAAAAATAACATTCTGTAACCTCTCAATTCATAATAAAGGCAGACTAATTTTAATCTTTCCTCCTCTGCCTTCAACAATAGTTTAGGAATCCCAGCAGTGTAGCCAGAAACTGACTGTCTTCATTAAACCAACACAGAAGGTTTGGGCCTGAAGTTGGATAGAGTTTTATTGCACAAATTACAAAGCTCAAACTGATATTTTTCTAACCTCTCACAGGAACATCTTACAGTATTTCTTTCATAAACAAAACTTATTTAATAAACCAAAAGAACATGGCTTTTCTTTTCCCTGTGTTTTCCTCACTCCCCACAATTTTGCAACATCATCACTCACACCTGCTCTTCAAATACTGCTTCACATTTTTTGCTTTAAAAAATTAAAGAGTCCCCATCCTTAAGTACATCCTTGCTGTGTGATAAAAGGACATTTTACTTCTGTACGCTTCCACCCAATAACTAAGCCACAACTATAATCTAATTATGAGAAAACATCAGACAGACATTCTTCAGAATAACTGACCTCTATTCCTTAAAACTCTCAAGGTCAAGGCAGCCTACAATGCCAACGCCACATGGGAAGGTCCCACATCTGCACTCCAGGGTCTCTCTGTGAATTCTGGGTGCAGGCATGTGTGCCTGTGATCCAGACTGGCCAAGCATGGGGGTGGATCATGGCATGAAGGACCTATTGGGGCGCTTGTCATTCTCACTCTCTCTAATGGAAGAAATGAATATTTAAAACAAATATTGCCTCATTGGGAAAGTCATGACACATTTTTGCATAGAAAAACAGGGAAAAATACATCACGCCTTTCCGGACAACGTAATACTTTCAAGGTCACCAAAAACAATGAAAGACTGAAAAAATGTCACAGCCAAGTTGGACCTAAGGAGACATGATGACTGCCTAAGTCCACTACCGTGTTGCTCAATACAAATACTTGAGATCAAGTGCTTTATAAATAAAGGTATCTTTGGGTCACAATTCTGGTTACTGGGAAGGCTAGCGGTTGTGGGGCTGGTGACATCAAACCAGCCTCCAAGACTACATCACAACATGGCTAACAGAACCAGAGGGAAAGGCAGGTTCGTGCGGAGAGAGAGAAAGAGAGAAGAGGAGGAAACAGAATTCTCCACTTCCTCTGCCTTTCCCGCCCATGTTCACAGCCGACTGCACAGTACCTGTCCACACTGAAGGTGGATCTTCCTCTGTAAGTCACTCCCTCCACAGAGAAAGAACCACTCCTTTTCAGGAGACAGCATTATCCATTTATAAGGGTGGTTCCCCTGTGATCCAAACATCACCTCTTAAAGTCTTACCACCTCCTGGGAACCAGCAGTTAGCATAATGGCTATGTTGCTGGACTCCCACGTAGTCAACCGTGGTTCGCGTCCCGGACCCAGTGGCTTAAAACTCATGCCGGGCGCATGTGCGTGCGTGCTCAAGATCCCGAGAGGAGAATGGAGGAGAAGGGATTGCAGCGTGACCATCCCCCCTGGGGGGTGATTTCTCGCTTTCTGTCTCTATGTCTCTCTCTGTCTGGCGAGCGCACGCGCCCTATAGCAAAAACCTCTCCAAAAAAAAAAGTCTTACCACCTCCCAACACCATTACATTGGGGACAAAATTTCAACACATGAACTCTTAGGGGACAAACTTTACATAAACCATAGCAATGACTTAATGTAATAAGTATCACAAGTGAGGTCTTGGAATAGAAGAAGGACATTAAGTAAAATGTATAAAATAAAATCTATCAGTATGGGCCCGTTAATTGTAAGATATGTACCATGTACTAAAGAAAAATGCTAATAAAAGAAGTGAGATGTGTGTATATGGGAATTGTCTGTATTGTCTTCACACCTGTCCTATGCCTCTAAAACTACTCTAAAAGGTCTACTCCCAAAAAAACAAAAAGAAAAGAAAGATTAAATGCTAACATTATAGCCAACCCAGGTTAAAAAGGATAACAGAAAATGACCATGACCCCAACTCGTCTAGAACAACAGCACAAAATATGCTAGAGACCCTCTCACACCTGTGTCTTCAATGAGCACCCAAGACTTGGCAGTCTGGGGGCAGAAGAGCATCTTCCCTCACAGTCAACAAGTGACCCACATTTTAAAACACAAACCTCCAGGGTCAGCCATGGTGACCCAGCAGAAAGGCAATGCTCCATGATGCTGAAGCCACTGAGAAGGTCCCGGGTTCTTTCCACACACACCGACCATGACGTGCATGCCTATGATCCGCACTAGCCAGGGCTGGGGTGGAGAGCAGCATGAAGACCCCAGTGGGAAGGTCTTCAATCTCTCTAGGAGGGAAAAATGAATCTCTGTCCTAGTACTGAGAAACTCTTCTCTTGAAGGTGCCTTCTCTAATTTTTAAGACCAAACAAGATAACAGAGTCCCCTTTCCTACCTGGCTGCAGGTGGTTAACTCAAGTATTGGGCAAATTTCCAACAAATTCTAGAAGTCAGCAAGCCCGTCGGCTGTCACCGAGGAGTAGTAACCCAGGTACACAATCGGCGGGCACAACGCACTGCATTACAGCTGCAGCTCGCTCTGCTTTCCTGTCTTCACATGGTCTTCCTTCTGTGTCCAAATTCCCTCGTCTTCTAAGGACACTGGTTGTACCGGATTAGAGTCCACCCCAATGACCTCATTTCAACCTAATCACTTCCGTAAAGAGCTCGTCTCCAAGTGCAGTCATACTCTGAGGTACTGAGGGGGAGCACTTCAACACATGGGGGTGAGGGGCACGATTCTACACTAACACCACCCACCTTACCCTTTCCTTTCTCCCTACCATAATGCTTTTTTTATTCAGATCTCAAAAGTTGAAATTATTCACATCGACTTCTGTTCCATAGCCCCTTCTTGATTCTTGTAATCTTAGCACATTTTGCCTTACGTTCATGTTGGTTCTGTTCTATAAAGCAAAGCCACAGAGATAGCAAAAAGATGAAGAACTAAGACTAAGAGTGCCTTGGTGGATAGCTAAGGTCTGTAAGTCTGGCAGTGACCAGAGATGAGGCTAGAAAGGAGAAGGGTCAGGCCACACAGAGTTTTCAGTTCTATCATAACTGTATTGTGGGAAACCCTAGAGCAATATATAATTGCAACGAATATCAATATCATTTATGCTGCCTAGAGTCGATCAAATTCCCCCATAACGAACGCCTTCCTTCAAAGGTCCTTTTGATAGTGTGGGGGATGGACTGGAAGTACCAGACACTGGAGGCTAAAATATAATAAGCTAGGGGGCTACCACAGAGGTTCCAGCTGGAAAATTACAGCAGAGATGTGGGAGAGTTCATTTTATGTGTCAACTTGGCTCGGCCCAGTTGTTCTATCAAACACCAGCCCAGATGTTGCTGTGAAGGTATGTTTTTTCAGATGTGATCAATATGTATATCCACAGACTTTGAATCAAGCAGATTGCCCTCCATAACATGGTGGGCCTCACTTATCAGTTGAAGGCCTTGTGAGAAAAGACTAAAATAGACTTTGAATAAAGCAGATTACCCTCCATAACATGGTGGGCCTCACCTATCAGTTGAAGGCCTTGTGAGAAAAGACTAAGGTTCCCCCAAAGGAGAAGGACTTCTGCCTTTAAGACACGAGATAATCATTCTGCCTGAGTTTCTAACCTTCGAGTTTTATCCCACAACATCAACTCCCACATGAATTTCCAGCCTCCAGTCTGCCCTGCAGTTTTTGGACTTGCCAGCACCCTCAACCACACAAACCAATTACTTAAATTACATCCCAATCTCAAACCAGCAGGTGGCATGGAGGTTAAGGCACTGGATCTCACATGGCTGAACTGCATGGTTCAGACCTGGAACCAGGAGCCTGGAAACACAGACAGACAGAGAGACAGACACACACACACACACACACACACACACACATACACCACATAGGAGTACCTGTCTAAAATCCTGAGAGAAGAACAGAGGAGAAGAGATTGCAGCATAGCCATTCCCCCTGGAGGGTGCTCGCTCGCTCTCACTCTTGCTCTCTCTCTCCAATGAGTGCACATGCCCGATAGCCAATAAATAAAAATAACAACCCAGGGCCAGCAAGGTCTCTCTCTCTTTCTCTCTCTCTCACTCCATCCCTTCTGGTAAACATAAATAAGTAAATAAATAAAGTTAAATAAAATAATTCTAAAAAATTTAAAAATAACAACCCAATCTCTCTTTCCTCCCCGCCCCCCCATGTCTCTGGAGAACCCTAGTACAGGTTGCACAAACAAAAAAGTATGGCAACCAATGAAGGATTAAATGTGAACACTGGTAGCAAAGGGAATAACAAGAAAGGGCCCTACAAACCAACAGCATTTGAGATTTATTCTTCGGAGAGAAGAAATTCTACACATCCTTCTAATAAGGTCCCTTTGGGAGGATGGACAGGGGGACAAAATAATCCTCTGAATGTCAGGGAAAAAAAAAAAAAACAGAGAATTTCTACTTAAATATTTTTTAATCTAATGCCTTTTTACCTAAATTTGCATTTTTGAATATAATTTCAACATTTGGCTTCACAAAAGATAAAAGTATATGCATATCAGCACATGAATATGATTTATTAACATATATACATATGTCAAGAAGACGTGCTTCGTGGGTCTTCAGGTCGCCTGATGGTTAAGGTGCTGGATGCCACATGGCTGACAGTGGCCCAAGTTCCAGACCCGGCACCTTGAAAATCACCCCAGGCTGGGAACCAGCAGTTAGCGTAATGGCTATGTCGCTGGACTCCCACGTAGTCGCCCGCGGTTCGCGTCCCGGACCCAGTGGCTTAAAACTCACGCTGGGCGCATGTGCGTGCGTGCCCAAGATCCCGAGAGGAGAATGGAGGAGAAGGGATTGCGGCGTGACCATCCCCCCTGGGGGGTGATTTCTCGCTTTCTGTCTCTATGTCTCTCTCTGTCTGTCTGGCGAGCGCACGCACCCTATAGTGAAAATCTCTCCAAAAAGAAAATCACACCAGGTGAGAGTGTGTGCATGCCCAAAATCCCAAGAACAGAATGGAGGAAAAGGGATTGTGGTGTGGCTATTCCCCCTTGGGGGGGTTTCTCACTTTCCCTCTCTGTCTCTGTCTCTCTCTTGTGAGTGCATGTGTCCTCTGGCAAAAACCTTAAAAGAAAAAAAGAAAAAGAATACGCATTTCAAATTTTGTGCTAATGCAGGTGATTAAAAGACACATCCAGAGACAAATAGGTTTGATTCAAAAAGTATATGACCCCCAGGGTATGGCTTAGAAAACAATAAAGTGGGGCTAGCCCCATTGCCAAGTGGAACCTACATGGTCAACCACAGTTCAAATCCTTGCCCCAGCAGCTTGCTCAAACACACTGAGTGATGGATACCAGGTGCTAGAGATGCAGAATCCCAACAAGATGGTAAATTGGAAGAGAAGGGACTGTGGCACAACCACACTCCATTGGGGGATGCTTAGCCCCACTCCACCCCCAACTGTCCTGTGGCAAGCAGTCATGCCCGCTAGTAATTAAAAAGAAAAAAAAAGGACAAAGACCAAGCAGCCTCCTGAGCCCACGGGAAGTAAAGCAGTGTTTCCCAATCATTGTACGAGCTGGCTTATTAGAGGCCCATGCAGACAGTTATTATCAGCTGAGGAGACTCAGGCCACCTTCAAAGCAGAACAGTACAGATAAGCTCTGGGGTGTGTCTGGTCTATGGAGAGTGCAGAATGGAGAGGTGGCAACCCACGCGCCTACAAACTCTATTGATGAGTTCTGAGAGGCGCCGTGCTCTCTTCAAAGACCTCTGAGCTGGGAATCGCAAGTCTTAGATTCCTGCTTCAGCTCCACAACGCTTTAGCTCTGTGAACTTCACAAGTCACGAACTTCTTAGAGCATCGGTCTCATAGCACGAGGAGAGCTGTATCTTAAAAGCCTGTATTATTCACGGCTTTCTCAGTCTCCCCGTATTCTCTTTATTTCTATATTCTTATCACATTTTACTGTCATGAGCCAGCCATGGCATGGAGGTGAATGATGAGTTTTGAGAATGGAGAGAAGCTTACCAGTTTATAGTGAAGACCAAGGATAAGAGGGGATTTCAAAAAGTCTGTGCAAAATGCAATTAAAGTGTGAGTTTATTTTGGTGAAAAAAACTTTTAGAAAATTAGGCATAGTTTTTTTCATAATATGCAAATTTCCATGAACTTTTTGAAGCCCTTGTACATAAAAGCACCATCTCAAAGGAGTATAGTGGTTGGCAGGTATTGCCTCTGTACCTGCTGCCTGGTTTCAGACGGCTGCTGGGCATGGGCACCTCACTCCTCAGGGTCCACTGGACTGACAATGACGCCAGACAGGACTCAGCCTCAGCAAGGCCTCCAGGAGCTGAGACCTTCCTCGCTTTGTAAACACAGGGACAGCAGGTGGTTGAGGGTTGCCTTTTGGAGACAGATCCCCAAGACCCACTACAGCTAATAACAATGGCTGAAAACCAAGGTGTGAAAATCCTTCTTCAACTGAAACAATCAGCCCCCTTCAGTGACTCTCCCTGAAAAGCCAGAGGCTTTGATTTCCTTCCAGCATGGGCCTGTGGCTTTCTGTGACAGCCACAGATTTGTCTTTGCTCCTTCCTGACCACTCTTCTCCCCACCCCACCACCCATCCACTGAAGTCTTAATGTTTATGTTACAAAGAAATAAAAATGCAAAGATCAACATTACTGTAGCAACAGGACAAACATCATGCCTTCCTGGTTAAAAATCACACAATGAGGGGCAGCCCCATAGCATAGTAGTTAAGCCCTGGGCATAGGGAGCTGGATCCCACACAGACAACTATGGTTCAAATCCTGGCCCCGGTGACTTGAGAATCACTCTGGGTGCATACGTATGCATGCCTAAAATCTTAATGGGAAGCAAAAATGGGGGAAAAAGAATTGTACAGTGATCATACTACACTGAGGGCTTCGCTCTCACTCACTCTCTCTCTCTCTCTCTCTCTCTCTCTCTCTCTTTCTCTCTAGTGAGTGCATGCACCATATGGCAATTAAAAAAATAAAAGTCATATAATGAGAAAACAATGAGAAGGCATTTATTTATATTTTCAGAGAAAATCACTGAGCTTTTACTATAACCCTCACACATTCAAATTTTCTATCACTGTTTATGCTGCATTACCATTAGTACCGGTGAGATGTTCTAATGTACTTAATGCAGAGCAATATATAAATTTGTCCCAAGTTATGAAATTGTGACAAGCCACGGCCTTATAATCATTTATTTGTCACCAAGAAAAATAAGTTTGATGATTTCATGGCTGCTTAACAGAAAGCTGTCTTCAAGATAAATGAGGTTTATTATTAACATAAACAACATGACAGCATTAAAGTACAAAAGAATGAATCGTGAGGAATGGAAAAAGTAGTAAAAACTGAAAAGGCAATTACAACTCACAGATTTCTCTCCCCATGCACTCGTCCAAGTTGTGTGAAGTCTCCTATCTGAAAATGTTTCATGGACTTGCCTCTCAGGTATCTTCCACCTGAAGCTGGACATCTCCAGAACTGACACCAACTCCCTTCGAAGGGGCCCTCCCTCACATTTTATTCAACTGCCAGAGAGCACCTGAGCTTATCAGAGAGAGGGGGAGAAAGCACACCCAGTGGGGCACGATCATGCTGCAATCCCTCTCTTCTGCTTCCATCCTGTCGTGATCTGGGACATGTACACACATGCACTCAGCACAGTTTTCAAACCGTCAGGACTACAATTTGAACCATAGTTGGCCATGTGAGACCCAGCTCCCTTGACTACTGCGATATGGGTCTGGCCCCTCATTGACAGTTAACAGAATCCCCAACTTCTCAGGCTTAAGACCTTGGGATGCCATCCTTTAATCTCCAACCCACCAAGGCCTTTCCTGGCCCCATCACTTACATTCCAGCTAATCTCTCTTTAACATAGATCGTTCTACCTTCCTCTGTTCAAAAATATCTCACTTCTATTCCCTCTATCTCTCCAAAGCTCAGACCAAGTGTGACTCCAACCCCTCACGACCACCTCCGCATTCTGTTTAGGCTCCACTCTCTCAGAATGTCTTTACCTGCCTGTCCCAACACCGTGCAAACCCATGATGGGGCTCAGAAGAAGACATCACAAAGTGAAGGCCTCAAAAGCAGCCTTGGAAGCAGAGTTACTCTCCCACCTTCCCCTGCCCTCCTATCTCTTGGCTCTCATCCTCTTCAGAGGTAAACCATGCAAATTAGAATCCTTCCCTAAGGTGGGTCATAGCAACCACAACTCCTTTCCCCAAGCCAGCCATGAAACTAAAAACATTACTTTAACTTTCCCAACCTTTCTATATAAGTGTTGGCAACAAAGAACTTCTCTGACCTCATTTGTCTGATGTTAGATAAGATGACCCTCATTCCCTGGGCCAGCAGGTGGCATGATGGTTAAGGCACTGGACTACTACATGGCCAACCACAGTTCAAGTCCTGACCTGTTGTTTTGCTTTGTCACTTTCTCTGTCTCTCTCTGGTGAGCATACATGCCCTGTAGCAAATTAAATAATGATAATAATTAATTAATTAATTAATTCTAAAAAAGAAAAGAAGAGAAAAGAAAAAAGGACCAGTAGGTGGCATGGTGGTTAAGGGCACTGAACTCCCACATGGCCAACCACAGTTCGAATCCCAGACCTGGCGGCTTGCTTTTGTACTTTTTCTCTCTCTCACTGTCTCTCTGGTCAAATTAAAAATTAATAAATAATAAATAAATAAATAAAGTTAAATAAAATAATTATTTGTGGGGGAAAAAAAAATAAAAACACCTCATTCCCAAGTGTCCTGCCCCAGTCCTGGGAGGAAGCAACACTACACAGAAAGGCGAAGAAGAATCTAAACAGACAGGCTTTGCTAGGTTTCTCCACACTCTGTTTCCATTGCTCATACCCTTTCTGTGCAATCATATTTCTCTGGGCGTGTCCCTGCTTCACTGAACCTCAGCATAAAATCAGGTAGCTTCCCTGTATCTTTGGGTCTTCAATCTGAAGCCTTCCCTGTACACATCTACACATTAAGTCAATCTGCATGCCCTTCCTCTTATTAATCCGTCTACTGCCAGTGATTTTTCAGTGGGTGAATACTTTTACTCCCACGTCTACCTTCCTAGGCCTTTACAGATATTCGATAGGAACCCAGATAAATTAGAGGTGGAGGTTGGAGAGGATGAGAGGTGGGAGTGAGGGTTAGAATGGGATGGAGAGGGGGCTTAGAACTTGAACCAACAGACACGTAGGAAAAGGAAGAGAACAAAAAGAAAAGCTGGGTTCTACTAAGATCACTTCTGTCGAAAGTAAGATGAACTCAGTTTTAGGTAGGAGTTAAACCTCATCAGGATGAGTTGTCCCGTTAGTGAGAGACAGAAGTGGAGTTGCCTGAGAAGGGGCCAAGGACAGGTTGCAGATGCCCCTAGAGATGTGGCTTTAGAGTGATTTCACCCTGGACCAACAGACAGAGGGCTGGAGCCTGAGCTTTGGGAAATGGTGAGATGAAGAAGAGGGGAATATCAAATACTTAGGAGAAAACCCAGAAAATTCCAGAGAGCTATTAGGACAAAAGAGAAAAGACCTAGAAAAATAAGTTTGGTCATTGATAGTGTCAAGCTACTATAGCTTTAAAAAAATGAAGGAAAATGAAGACAAAAAGAGACTTTGGACCTACTGTTCTTAAGAATATCAAGAAGTGGGCCAGTAGGTGGCATGGTGGTTAAGGCAGTTGTATCCCACATGGCCAACTTCATGGTTCAAGTCCCTGACCTGGTGTCTTGAGAATCATACTGAGAGCATGTATGTATGCCCAAGATCCCAAGAGGAGAATGGAGGAAAGGGATTGCACCATGATTCCTCCTACCCCCTAGAATGGGATTGCTCACTTTCCTTCTCTCTATTTCTCTCTGGTGAGTGCAAATACACTGTAACAAAATAAAGGAAGAAAGAGAGAGAAAGAGAGAGGAAAAAAGGAAGGACGCATGGGAGGGAGGGAGAGAGGGAAAAGAAGATGATCAAGATAAAATTTCAATGAAAGAAAAGCGCAGAGGCAGAACTTAAAAGCATTAGTATGAAATGAGTGAGGCAAAGCTATTCATGCTAGAAGGTAGACAAGATTATAAAAAAATAGAAATCAGAAGGTAGCTGAAATGGGACCAGTAGATGGCATAACGGTTACATTGCTGGACTCTCATGTAATCGACTGTGGTTCAGGTCCCTTAAAACTCACACCAGGTGCATGTGCGTACCCAAGATCCCGAGAGGAGAATGGAGGAGAAGGAATTACAGTGTGGCCATCCCCCCTGGGGGGTGATTTCTCACTTTCTGTCTCTCTGTGTCTGTCTCTCCAGTGAGTACACGCACCCAGTATCAAAAAGCTCTCTTTAAAAAAAAGAAGGTAGCTGGAACAGGCACTAAGTGACCTTTTCTTTCATTTGAAAAGTCAGTATTCTTGAGCTTAAGCGAAATTCACCTGACTTTAAATGTTATATTCATCCATTCTTTTAATGGTCAAAAATAAAGCCTGAGGGCCACTTCTGCTGCCTAGTGGTTCGGGGACTCAGATCCCACGTGGCTGACCATGGTTTAAATCCTAGTCCCGGTGGCTTGAAAAACACACCAGCCCGCAGGTGTGCGTGTGGAATCCTGACAGGACGGAGAGAATGGAGAAAAAGGGATTGCAACATGACCTCGCTCCACTGAGGGGCACGTTCTCCCTCCCCCGTCTCTCTAGCAAGCACATATGCTCTCTGACAATTTCGTTTTTAAATATTTTTTTAAATAAAAGCCAAAAGATGGGACCAGCAGTTAGCGTAATGCCTATGTCGCTGGATTCCCATGTAGTCAACCGCGGTTCGCGTCCCGGACCCGGTGGCTTAAAACTCAAGCCGGGCACAGGTGCGTATGTGCCCAAGATCCCAAGGGAGAATGGAGGAGAAGGGATTGCAGTGTGGCCATCCCCCCTGGGGGGTGATTTCTCGCTTTCTGTCTCTCTGTCTCTTTCTGTCTATCTGGCGAGCAAACACACCCTACAGCAAAAACCTCTC
The DNA here is from genome assembly GCF_000334495.1 of Tupaia belangeri chinensis. NCBI lineage: Eukaryota > Metazoa > Chordata > Mammalia > Scandentia > Tupaiidae > Tupaia > Tupaia belangeri. Next base: position 482,658 of record NW_006204359.1, read on the forward strand.
CAAAAAAAATAAATAAATAAAATCCGAAAGAATCACAGGCTGCTATATATTTAGTAAGAACTGAATGTAACTATGAACTCAAATGTCATTAAACCTGAAAATCATTTTTCTAGCAACTTACGGTCATTAAGAACTCTCGTCTGGGCTGAGCCACTAAACAGTACAGGGTCACAGAGGAAAAGGAGCCATGCAGGGCAGGTCCTGGTGTTTGTGACCTGATTCTGCTTAATCACTTTCCCCAGTCTAAAACAATCCAACCACAGAGAGTTCTGGCAGGTGTCCAACAGATTTTAAGTTTCAGAAGCCAATTATCTCATTCGCCCATGCTCCCTCACACCCAAAAAACTAAGAACTGTGTCATGACTTTTCCAACAACCCAATACATTCAGAACAAGCTATGGAATCAGAAAAAAAAAATTAAAAGTTCTATCTCAACTACCCTTATGATGCCGAGGGATTAAAAAGACAACATGTGCGGCACTGGAAAAATAATAATCAAAGAAAGATACTGGAAGGAAAACGTTTCTGTAACAAAATGGGGCATTAAATAATTGAAAAACAGTTAACAAAGAAAGCAGCCTCTCTCTCCAGACCAGAGGCACTCGTAACTCTGTGAAGCTACCCATTCATCTACAGATACATTGAGATTTAGTGTCTCTGATGCCCAGGTGCTGCTGCGCTGGAAGACGTCGCTGCCAATATATTACACAGCGATTATTCAGAGAAAGGCATTCAAGGCGCAGACAGATGTAACAGTGACAGAGCACTAACCACGTGGAATGGGAAATAAATTATCTGAAATTCTCTCTCTAGCTGTCACCTACCTGTTGTGTTTGCTCAAGTTAATTACAAAGCATATTCTATAGATAAAAGAGAAATAGGAGAATGTGTCAGAGTGTTTCAGAGCAACTTCCTCCATTAATACAGTAACACCAACAGAGATTTATGTGTCTCAGGGCTCTGACTCTTCCATTAAAAACACACTAGTTCTATGTAAATTAGAAAAAGAGGATTTGCTTTCAAAACGATGATTTCCTCTTTGAGTGCTGATTTATTTTCACTTGTTTCATATTGCTGCCTGGGCTGGTTGCAGTGGTTTAGTGTTCTGCATTGGGAGTCAGATCCCACATGGCCAATCATGGTTCAAATCTCACCCCAGCGGCTTGAGAAACATGCTGGGTGTGTGAGCATATGTGCCCAGAATCCTTGTGGGATGGAGGAATGAAGGAAACAAGATTGCAGTGTGAGTGTGCTTTCTCTCTCCCTCTTACTGTGTGGTGAGCACATACTCTCCCTGGCAATTAAAAAAAAAAGAATATCTTCTAATATTGCTGCCTTCCCACACACAGGACGCCATAGCACCGTGTGGCTGTTCCTGGAACACGAAGCTTCCTCTAGGAAATCCACTCTGAGCAGCTGAAAAGGCTTATCAGAGCAGTCATGTGAGTCAAAGAAAAGGAAAACGGCATCATTTTTAAAATATTTTATATTTCAGGACCAGCATTTTGCTTAATGGCTATGTCGCTGGACTCCCATGTAGTCGACCACAGTTCGAGTCCCAGACCTGGTGGCTTAAACTCACACCGGGCGTGTGTGCATGTGTGCCCAAGATCCCGAGAGGAGAACGGAGGAGAAGGGATTGTGGCGTGACCATCCTCTGGGGGGTGATTTCTCACTTTCTGTCTCTCTGTCTCCCTCTGTCTTTCTGGTGAGCATACACGCCCTATAGCAAAAACCTCTCCCAAAAAAAAATTAATTAAATAAAAATATTTTATATTTAATATAGATCAGATCTAGCTGCAACTTAGTTTGTTCTCCCACAGACTAAAGAAGGCAAAGTCAGAGGACCATGGTGTGATAGATGGTAAGTCACTTACAGATGGGGTCCGCTCACTGTTTACTGCATCAGTGACCAGAGGCTGTAACGCTCCCCTCCCAGCCTGAGTGAGAGCGACACTTGACAAGACAGTTCTGAAATCACGGCAGAATTCTCCGGAACATATTCAGCACCAATGCTATCCAGAGGTTCA
>NW_006204359.1:484718-485547 GCF_000334495.1 Tupaia belangeri chinensis
AGTCACTGCTTTAAACACAGGAAATGCAAAGATCGCAAATATTCTCCAAAAGAATCAATGGTATGAATAAATTAAAATATGAAAGGTATAGCCCAGCAAAAGAAAAAGATGAGTGAAAAGGATTAGCGTGCTATAAAAATGACGGAGGATGCTGTGAGCATTTTTATTGATGTAATAAGCGCTGATGGGGCATTCTCTACAAGGCTCTATTCTTTACAAATGTTACTTCCTTCAATCCTCATTAACATCTCCATCGCAGTACCACAGTAGATTCTGTGATTGTCATCAATGCTCCACCTTAACAAGAAGGGACTGGAAATAAAGGAACAGAGGGTGAAGTAACCCGCCCAGAGTCACACAGCCGACAAGGGGTGGCGTGGCTGATCTGATCCTAGGTGGTGTGGCGCCACCATCCCTATGTCACCTCTATTCCAAAGAGAGAGAGTGGAAGAAGACTGTGCAGGGCAGAACTCAGGGAGAATATTCACACAAAGCATGGAGTCATGACAAGCAGAGTTCTCTGTAGAGACAAAGAACACCAAGGCCCAGGGCCCACCCCATAGCTCAGCAGTTACGGAAGCTGCATCTCACATGGCTGGTTGCAGTTCGAACTTCAGCCCCCACATCTCAAAATACATGCCAGGCACATACATGTACTTGCATGCCCAAAATCCCAACAAAATGGAAAAATGAAGAAGACAGGGCTGTTATGTGACCACACTCTTTTGGGGGTGCTTTTTCCTTCCCTACCTACCTCTCTCTGTCTCTCTCTCTGGCAAGCACACATGACCACTGGCAAGAAAAAGAAGGAAGGAAGGGAAAGGGAAAG
>NW_006204359.1:485563-486824 GCF_000334495.1 Tupaia belangeri chinensis
AAAGGAAAGGAAAGGGAAGGGAAGGAAAAAGGAAACGGAAGGAAAGAAGAAAGGGGAAAGGGAAGGAGGAAAGGGGAAAGGCAAAATCCTAAAAGGAGGACCAAGGAGAGGAAAGGAGCGTGTGCCATCCCGGAACCTGCTGCCGATCCCTGAGGCTGTTCAGAGCCCAGCAGTACACCCGGTGTGAGTGGACACTTGCCTGGGCTCTCTGAACCTCTGCTGCGTAAGAAACGCTAGCCTTCACGTAAGGCTACTGCAAGGGCCAGAACCATTCTCTGGAAAGCTCTGAGAAAACAGAGTGAATGCAGGTGGCTGGAGCGGGATTAGAGTGGGGAGAAGAGGGAAGTGACAACAGAAAGGAAAGCAGAGCCCCGTCTCTGAAACGAAGGTGTGCTCACTTACCTTCAATGAGGGTATTTTCTCACTATGCTGTCTGAACTCAGCTATTTATTTTCTTTAATTTAAAGACAGGGCTAGGTCACTGCATGGTGATTCAGATGGCTGGACTCCACAGGGCCACTGTGCTGTTCAAGTGTGGACCAGCAGCTTAGAAACACGGCAGGCGTGTGTGCACATGTGCCCAAAATCCTAAAAGGAGGGAGCCACTGAGAAGAGATGGGGTGTGGCCATCCTCAGGGAGTACTTTCTCTCTCTCTCTCTCTCTCTCTCTCTCTCTCTTCAGGGAGCACACATGCCCTTTGTAAACATAAAAAAAAAGTTAAAAAGAATTAAAGTAACTACTCATGCATTCCATTATAGAAAGCCAGATCACCACCCGAGTCCCAACTTCGAACGTCTCTAAAAAGCAGGATAACTGGGAGGCTGTGCAAACCAGCACTGGAGCCCTCTGCTAGGCGTTCAAATATCAAATTTCGCAAAACCCCATGCCAACTATAGCCATCCTCAAACCCAGTCCTAAAGGCCCCCAGTCGGCAGCTACTTGTGCACATTCTACTATTTTTATTTTTTAATTATTTTTTTCTTGAGGGTATGTGCACTCACAGAGAGGCAGAGGAGAAAGCACCCCGTGGATAGTTGGGCGACAGTCCCTTCTCCTCCATCTCTCCCTCTGATGGAACTTCTGGGCTTGCACGCACATGCGCCCAGTGTCTTGAGCCACTAGAGCCGGGACTCAAACTGCAGGGTTGGCTATGTGGGATCCAGCTGCCTTAACCACCAGGCCACAGACTTCTTTTTTTTCCCTTAGGTTTTTGTCATAGGGTACGTGCATTCACCAGAGAGAATTAGAGAAAGGGAAAGA
>NW_006204359.1:486855-500045 GCF_000334495.1 Tupaia belangeri chinensis
ACCCCCCAGGGGGGAGAAGGCCATGCCGCAATCCCTTCTCCATTCTTCTCCTCAGATTTTGGGCACACATGCACACATACCCAGCATGATTTTCAAGCTGCCATGTCTGGGACTTGAACCACAGTCAGTCATGTGAGAAGCAAGCATCTCAGCCATCATACCACCTATTGGCCTGGGCCACAGACTATTTTTAAATCAAGGTTAAAATCTCTCTCTGGTTTTATTTTCTCTGGGCAGCACGCCACCTGCCTCACTGCCTCTTCCAGGGGCCTTCTTGCTGGCTCGCATGTTCTAGCTCAAACCTTGCTGGCTGAGGCCTCACTGCCTGCTCTGCAGCACCTGCCCGCCTTCTCACAGTGCCCCTTCCAGTGGGTCCCATGGCGTCCCACTCCCCTGGTTTCCTCCTCCTGAGACAACTGGCTTGCATCAGCCCCCTTTACTGGTTCCTTTCTCCTGACAGCCCTCCAATGTGGTTCTCTCAGGGTCCCAGCCTCTCACCTCTTCTCACTGAAAACATGTTAGTTGGGTGATTTTGGCTATTTCCATGTCTTCAGCTGACACCCAGCAGCCCCAAACTCCAAAATCAACCCCCTTCACCACAATCTGCCCTGAAGCTAGAGATTTTATGAAACTGCCTAGTAAAGTGCCTCCAGCAGGATTCTTTACAGTGGGCGTTTCACAGCTGAATTCCCTCCACCAGCTCCATCCGCCTTCAGTCTGTGTCACCCTCTCAGCTCCCTGGCTCTGCTCATGGATTCAAAACAGTCTCTTCCATCATTCTCTGCCCTCACAGACGACCAAGAGCCATGTCCTGCCATTTCTACCTCCACAAATTCTTCCACATCCATTCACAGGGCTCCTTCCCTTCACCGATCCCTTAGTCTGAGACCCATCATCCATAGCTAGACTTACTGCCCACGTCTCCTCACTGATCTCTTGTCTCCAACATTACCCTCACACGACCACTCTCCATCTCGCAGTTGTGCACATCACCCATCAGAGGCACCCTGCTGCCCACAGGGGAGAGTCCAAACTCTTAAGAAGCAATGCACTACACAAATGTCTTTTGGAGCCAAACAGTGGCATGGCAGTAACGCAACTGAACCCACATAGGAAGGTCCCCAGTTCACATCCTGCAGCCTTTCTGTACATGTCAGATGCAAGTAAGTGCACATGTCTGTGATCCTGGTTAACAGAGGATGGGGCAGGTCTGGCATAAAGACCCTGTTGGGAGTTCTGTCTGTCTGTCTCTCTGTCTCTTTTCATGGAACAAATTAATAACCTTTAAAAGCAGAAGACTGTCTTTCTACAATCTTTGTAAGTGTGGCAGATTTGGTGTATTAAGTATGACTGTTTTCAGACAGGCAGATGGCATACTGGTTACATCACTGTACTCCCAAATGGCCAACGATGGTTCAATTCCCAGACACAGCAGCTTAAAACTCACGGCAGGTGCGTGTGCGTGTGTGCCCAAAATCCTGACAGGAGAATGGACTGCAGCATGCCAATCCCTCTCAGGGTGATATCTCGCTTTCTGTCTCTCTGGCAAGTGTAGATGTCCTAGAGTAAAAATCTGTCTAAGAATAATTTTTTGACTGCTTCAATTATGCTGGCAGTAACAGCTCCAGTAATAAGCTCCTTTGGTAAGAAGAATTCATGTAAAGCAATTTTAACTGAATTTAAAAGTCAGCACTATTTCATTTCTCTGTGAAAATCCATTGTCAGTTTTCATATTTGAATTTCATATACCTAATACATGGCCTAATAACCTAATTTTCAGGAGCAATATTTTTAAAATCTAATTACAATAGTCAAAAGTAAGTCACAAGTAAGAGGCCAGCAGGTGGGACAGTGGTTAAGGTGCTAACCTCCCACATGGTCGACTGCAATTGGAGTCCCAGACCCAGGGGGTTGAAAATCACACCAGGAAGTTATGCATGCATGCCCAGAATCCCAGAAGGAGAATGGAAGAGAAGGGATGGAAGTGTAGCCATCCCCTCTGGGAGCTGATTTATCACTTTCCCTTTCACTGTCTCTCTGGTGAGCACAAGCACCTTATGGCAAAAAGCTTAATAAAACAATTAATAATAAAATGCATTTATCTGAAAATAAGTTTACAAATGGCACGTTTTAATTCTTACTACACCTGAGAAGTTACTTGTCTGTTAACAAAGCGTACTCCGAGGCTTTCGCTTTTTGAACTGCTATTATTTAAAGCAAACACCAGAGCTATTTTATTAAAAATATGAGAAAGCACAGAGCACAGAGGGAAGAGGATGGTGGCTGGGTGGCTGGTCAGAGGATCAGCCATTCTCTACGTAACCTTGGGCCCTTTATTTAATGCCTGCCCATCTGATTATTCAGATCAAAATGGACGTAACAATATCTGCCTCCAAGGGATATTTCAGTGACCAAGATACGGCCTGTCCCTGGCATGTGAACGGTCATCACAAGCATTAACACTGTCCCCACCATTTTCTGGTGATTGCCATGAAACAAATCTTGTGCTAGGCTGTGAGATTATTTAAGAGACAGGGAAACTTTCGACCCATGCTAACACCTTGTAGCTTTAACCTATTGTGAGAAGAGTAAACTTTGACAGGCAAGGTTTTCAAAAAGTTCGCAAAAAATGCCTAGCATGACGAAAACTACGCGTGGATTTGAAAAATGTTTACACTCAAATCAATGTGTACTTTAATTCCATTTTTCCACACACTTTTTAAAGTAGCAACATGCACAGAAACACACAGAACAGAATTTTACCAAAAACATTTCCTGGAATGAAGGAATTTGCCCCCTTCCCCAAGTACAAGAAACTGCCCTACTCTGAAAGACAAAAAAGCTCTGTAAAAGTCTACACCTCTGCTGTTCTCCCAAGTGCTTCCTTATTTATGCAAGTTTTGTAATTTGCTTTAAAATCATAACAAACTAATCCAACCCACTTGTTGCTCAAGAGAGCTGCACAAAGGACCTTTCTTTCGCAAACCCATGATAAACCACATGACTGCTGGGGCCGATTACCAGGGACCAGCTTCCTGAGATCCGGGTAAGTGCCTCCTGCTAAGACAGCAGCACTGCGAGCCGGGAACCCACTGCTAGTTGGAGTATTCTAGAGAACACTCTATTGATGCTTAACATCCTAGGGACCTAGAACAGAGTCCAAGTTCCTTTTCACTGCTGTGGCAACGTAGCATCACTTCACTTGATTGAGGTCAAAGTTGTACCAAAACAGCTCCGGTGAAAAAAAAGAAAAGGGTCAACTAGGAACAGGAAGGGCACCAATGGGTGTGAACCAGAAACAGCACAATTCGGATAGGAAATTTTACCTACGTGTACATGGCAATAGATTTCGGTGCCGTACAACTCTTAGTGACATAGGAGGGAAAATATGTCTATACCCAAATGACTGCGTTTTCTACATAACGCGCCATGAATAATTTTACAAAAGTGCTTTCAATGGGCAGAGGGCAAACGTGGGAGCCCCAGTCAGGAACTGAGGGCCTCCCGTCCACCCAGCTAGCCACCCCCTGGGCCTACTTCTCCAGGACTAGCGAGAGGCTCTGCTTCCCAGCACCGCTTATTCCCTGCCTCTGCATTCTCTCGGGCATCTAACCAGTGCGTGCACTGCACTATCTTAATCCTCTGAGTACTCTCAACACACCTACAGAAATTCAAATAATACATAGAAGTGAAATCACTGTTTCCTAAAATATTTTATTATGGATAGTATATATGCTTTATATGTTTAAGTTTTTAAATATTTATTTCTTCTGAGAGAGAGAGAGAGAGAGAGAGCAGCACCCCAACAGGCTCTTCACGCCACAGCCCAGCCCTAGCCTCAGCCACCCTGGATCATGGGCTTGCACGTGGGCTCAGTGTATACAGGGAAACCTCGGGACGCAAATCGGGGTCCTTCCCATGTGGCTTCAGCATCATGAAGCACTGTGTTACCATGCACCACCATGGTGTACATTGGGTTTAGACAGAAGAAATACGGGGGAGGGGAGGGGAGTGGGAAGGTTCTTTTAAAAGTTCATGGAAATGCATACTATGAAAAAGCCATGCAGATCTCAACATTTTTTTTGGCACCATAATAAGGTTTTACTGTAATTCACTTTCAACAAACTTTTTGAAGTTTGCTAACAAACAAAACACTGTTTTTACATGTATCTGTGCCCACCAACATGGGCCCCTTAGCAAAGGAAGGACCCCTCTACAATGCAACTCAGAAGAGAATTTTAGTATCTAAAGTTACTGTAGAGGTACAGCTATTTTATGATCTTTGCTTTTCCATAAAACAATGTTGGCTATTTCTAATTAATTTTCTGGTCAGCCTTTCACTGGAATGAAAGCATCAGAGAAGTATGGTTTCTGTGGGAAAAGGACGACCACTTTACAGTGACTAGATCACAGTACGCCATTGATCATTGTCTTCCTTTTTTTCTTTTTTCTTTTTGAGAGGTTTTCGCTATAGGGTGTGTGTGCTCACCAGAAAGAAACAGACAGACAGAAAATGAGAAATCACCCCCCAGCGGGATGGCCACACCGCAATTCCTTCTCCTCCATTCTCCTCTCAGGATCTTGGGCACGCACGCACACGCATCCAGCGTGAGTTTAAGACACTGGGTCCAGGACTCGAACTGCAGTCGACTACATGGGAGTCCAGCAACATAGCCATTACGCTAACTGCTGGTCCCAATCATGGTACATTGTCAATAAGGCATGGTGAGGAAGATAAAAGCGAAGTCAGGGCCGGCAGCATGGCCTGATAGTTTAGAGACCTGGATTCCACATGGCTGACTGCAGTTTGAACCCTAGCCTTTCGTCTTGAAAAACATGCCAGGTATACATACATGAATGCCCAAATCCCCACAGGATGGAGAAATGGAGAAGGCATTGTACCCCAGTGGGGACTGCTTTCTCCTTCTCCCACCCACTCTCTCTCGTAAGCATACATTTGCTTGGCAAATAAAAAATAAAATAAAATACAAGTTGGGTCAGTTATACCGTACAAAATCAGGTATTTGATTTATAATGGCTGCCCTCAAAATTAAAATTTTAGAAAAATGTAAATTGAAATGAGAAAAATATACTAACTATAAAGAATATTTATTGCGGGATCAGCTGGTGGTACAGTGGTTAAGATGGCTAGATCCCACATGGACAACCACGTGGTTTATCCTAGACCTGGCTGCTTCAAAAACACCCCAGGTACGTGTGTGTGTGCCTAAAATCCGAAAAGGAGAAATGAGGACAGGAGGGATTGCAGCATGACTATTCCCCCTGGGGAATGGTGCTTTTTCAGTCTCTCCCTCTTTCTCTCTCACAAGTGCACCTGCCCTTTGACAAATTAAAGAAAAAGAAAAAAAGACACTTCCCTTAAAATGACTGCTCTTGGAATCTGCATCTGTAGAAAGTCTGGCCAATGATTCATAAACAGAATTCTTTTGTGTGATAGGGCAAAGAAAACTCCTGAGAAAGTTTTTCCTAATTCTTAAAAGGAGGTGAATACAACTGGTTCCAGTGTGGACTGGTTAACCATTTAGCAGTATCCGCTAGAACCGAACTACGCCTATCCTGAACCGAACTATGCCTATCCTATAACCTGGGCTCCAGTTCTAGGCATCTGTTCACCAAAAGGCCAGCATCTTCCCAGAGACTCTAGTGTAACACATGGGACTCAAGTGCAATCTGAATACATATCAACCACAGAGTAAATACACTGAAGAAACCCACGTAACAAAACACTTTACATGAGAGCTAACAAATGAGGGCCAGTCCTGCAGCACAATGGTTAAGGGAATCAGATCCCACCTGGCCAACCTCAGTTTGAATTCTAGTCCTAGTGGCTTAAAAACATGCCAAGCACATGTGTGTGCATGCCCCAAAATCATCCTAACAGGAAGAAGATGAAGGAAAAGGACTGCAGTGTGACCAGGCCCCCCACCAAGGAGGGCTCTCTCTCTCTCTCTCTCTCTTCTCTCTCTCTCTTTCTCTCTCTCTCTTTCTCTCTCCCTCCCTCCCTCTCTTCCTCTCTCCCTCTCTCCCTCTCCCTCTCTCCCACCCCCCTCCCCATGAGCACCTACACCCTCTGGCTATAAAAATTATACAAAAGAAAAAAGGCAAATTAACAAATAAAAAGTATACTCCACAACGTAGTTGATTCTCTAAGCATAATGTTAAATGAAAAAAAGCCAGAAACAACACATACTGCATGATACAATTTATATGAAATCCCAAAATAGGCAAAACTTACCTATAATGTCAAATATCAAAATGTGTTTACCCTTGGAGAAGCTGTGGAGGGAACTTCTAGGATATAGATTAATTCTGTTTATTAACCTGAATGCTGGTTCCGTAGGTGTGTTCAATTTGTGGAAATGCAACTACTTAAACACTTGTGATTTGGATACTTATCTATAAGTATGTTATACATACATGAAAAATTTACTTTAAAATATAAAGATGGCACCAAAACCACAACCAGTAAGAGGAAAATTAATAAATCAGACTTTATCAAAGTCAAAAACTATTGCATTTCCAACACCATCAAGAAAGTTAACAGACACAAAATATGGGAAAATATTTGCAAACCACGTGTCTGATAAAGCATGGTATCCCGAGAAGCCTTTATTAAGTTTATTTGTGTCCTTCATGAGAGTGACGGACACATTGACAGGACCTTCATGCCACACTTCTCCTCAGCTGGGCCGCCAGCCAAGATCACAGCTGTGTGTTGAGGCAGACCAAGAGGCAAACCCTGACCCTTACCACGTGGCCTCCCACATCACGAAGCAGCACCCCCACTGCCTGCACCACCACAGCTGGGCCAAGAACAGAATTTTTACAGTTCAGTGAAAATACAATTCCATTTTTTTAATGGGCAAAAAATTTATAAAGAATAATATTTGAATGGTCAATAAACACACCAAAGAAGTTCAACATGATCAATAATCATGGAAATAGAAATTAAAACCACACTGAGTGGCCAACATGGTGATGCAGCGATCACACACTGGACCCGGTGGGAAGGTTGTACATTCACACCCAAGACCTTCCTGAGCACACCAGTACACACACAGCTGCGACCGGGTGGATGGAGCCATGAAGACCACGCTGGGGATGCCTGTCCATTTGTCTGTCTATATTTGTCTCTGTCTCTCTGTCTCATGGAACAAATATGTAAATAAACAAAAACAATGAAATACCACTTCACGCCTACTATTAGAAGACTAAAATCAAAAAGATAGACAATAATAAGTGTTGGCCAAAATGTGGAGAACTGGCAACTCACACATTGCTGGTGGGATTGTAAAACGGTGTGGTCACTTTATAAAACAGATTAGCGATTTCTTTTTTTTTTTTTTTAAGATTTATTTTATTTTATTTGTTATTATTTGTTGATTTGCTATAGGACTCATGCACTCACCAGAGAGAGAAAGGCAGAGAGGAAAAGTGAGAAAGCAAGCTGCCAGGTCAGACTCAAGCCATGGTCAACCATGTGGGAATTTAGCACCTCAACCACTATGCCACCTGCTGGCCCCAGATTAACAATTTCTAAAATGTTAAACATAAAGTTACCATAGCACCTAGCAATTCCACTTCACAGTATGTATCCAATAAAAATAAAAACATATGTTCACACAGAAATTTGTACACGCATGTTCATAGCCCTATTATTCTTAATAGCCAAAAACTGAAAACAAGCCAAATATCCAACAACTCATGGCAGAAAAAAACAAAAGGTGGGGGGCAGCAAATGATGTGGTGGTTAAGGACACTGGACTCCCACATGGACGACTACAATCCGAGTCCCAGCCCTGGCGGCTTGCTTTCTCACTTTCTCTCTCTCTCTCTCTCTCTCTCTCTCTCTCTCTCTCTCTCTCTCTCTTCTTTTATGTTTCTGTCCATCACTGATCAATTAAAATAAATTAATTAATTTAATTTAATTAAATAATTCATAAAAGAAAAAGAAAGAAATACAAGCTGTGTCATATCCATGCCATAAGACATTCTCTAGCAATAAAAAGGAAAGAAATGCATCCTGGTACCTGCTACAGTATCAACAAATGAACACTGAAAACTTCATGGTAAATAAAAAAATGCAGTTAAGGAAAAAAATGTATCTTTGATTCCTTTTATACAAAATGTCTAGAACAGGCAAATCTATAAAGGAAGAAAGCAGACCGGTGGTTGCCTAAGGCTAGAGGGAGAGGGGGTGGGAAGGGACAGTTTCTTTCTGGGGTCATCAAAATAATCTAAAATTAGATTATGGTGATAGTAACACAATTCAAATGGGCAAATGTCATGGTATGTAAATTATATCTCACCAAAAAAAATTTTTTTTAATGCAGGAGAACAAGTTCTCCCCTCTTAGAACCTTTAACATTAATGAGGATCTATCTGAAGCTTAGAAGCAATACGGCCATCTTGCAACAAGTGAGTAACCAAAGCAGAAAAGCTAAAATGCCGAAACGACTCAGCAGAACACCAGAAAGAAACTGGCCCTCCGAAATAGGGCAGGGTGTCTAAACCAACCAATGCCAGAGCTGCCCTCTGGGAGTTAGTTCCTATAATGCGGGAGGAAACATTTCTTCTTAGTGCTTAGTTGTGTCTTCCATTGCTTACTTGAAACCAATGCACTCCAGGAGTGAGATAGGAGATGTGGGCGAAAGCACTCCGTTAGTTACCTACCTCTGCTCTCTCAGATACAGGCACCACATAAATAACTCGACGAATACATTTTCCATTACAACCCGGATGTAATTCTGACAACAAAATGCAATGTTTCCTGAAAATAAAGTACCTGAGAGTAGTTGAGTGCATTGAGCTTTTTACTCTGCTTTAAAACTTTTCACAAAAATATTCTAAATAAAGGCATCAGCTATGTCATCATTTTATAATATCACAAACTGTGAAGAATGTAAACCAGTTATCAATGACTATGAAAATGTATCATCAGCTAAGATGATTTTAAGAATATAAATCTGGGGACCAGCAGTTAGCATAATGGCTGTGTCACTGGACTCCCATGTAGTCGACCATGGTTCGAGTCCCAGACCCGGTGGCTTAAAACTCATGCTGGGCGCGTATGCATGTGGGCCCAAGGTCCCGAGAGGAGAATGGAGAAGGGACTGCGGCATGGCCATCCCCTCTAGGGGTGATTTCTCGCTTTCTGTCTCTCTGTCTCTGTCTGTCTGGCGAGCGCACGCACCCTATAGCAAAAATCTCCTCAATAAATAAATAAATAAATAAATCTGATCTTGACCCAGCCTCAGCAGCATACCGAACTGCAGCTGGAAGCCACATGCTGACAAGGGTTCAAGTCCCTCAGCCAAAACAGTTAGCTGAGCCTGTGCACACATGCCCAGTATCCTGGCAGGCTGGAGAAGTGCAGAGGGGGAACAGCAGCATGACTGAGGCTTATGAAACATACTTTCCTCACTCTTTCTTTCTCTTTCTCTTTTTTTCTCTCTCATGCAAGCACACAATTTGCCATGAATGAAAAAAGAAAAAAAGAAATTTGGGCCCAGTCACAGTGCTGTAGGTAGAAGGCTGGCACAGTGTGATGCTGGATGAACACAGGAAGGCCCAGGGTTCAGATCTCGGTCATCCCAAACACATTACATGCACCCAGAGGCACAGCCAAGGATCTCAACTGGCTGGAAGGCATGCAGTGGGGAGGCAATTCCAGAAGAGCAAGGCCCTGTTGAGGTCCCCTCCCTCTCTCAGAAGAGTAAATACACAAAACTTAAAAAAAAAAAAAAAGAAGTATAAATTGGGGGCCAGCAGGTGGTGACTCGGAAAGTGTTTCGAGTCCTGGACCTGGTGGCTTGAAAAACCATTCCAGCACACATATTTGTGTGCCCAAAATCCCAAGAGGAGAGAAGAAAAGTGACTGTGGCACAGCCATCCCTCCTGGGTGGGGGGTGATTTCTCACTTTTCCTCTCTATCTGTGTCTGTCTGCCTGTCTCTCTCTCTCTCCCCGCAGCAAACACACACTTATAGTAAAATTCTTAAAAAAAAAAAAAAAGGAAAAAAAAAGGTAAAATCTAACCCCAGTCTTTTATCATTCACATCAATATTTCCTAATGATCAAGCACTAAATTTTATTAGCAGCAGTTTATTATTGTGAGTAGCTTAATAAGTTTCAAGAATAGATTGATGATTGATGGGGATAAGGACTACATCTACCACTACTGTAGCTACAATCATAATGTGTAAACTAAGGGCATAAAATAGCCATTACCTGGGATCGGGAATATAATTTCTCTCCAGTAAAGTGCTGTGTGATTAGATTTACCTGGGAACATTACATATTCCTGATACTAATAAGCACTGGCGAAAGGACACCAAATTAAAGGAGATACTGATTCTGACGTTAATTCATTTACCTAGCCCCAGATTTAAGTAGGCAAATAAGAAAATATCAGCCACTACCGTAAGTCAAGGTCTCTGCCCTCTCTTGTGAGTTACAGATCCACATTTGCAGCCACTTCCTGGGCATTTCCACAACTGGATGGCAATGGTCAAATTCACAACATCCAATTAGGGTTGGCCTCATTGCCTAGTGGTTAAGGGAACTGGATCCCACATGGGTTAGCCTCATGGCCTAGTGGTTAAGGGAACTGGATTCCACATGGCCAACCATGGTTCAAATTCCAATAAGAGCAGTGTGAAAAATAGGCCAGGCATATGTGTGTGCATGCCCCAAATCTCAACAGGATAGATAAGTGAAGGAGAAAGGCTTGTGGTGTGTGATGGGAGGAAAGGGGTGTTTTCTCCTCTCTCTCTCTCTCTCTCTCTCTCTCTCCCTCTCTCTCCCTCTCTTCCTATCTCTCTCTGATAAAAGACATCACAGTCTTTGTTATACAGGATGTGCACTCACTGAAGAGACAGAGACAGAGAGAATATCCCCCCAAGTAGGATGTCCATGCCACGATCTCTTCTCCTCCATTCTCCTCTCGGGATTTTGGGCTTATACACACACACACACAGCCAGCCTGAGTTTGCAACTGCCAGGTTTGGGACTCAAACTGCAATAGGCCACATGGGAGTTCAGTGCCTTAACCACTATATCACATGCTGGGCCCCACAGCCATTTTTTCAATAGCTCTGCTGCCCTGTGGGGAATGTGAACCGTTCCTAGGCCTGGATTAGTTCTCACTCACTTTCCTGCCCTCAGCACCATCCTCAGGCACGAATTGACAGCAGTGGCTTCCTACGCATGTTTCAATTATGCACATTGTCATCTAACCCTTTAGCCATTCTCTCTTCACGTGTTTGTCTCTCTTCCACTTTTCCAAATCACACTACAGAATCACGAAAACTAAATGCTGTGTGGGGTTTTTTTTTTTCCATATTTTATATTCTCAGAGGGTGGGGCTTTAACACAGGCACTGAACAAATGTTTATTAATTGAATACCATTCCACCATCTGGCCTTCCTATCAGGCTCATAATTCAGTAATATCTTTGTTCTCACTTGCTGATGGGGAAAACAGAGCTCTTGAAGGAGAAAGAGCTACAGTGGAAGCAGCCCAGTGGAGCCCGGCCGAGGAAGAGCTCCCAGACCAGCACTAGTAGTGTGGCCTTTATGCCACACAGACCACACCTCAGCCCACAGGCAGAAGGCTTTAATGTGGCCAGCTCCAGATCAGTGAGAAATCAGCGAGGCTGCAACTCAGCTAAACAAAGCACACCGGGGCTGATAAGTTCATTGGAAACAACGCCCGCTGATAAAAATCTGTAATATTTGTTCTCCCTAACAAGGTGGATAAGTGACTTTTGTTTTGTAAAATCATGGCAAAATACTTTTAGTGCCACAGAACCCAAATCCAGAAGGGGATTAGTGAGTTCTGCCCTCAACAGGGGTCACAGTTTTGAAAAGTGAATCATCCATAAACCACCCTTGGTTGGAAAGTGACTGGTCCAGTCCTAGAAGAAACCCACCTGAGTAAATTAGAAAGAAAAAGAAAAAAAAAAAAAAAAAAAACCTAAACTCTGGGATAAATGAAAAGCCCTGCTAACCCCAGCCCACCCTGAAATCCTTGCAGGAAGTGAATAACTGTGGTACTATCTTAGGGATAGCGGAGCAAGCCAAAGGGGTGTGTGTGGTCCCAGTGGGTAAAAGGAACAAACCTGTAAGAAAAGGTAACAGGATTCTTTTGCCAGTTTGCAGGTGTGCTCTTGCTTGTGTCTAGGGCCATAGGCCTATAAAGTGTGAGTGGGAAAATCTCGAAGAGTCCATCTTACTAAAAGGAAATTCAGTTTCCCTCCTCCTGGTTTCTCTAAAGAAGGATTTTTCCTTCCTTTTTTATTTCAGTTTATGTATTTTGCTTTTCTTAAAGAATCGTTCATTTAATTTTTGTTTATTATTTCTTAATTTGCTATGGGATATGTGCGCTTACCAGAAAGACAGAAAAGGGAGGTGAGAAGGCAAGCTGCCAGGTCCAGGACTTGAACCATGGTCAACCCTGTGGGAATCCAGCTTCCTAACCACTACACCACCTGCTGGCCTTTTATTTTGTTTTTTAACTCTTGTGAAATCTGAACTACTCTAAGAAAGCAAATAAAGAGACCCACTCCTTTCCACGTCCCCCTCAATTCCCAGCCATTGCCTATCACTACCCAGGCCCATCTGGGGACCTCTTTCACGCTAAGTTATGACTCCAACCTGGTTCTGTCCACCGTCGAGGGGACGCTTTGTTCGCCATCTGAAGAATCTCATAACGCCCTCTTTCCTAACTCACTCAGAACTCAGCCTGGGGAGAAAGGATCTCTTCACTGGATCTCTGTAGAGAACTCACCAATGCAGTTCCCAAGGAATATTCATAGTAAATACATCAACTCTGGAGCCAAATAAATTGTATCTCCTCAGTAAACTCGCTCATCCAAAGGTCTGAGTGATTCATTAAACTGGGGTTAGAGAATGTACTTGCCTTTGGGCCCCAAATGAAGACATTAATTCATGAAAAAAAGGTCACCTTTTATTTTTCAGGTCTTAGGATAAATGTCTTCCTTCTATGCTTATGTTTATATTTAACAATTTAGTTTTTCCTTCTTTCCTTCTATTCATTCAAGGTTTCTAAAAAAAGAAAACACACATACCCAAAATAACATAGTGCCCCAATTACATTTACATCCAACACATCTAATTATGCCTTTTAAACGCTTTTAGAAAGCTCTTC
>NW_006204360.1:0-1330 GCF_000334495.1 Tupaia belangeri chinensis
AAAAAAAAAAGTTAAATGTTCTGAAGAGAGCAGAAATAATGCAACTAAAATAACTGAAAAAAAGAGAGATATAAAACAGAAAGTTAAGTAAGTTAATTGACTGCTACATACATAATAAGTGACAGCCAAAATATATTATTAAAAATTAACCCATACAAAGGTATTAAAGTTAGTTTTAAAAAAAAAGTGGAAAAGGTCATAACTACACATACAAAATGTATAGGTAACTCTTCTAGGGAAAAAATACATGAATTTTCATTCCTTTTCTTTTTCCAGAGAAATTTTTGCTTTAGGGTCCATGTACTCACCACAGACACCAAGAGACAGAAAGTGAGAAATCACCCGATTGGGTGATGGCCACACCACAATCCCTTCTCCTCCATATTCATTTTGGGATCCTGCATCTGATAGGAGTTTCAAGCCTCCACATTCAAGACTCCAACCACAGTCAGCCATATGGGAGTCTAGCAGTATAACCATTATGGCATCTGCTGGTCCTGAATACAAACGTTCTCTTTCTCTCTTTCTCTCCTTTTTTTTTTTTTTTTTTTTTTATATATACGTTTTTTTTTAAATTTTTAAAAGCTGTTATTTTATATTTTAAATTTATTTATTTACATTCATTCACTGCACATCATTACAACATACAAAATGAGATTTTCCATCCAGAGTACACTGTATATTGGCTCAATCAAGCACATCAACTTACATGTTATAGTCAACAAATAATTTTCCATTTCTTGTTCCCTGTATGTTTTGCTTTTTTTCCTATCCTTGATTCCCAATCTCTTACCCTCTGCCATCTCCTACTCTCCACCCACACTGTCTCTGGTATCTGTGTTTGCTTTCTATATTGTTTTTCCCCCATATTTTACTGAGTCACTAAAGATCTTAATTAATCTAAATATTTGCATAGCAAGCACAGCTGATACATACATTTCCATGAACACAAGTCCAACTTCAGACATAAACCTTAGTGAGTAGAATGAACATTCTATAAAGTAGCACCTACTGTGGCTATATATCTTATTATAGTCATTGAATAGGTATTTTTAATGCATTTTTTTTAATCTCACAAAAAACTTTAGCTTTTTTTTTTTCTGAAACTTTTCTTTTTTTTAACTTAATTTACACTCATTCCCTAAGCATCATCACAACATACAAAATGTGATTTCCCATCCAGAATATACTGCATAGTGGCTTAATCATGCATGTTATTATCAAAATTTTCCATTTCTAGTTTCATATATATGTGTGTATATATACAGATAGATAGAGAGATAGATGTAAATATTACCCCATTTCTGACCTTCTGCCAGGGGCCTCAACA
>NW_006204360.1:2046-4930 GCF_000334495.1 Tupaia belangeri chinensis
GAATTGGTGAAGTATAATGACTTTTGACTAAAACATTGCTGATTTTCTTATAGACTTTGTTATCTGGTTGTAAGGATTTGTGTCCTGGCTTGAGATATGGATAGGTTCATGTACCTACCATTTGAACAGAATCCTAACCTGTTTCCTGGCTTTAAGTTCCTTAGTTTTTATTTCAATCTCTTTTATACATTCAATCACATATGTCACTTAGCTTGCAAAGTTAATATTCCACCATGTATAGATTTCTCACCAATTCAGTTGAGAATACTAAGTACAATGTTATTGTTAAAGGAAAGGCTAAAGAACAAAATTTTTTTTTAAAGGAAAGGCTAAAGTCTTCTTATCAAAGTAAAACAAAATAAACATAATAAAGGAGAAGAACTTATAATGCTAAAATCCATAACCCATCATAAAGTTGAAACTTTGCACCAGTTGTGAGTATGCACCAAATAACACAGTAACCACCATGAAAAAGTTAAAACTATAGAAAATGCAAGCAGTCATACACTAGTAATAGACTATATAACATACTGCTTTCAATACAAGTTATAGGGAATGTTCCTAACATTGTATTATATATGCTCTCATGAAGGAAACATCGATGAAGACCATAAAATATATTGCAAACAATACTCTTTAATTGAAACAAAACTAAAAATCAGTAACAGTTATTAAAAGATCCTCTTATATAGAAATGAAAAAAAGGAGTCTATGTTAAATAACTCTTGCATGAAATGCAAAATACAAGCCAAAGATACAATATTTCTCAAAAATAGTAAAAATCATTGGGCTATATTGCAACAGTAATCAGATGAAGTTCATAAACTAAAACTCCATAGCTATTGATATAGAAAAATGAACAAAATAGGGACCAGCAGATGGCATAATGATTAAGTGGCTGGACTCCCACATATTCAACTTTGGTTTGAGTCCCAGACCAGACAGCTTAGAGCTCATGCCCAGTAGGGACCAGCAGTTAGCCTAATGACTATGTCGCTGAACTCCCATGTAGCTGACTGTGGTTCGAATCCTGGATCCGGTGGCTTAAACTCATGCTGGGCGCATGTGCATGCGTGCCCAAGATCCCGAGAGGAAAATGGAGAAGAAAGGATTGCGGTGTGGCCATACCCCCGGGGGGGGTGATCTCTCACTTTCTATCTCTCTGTTTCTCTCTGTCTTTCAGGCGAGCGCACACGCCCTATGGCAAAAACCTCTCCAAAAAAAATAAAATAAAATAATTCATGCCCAGTACATGTGCGTGCATGTCCAAATCCCAAGAGGAGAATGGAGGAGAAGGGATTGTGGCATGACTATCTCCACTTGCATTCTGTCTC
Organism: Tupaia belangeri chinensis; assembly: GCF_000334495.1. Classification (NCBI taxonomy): domain Eukaryota; kingdom Metazoa; phylum Chordata; class Mammalia; order Scandentia; family Tupaiidae; genus Tupaia; species Tupaia belangeri. The sequence goes on from NW_006204360.1 coordinate 3,381, forward strand.
TGTCTTTCCCTTTCTTTCTTTCCAGCAGGTACACATACCCTATAGCAAAATTTCTCAGAAAAAAAGAGAAAAGAAAAAAATGAATAAAATAAATTGAATTCCTCAACTAAGACTTCAAAAATAACAAAACAAGCCAAAAGAAATAACAAGAAATGAAATATTGGGTTGTCAGCAAAGTCTTGATACATTTTTGCATAGAAAAATAGAAAAATATGTCATGACTTTTCTGACCCAATAAAAAACAAAAGTTAATGAAGAGTTACCTGTTGATAATAATGTATGTGGTAATGTCTTTGACTTGACTAATATCTACTGTATTCATGCTGGGAAAAACCATGTTGTACAATGTAAAGGTGTATAGCGATTAAATATAAAAAAAAAAAGTCAATGAGTAAAAGTGGTATTGTCCAGAAGAATTTCAAGTGTATATACACATGAAATGTATTAAAGAGGAACAAAGTCATGATATATGCAATGGTAAAATCACGATATATGCAATGATAAACTGCACAAAATCAGCCAGACACAAAATTAAAGAGAAATCTAACTTATAGGTATAGAAGCAAATCTATGTTTGCCTGGGCTTGAAGATGAGGTGGGGGTCCTACAACAAGGACATAAGAAAAATTTTAGGAATGATGGAATTATTCTATAATTTGAATATTGTGGCAGTCTCATAGTTATATGAGTATTTTTTCAAACCATTAAACTGTATCTTTAAAATGATGCATTTATATATGTGAACTGTATCTCAATTTGATCTAATAAAATAATTTAAAGGAAACTACACTGTTGATGGGAGTGTGTATATTAGTACAGCCACTGTGTATAACAATATAGAAGGTCCTCAAAGACCAACAAATAGAACTACCATAAGATCCTGTAATTCCACTTCTGGGTATCTACCCAAAGAATAGGAAAATGCTCAGTTAGAAAAGTGCTTGCACATCCATGTATATTACAACATTATTTACAAATGCTAAGACATGGAACCAACTCAAATGTCCATGAACACATGAATGGATTGAAAAAGTATGGCACATATACTCTCTGGAATATTACTCAGCCATTAAAAAAAAAGACTTTGGTACTTGATAGAAAGTGGATAAATATGGAAGATTTACAGCTGAGTGAAGCAAGCCGGTCTATGAAAAAGAGACATTGTATGTCCCCATTTAATATATACCGAATGTCTGCACTGTATGGCAGAAGCTGAAACATTAGAGGATATAGAAGCACAGAAAATGGTTGTGGATACTTGAGACAGTGTAGGAGGAGGGTGGGAGGTGGGGGAGGGTGAGAGTCATAAAGACAGGTTTCCAGACCAGTAGTGTAGCAGGCACCTGCTCTGACCTACTCACAATTAGTAATAATAAAATTAGAAAGTTGGCTTTAAAAATGATTGTGGGAGGCTGGCAAGTGGCGTGATGGTCAGGGGTGCTGTCAGCCTGCTTTCTCACTTTCTCTCACTCTCTCTCTCTTGAAAAAAAAATATCATGTGTTGGGCCGCCCATGTGTGTGTTAAGGCAGCTAGATCCCACATGGCTGAC
>NW_006204361.1:0-10000 GCF_000334495.1 Tupaia belangeri chinensis
AAAAAAAAGTGTACTTGTTTTTGGCAAGCTGATGAGAGCTATCCTGTCAGCCTTTCCGCAGCAACATGGTCTTCATGTTCACAATCGAGATAATGTGTGTGTCAAATAAGAGTTTGACGCTTCATCAAAACTGGAATTCATGTAAATATCTACATTACCCCAATAATTAATGTCACCTCTAACCTCTGTTCAATATCATCACAATTGTCAAGTTGCGATGCAAACTGGAAAATAATTATTATATCAAAATACGGTAAGAAGTACTGTTTGCCAAATATAACCAATTGTTATTTGTTTCTAAAAAGTGTAAAGACAAAAGAATAAAAAGTACAATACATTTTTGGGCTCTACTGACAAGAAAGAACAGATAGTATTAAAGACTGAGAACTAAAATTGTAAGAGCCCTTTCTACCGCCCTGATGAATGGACTTGAAGTAGGCGCTGGATTTTTCTGCCTCTCAATTTTAAGTTTTTGGCATAATAATTGTGCAAATTTTGCCATCTCACAAAAGAGATAATACCTCTCTGAAGGCTTTTCTCTTCTACGAACCACCCCTCCCCACCTTCAGTCACAAAAACTCTCCTGTCACCCTGTCAAGGATGCTCATCTCTCAGTCTCTTCTCTCCCGTCAGATATGTCCCATCAAGTGTTTATTACATTGACTAATGTCTATAAACCTTTTTGTTTTTATTTTAGGTTTTTGCTATAGGGCACATGTACTTGCCAGAGAGAGACAGAGACCGTAAGAGAGAAAGTAAGAAATTACTACCCAGGGAGTATGGCCAAGCTGCAATCTCTTCTCCACCATTCTCTTCTTTAGATGTTGAGCACACATACACATGCGCCTGGTGTGATTTTCAAGCCCTCAGGTCTGAGACTCGAAACACAGTTGGCCATGTGAAAGTCTAGCACTTTAAACACCACACGCCTGCTGGCTTCATCTAAAATCCCTTTAAAAACACATTGGGAACCTCAATGTTATCCTAAATGAGATGAATTAATAATGTTTCATGGACATACATTTAAAAAAAATAATGATAGCTAGCCCTTACTGAAGGCTTTTCATATACCAAGGATTGTAGCAAGCATCTATAAGTATTAGAGCATTTACTCCTGTGTTTTATCATTAATAAAACTCCATAACCAATGAATTAGACAATACAAAATTTACATGTGAGGAATTATGTTGTTTTGCAGAAACTAAACCTCCAATATTGAATATAGTCATGTAAAAAAAAAATAGAACATTGTTTTCTTTTTTTAGAGAGAGAGATTTTTGCTATCAGGTATGTGTGCTTGCTGGAGCACAGAGAGAGGCAGAGAGAGAGAGAAAATGAGACATCACTCCAGAGGGGATGGACACACTGCAATCAGTTCTCCTCCATTCTCCTCTTGGGATTTTGGCACATTTGTCCAGCATGAGTTTCAAGCAGGTCTATGATTTGAATTATGGTCAACCATGCAGGAGTCCAGTGCCCTAACCACTATTCCAGCCTTCTGGCCCCATAGCATTACCTTTTAACTTAAACATATTTATGGTATAACTTCAATATGAATACAGTTGTGCAATGGTAATGAGATACTCTGTCAGACTATTGCAGATACTCTCTATGTGAGAAGGCCCTGGTGGTGTCCAGGGACATCTCTGAACACATTTGGTATATGCATACCCATGATCCAAGGTTTACTGAAGCCAGGGATGGATCTTGGTGTGAATAATCTATTGGGTACTTTCTCTCTCTTTTTTCCCTCTCTCTCTCTTCTATCAACACTCTCACCCTGGAAGAAAAACAAAGTAAACTTAAAAGAAGTGCTAAAGAGGAGTCAAGAGGTAGCATGGAAGTTAAGGTGTTAAATCCCATGTGGCCAACTGTGTGATTTGAATCCTGGGACCAGCGGCTTGAAAAATCACACCAGGCACATGTGTGTGCGTGCCCAAAATCCTGAGAGGAGAATGGAGAAAAAGGGATTGCAGTGTAGCCATTTGCCATGTAGAGTGATGATTTGTCACTTTCCTTCTCTCTGGCAAATGCATGTACCCTATAGCAACAAAGCAAGTAAGATGAATTTTTTTTTTTTTTTTTTTTTTTGCTATAGGGCACGTGCGCTCGCCAGAAAGACAGAGACAAAGAGATAGAAAGTGAAAAATCACCCCCGGGGGGATGGCCATGCCACAATCCCTTCTCCTCTATTCTCCTCTCCTCTCAGGATCTTGGGCATGCACGCATACGTGCCCAGTGTGAGTTTAAGCCACCGGGTCCAGGACTCGAACCACGGTCGGCTACATGGGAGTTCAGCGACATAGCCATTACGCTAAATCGTCTGTTCTCAAGAATAAAAGGTTAAAAAAAAAAAAACAAAAAAACAGACAGTGCCTATTTAACTATGTGCAAGTAAACTAGCATTAACGATATCAAAGCTTTACTTGATAATTAAGATACTAAGCCCATTACTTAACCCAAACTCTGCTAATAGTTATCATTGAACGTCAACTTTAATGAACGTCTCTGTATTGCCAACTTGTCCATTTGGAATTAAGATTAAAATGATAGTATCTTGGAATCTGCATTAAATGGGTAATCTAAGGATTACTGAAATCAGAAATGAGACTTTCTTATAGGCTTATGGCTGTAGTGAAGAGGTCACCTTACTATGGCTCAGTCCTTTGAGTCCTCGTGACAATATCATGACGTACATTCTATGGTTCAATACTTCCACTAGAATTCCTTATTTGGACTTCTGTAAAATCTGCATATATACAGTAAGCTGTGCTGTTAGTTGACCTTCACCTAGAGAATGCATTTATAAACATAAATTTACATTTAGAGACAATGTGGGAGGAGGGTGGGATACGGCAGAGGGTGAGGGGTAGGGAATCAAGGATGGCAAAAAAAAAAAAAGCAAAATATACAGGACATAAGAAATGGAAAATTATTTGTTGTTAACACGTATGTTGATGTGCTTGATTGAGCCAATATACAGTGTATTCTAGATGGAAAATTCATTTTGTATGCTGTAATGATGTATAGTGAATTAATGTAAATAAATTTAAAAAAGAAAAAAAAATAAACATAAACTTAAGCCCAAGGACTGCAATAACTAAACTAAATGCTAAATGTTTCCCAAAAAAATGTGAATGTGCAGTGTTTCTTAGATTTCCATTTGAGAAAGATGGTATATATCATTCACTTAACATTCCATTCATAGTCTGCCTGGTGCTGTTATTTAACCTTTTGTGAGTATTTCCACCTCTTATTTTACATTGAATTAATTTACACATTTTTTTTGAATAGTGCAAGAAGGCATATAAAACCTTTTAAAAATGTATCTATACTTATTTTGGAATAACATGGCGCACAATAGTCTGCCAACTACTGAAGGTCTTGTTTCAATGTATATTTTAGAGTGCTGTGGAGGGCAGGGGACAGCATGGTGAAGGTGGTTTCCACGACAGCATCCACCTGCCCAGTTACCTCAACGCCGTATGGTCCCGTTTTTACTCTAAATTATGTTTTTGTTCTTGAGATGTATGTTTGTAATAGTTACATTTAAAATATATATATATATTTAGTGAAAACTTCTTTGTAATGTTCGTTTTATCATGCCCATCAGATAAAGAAATAAGATAATACTTATTCATTTGTATCAAAATTGTCACATGATTATGTCATCCTTATCACGACCTTTCACGTTTTTTGCCTCATTTCCTCTCTATTCAAGAAACTAAATCCCCCTTGTTTTTTTTTTTTTTTAACCTCAAGGTAGAAGATGAGGATTTGCGTTTTGATTTTGCATTCTAAAAGCAATGGGGAAATGGGGAATAAAGAGGCATACAGAAAACACTTGAGAATAGCTACACCTCCTCTCTAAACATGCTCTCTCTCTCTCTCTCTTTCTCCCAAGGTTGGAAAAAGAAGAGGATAGAAAGAAGAAACAAATATGGTAGAATAAGATATGGGTGAGCACCATTTCAGGTGACTTCCCATGAAGGGCCCTGAAGAAGTGAAGACTGAGGTGTGTGATCTCTGAGAGCTTGGCGGCTGGCTCTTTGCTCCCGTGGAAGACCCCTAAAATTTAGTGAAAACTTCTTTGTAAAATGTTCGTTTTATCATGCCCATCAGATAAAGAAATAAGATAATACTTATTCATTTGTATCAAAATTGTCACATGATTATGTCATCCTTATCACGACCTTTCACGTTTTTTGCCTCATTTCCTCTCTATTCAAGAAACTAAATCCCCCTTGTTTTTTTTTTTTTTTAACCTCAAGGTAGAAGATGAGGATTTGCGTTTTGATTTTGCATTCTAAAAGCAATGGGGAAATGGGGAATAAAGAGGCATACAGAAAACACTTGAGAATAGCTACACCTCCTCTCTAAACATGCTCTCTCTCTCTCTCTCTTTCTCCCAAGGTTGGAAAAAGAAGAGGATAGAAAGAAGAAACAAATATGGTAGAATAAGATATGGGTGAGCACCATTTCAGGTGACTTCCCATGAAGGGCCCTGAAGAAGTGAAGACTGAGGTGTGTGATCTCTGAGAGCTTGGCGGCTGGCTCTTTGCTCCCGTGGAAGACCCCTAAAGAGGCAGCAAATCATAAGCAGAAAAGGTCACCTGATGAATTTGAGTCAACGGGATTCTAGGCAACCTCATTTTTTGGTCCTACTTCTTGGTTACTAGTGGCATAATTCCTATGCCTCTGGGTGTGACACAGAAGTAGTGGCAAGAAGTCTTCATTTAAAGAATACAGACTAATAGGAAAGAGAAACCCTCTCTCCTCACAAGCAACCAGCATAGACAGAGAAGCAGGAATCAAGTAAGGTGATAGGTTCCTACATGAACAAAAATACTGAAAGTTAGAGAACATGGCACTAAACACATTAGTGTTTTATAGATACCAGGAAATAAAGGACCTCAAATTTTGACAGAGATTACTCTGCCATGAAATGTATTAGTCAAGGTTCTCCAGAGAAACAGGAAAAATCTATAATGAAGCTGAGTATAAGGAACTGGCTCACCCTATCGAGGAAGCTGAGAAGTCTCATGATTTGCCATCTGCAAATGAGAGATCCAGAAAAGCTGTGGTGTCTTGTTTGAAGTCCTGAAAACCAGAAAGTTGGTGGTGTAGATTTCGGTCCTACTGTGAAGACCCGAGAACTAGGAGTACTGAGAGCAAGAGAAGACCAATGTCCCAGTTCAAACAATCAGGCAGAGAGAAAAGTCTGTCTTTTTGTATCATTTTATTCTTTTTAGGCTCTCAACAAATTGGATAATGCCCACATACTCGGGGAGGGAAACCTGCTTTACTTAGTCACAAATTCAGGTGCTAATCTTTTCCAGAAATAACCCTCACAGGCTCATCCAGAAATACTGTTTAGCCTGATACATGGGCAACCTGTGACCCAATAACGTTGGGACACAAAATTAACTATCAAAGGGACCAGCAGATAGTGTAATGGTTACATTGTTGGATCCCATGTAGTCATCTGTGGTTCAAGTCCCAGATGAGGCAACATAAAATTCACACCAGGTGTGTGTGCATCCGTGCCCAAAATCCCAAGAGAAGAATGGAGAAGGAGGGATGGCAGAGCATGGCCGCTTGCCCTGGGGGTGGGGGGGTGATTATTTGTTTTCTGTGGCTCTGTCTCTCTGCCTCTCCAGCGAGTGCCATAGCAAAAAATCTCACAAAAAAATTAATTATCAAACAATGTATGGATTGTTATGTCTTCCTGAGAAGTTGACGCTTTTATTATAATAAAATAAACATCTCTATACCTGATAATAGTCTTTGCTCTCAAATCTACTTAGCCTTTTGATAAGTAGATTTATTTCTTTTGATAAGTCTTAGCATAATATATCACGTTCCATACTTAACTATTATCTTATGTGTGTTTTTCTTTTCTCTTTTTTTTGGCTGTACCATAATTCATTTATTTTTTAAAATTTATTTTACATTCACTCACTGTGTATTACTACAGCATACAAAATAAACTTGTGTCTTTATTTCAAATGTCTTCTTCATAAGCAGCATACAGGTGGGTCTTGTAGGTTTTCTTTTTTATTCCTCCTGTTTTACAAGTTGTAAGAGTTATTTAGAGTATCTGCATTTAATATGAACATTGATATGATTGAGTTTAAATCTCTTGATTTGTTTTCAATGTATCTTATTTGGCTTTTTGGTTGTTTCCTTTTTATTCTTTTTTGGATTAACTGAGTTTCTTTTATGATTTGTTGTTATTTCCTCTGTTGGCTGAGATTAGCTACAAATCTTTGTTTTGTTATTTGAGTGGTTGCTTTAGGGCTTACAGTATACATATCTACCTATAGTACCAGGACCTCTTCACGTATAATAAAAGAGCCTTACCATAGTTTCTTTCTATTTCCCCTCTCCAAACTTTATGCTACTCCTGTGATACATTTTATTTTTAGGTATTAAAATCTCCACAATAAATTATTATTCTTTTCCTGTAGTCAGGTATCTTTAATGTGATTTAAATATTTATTCAAACATTGATGTATTTCCCAATGTAGATGACATTTCCAATGTTCTCTATCCCTCCATTTAGATTCTTATTTCCATCTGGTATCATCTATCTGAAGGAGTTTCCATTCATTCTTTTAGTCTTTCTTTTAGTGCAAGTTCGATGGTGATGAATTCCTTCAGCTTTCACATATTTCAAATGCATTTAGTTTGCCTTTGATTTTGAAAGACAAAATCAAATATTAAACTCTAGATTGACAATTATTTTATTCAATATTTTAAAGATTTTTGCTTCATTATCTTTTCACTTCCGTTGTTTAAGATGAGAAGTCGCCTATCATCCCTCTGTTTGTGCCTCTGCATGTGATGTTTTCTTCTCTCTCTGGCTACATTTACAATTTTTCACACTATCACTGCTTTTGAGCAATCTGATTACAATGTATCTGGGAGTGGTTTTCAATATATTTCTTGTGCTTGAGATTCACTGAGCCCTCTGGGCCTTTAGGATAACAGTTTTGATCAAATTTGGAAGTCTTTTAGCCATTATTTATTCAAATATGTTTGTCTTCTCCCTTTGAGAGTTCTGTATATACCAATGTCAGGCCACACGGTATGTCTCACAGTTCACTGATGTTCTGTTCATTTTCTAAAATTCTCTTTTCTCTCTCTGTTTTATTTGTATAATTTCTGCCTCTGTGTCTTCCAGTTCACTATGTTTTTTTCCCTACTGGTATCATCTATCTGAAGGAGTTTCCATTCATTCTTTTAGTCTTTCTTTTAGTGCAAGTTCGATGGTGATGAATTCCTTCAGCTTTCACATATTTCAAATGCATTTAGTTTGCCTTTGATTTTGAAAGACAAAATCAAATATTAAACTCTAGATTGACAATTATTTTATTCAATATTTTAAAGATTTTTGCTTCATTATCTTTTCACTTCCGTTGTTTAAGATGAGAAGTCGCCTATCATCCCTCTGTTTGTGCCTCTGCATGTGATGTTTTCTTCTCTCTCTGGCTACATTTACAATTTTTCACACTATCACTGCTTTTGAGCAATCTGATTACAATGTATCTGGGAGTGGTTTTCAATATATTTCTTGTGCTTGAGATTCACTGAGCCCTCTGGGCCTTTAGGATAACAGTTTTGATCAAATTTGGAAGTCTTTTAGCCATTATTTATTCAAATATGTTTGTCTTCTCCCTTTGAGAGTTCTGTATATACCAATGTCAGGCCACACGGTATGTCTCACAGTTCACTGATGTTCTGTTCATTTTCTAAAATTCTCTTTTCTCTCTCTGTTTTATTTGTATAATTTCTGCCTCTGTATCTTCCAGTTCACTATGTTTTTGTCCCTACAAGATCTAATCCAGTAATTTTTATCACAGACATTGTAGTGTTCATATCCATGTCATTAGTTAATACTGTATCTATTTAGTAAACTGTAGAGTTATACGTACCCTTTTACTGTCCTTGTTAACTAATTCTAATGTTTTAGTTCATTTCAATTCTCTTTCAATTAATGGATTTTTTTTTCCTTCTAGTTCCTTTTGATTGAATGTCAGATTTATTTTACTGTAGGGAGACTGAATATCTCTGTATTTCTATAAATATTCTTGAGTTTTGTTCTGCAACATAATTAAGTTACTTAGATACGGCATTGTTTTTTCCAGCCTTACTTTTAAGATTTGTTAAGCAAGGCAACAGTAGTCCTGATTCTGTTGTTAATTATTTTCCACTACTGATGCAAGATCCTTGTGTGTATATCCCTCTCTTTTAAGAAACATATTTATTTAATTTATTATTATAATTTAATTTGCTATAGGGCACATACAATCACCAGAGAGAGAGGAGGAAAGTGAGAAAGCAAGCCTCCAGGTTCGGGACTCAAATCGTAGTTGGCCATGTGGGAGTCTAATGCCCTGACCACCACACCACTGGTGTATTTTCTCTAAAACTCTGGAAATTATGAGATCTTCCAGTCTGGTTGATAAGAACAGGGAGGATTTTCAATTCTGAGTGTAGGGCATTATTACCTCTAATAATTTCAGGTGAATTTGTTTCTGGCCATGGGTAATTCACACACACGTTCCAATTAGCATCCAGTGAAACATTCCCGGAAGGTCTTCTGCAGATTTCCAGAATTTCCTTCTTTGTCAATCTCTGGAGTTTCTTCTCTGGGCAGCTCTCTTCCCTCCCATACTCTACTCTGCACAACCCAGCCATTGCTCTCATATGTCTCTTAGTTCTGTGTTCTCATCCTTAGGGAATTGGCTAAACTATGCTTGGGTTTCCTTCCATGTACTGCAACCTAGAAACTCTCAGGAAAATTATCTAGAGAAATTATAGAACAGACTTACTCAGTTTACGTAAAACTATCTTTAGTTGCCTAATGTCCAGTGTCTTAAAGACCATTGTTTAATATATTTTGTTAGTTTTTGGTTTTACTTTATTTATTTTTTCAGGAAGGAGAGTAAATTTGACCCTTGTTATTACATCTTGGCCAAAAAGGAGAAGTCTTGTTATAATCTATTTTAACTTGCCTATTCTCGAGTAGCACCTATAGTTGATCTGAGAGGTAACAGGGAGTTCTGGTTTTTATCACAGCTCAATAATGTCTTCAAAAATCTGTTTCACCAAGGTTACCTGAATGAGTAACTCTGCTGTAAAAAATACATAAAATTTTTCTCTATCAGAAGAAAACACAAGGTTTCAGGTGAGTTTCCATACAACGCATATCCAGCTATTTTGGAATAAAACATTATTTATTTAAAATTCTCTACTTGGTAAGAGAAACCACTCAAATGTTAGTAAAATGAATCTTTAATCAGTTGAGTCTGTCTTTATGAAAGAGACAAGTATACATTTTAAAGGATGTCAACAAGAAAAAACTTAAGATATTTAAAATATTTAAAAGAAAAACTACTTTAAACATGAACAGATAATTACACTAAGAGCTTTGATCATTTAAAACCAACATAATGTATTTAAAGTTACTTAAGTTCTCTATGAAATAGTTAAATGAATGAGAGCTTTAAAAACCCTTTTGAGTTGTCCTGTCTCATTGTGAATTTTCTACAAATTCTTTTAGTTGGGGTCAGCAGATGGCATAATGGTTATGTAGCTGGACTCCCACATAGTCAACTGCAGTCGGAGTCCCAGACATGGCAGCTTGAAACTCAAGCCAACCATGTGTGCATGTGTGTTCAAAATCCTTACAGGAGAATAGAGGAGAAGGGATTACAGAGTGGCCATCCCCCTGGGGTGGTGATTTCTTGCTTTCTCTTTCTCTCTCTCTATTTCTCTGACAGGTGCATGTCCCATATAGCAAAATCTCTCATAAAAGATATATCTTAGTTCACACATCAGATAAACACCTGTATGTGACAGAGGTTACCTTTCTCTGACTTTTTTTCATATTAAATGCATTCTCCAATTTAGCCTGCTTTTCTCTCTTTTTAAGACTAAATTATATATTAATAAGTTGGCAGTGTTTTTAAATTAGTCAAATATTTTTGTGTGC
>NW_006204361.1:12500-52428 GCF_000334495.1 Tupaia belangeri chinensis
TTTTAGAGGTTTTTGCTATAGGGCATGTGCACTCTCCAGAAAGACAGAGAGAGACAGAAAATGAGAAATCACCCCCAGGGGGGATGGCCAAGTTGCAATCCCTTGTCCTCCATTCTCCTCTGGGGATCTTGGGTATGCACGCACATGCGCCTGGCATGAGTTTAAGTCACCAGGTCCGGGACTCGAACCATGGTCAACTACATGGGAGTACAGTGACATAGCCATTATGCCAATTGCTGGTCCCTGATAAGCTTGGTTTCTGATAAAGATGAAAATATTGTTTAATCATCCTGTCAGATTCGGGCAATGATTAAGACTCAATTTTCACTTATAAAGATTTGAAAGTTTTCCAAAAATATGCTAGCATCGTATGTTTAACAATAAAACCGAAATAAATATCTCAATCAATAAGCACTTCAAGGAAAGAAATTATTGTGAATTGAAATAGTCAGAGAGCTCTTCATGGAAAGCTTGGAACTGAACTGGGCCATTACCTTTATCTCAGTGGTTTGGTAAAAGATTTCCACTGGTGGCGAAGTTGAGCACTTACGAAACTTGCCCATTCTGGGTGGCATCGACTTGGTAAAAGGTAGCCATTTATAATCTTAATAGTGTGTTAGGACGCATTCATAGTCTGCCATTGGGATAGAGGGAAATTGTTCCAAATCCCAGAGAAGCACTACGGACAAAGAGAAATCGGATGGTAAAAGCAGGATTTCAGATGGTACTCATGACAGTAGCCAAACCAACATTCAGAAGCGATCGCTTGCTTTTCTAAGTTATGTGGCCAACTCCAGACAAAACCAGGCAGTCGGACAAAGGCGCTCAGCTTCATGAATGCTTTCACAGTATCACTAAAACGATGCAGGCAGATAAGAATTAGCCTTATCCAGGAAGTGGCAGCAGAGAGAGTAGCAGCAGGTACCACAAAGGAGTAACGATGTAGAAAGCAAAGACAATAGGATGGTTTCCTGTCTATTCTCCATGCAGTGAATGAGAAAAGGCTTCATCTGGAGGTTCCCTAACTACTGAACTCAGGTGGGAATATTTCTCAAGCCAGTTCTTGCTGTGGAATTTCAGATGTTCTTTGGCTCGTAGGATAGCATTTAAAAGGCCCTTGGGGGAAGGAAAAAAACAGCAAAAATCCACATGTATCCATCAAACACAACACTTTGCCTTCTGAATGTCTATCAGCTCAGAATTCAGCCCGAACAAAGAACTCTAAAATGTTCTTTTTTCAATTGTTCAGAAAGATTGTAAAAGTTTTCTAAATGTAATTTTTATCACCTTTCTTCTCTTGTTTTTTTTTTACCATTTATGAACATATGTGTTTTTTATGATATTCACAACATGCTTATGTCACAAGATTCAAATTTAATTTCCTGCAATTACTGCACAATATGCATGGCAAAAAATGATATAAAAATGACAGAAAATAATGAACAGTTACCCCATTTCTGCTAAGTTACCTTTTGGAAATAAAATCAAGCATAACCCAGCTAAGGCTTTTGATTGGCTGTCTCTAACTCATGTTGTTTGAAGGCATTGGTAATAATCGTTAGACATTTTCAAACCTTCCGATAGTAGCAGGATTTAGTTTACTGGGAAATTATCATTTTGCACACTAGAGATTTAAGATGGGTTGTAACTTCTTTGTACTCCTCAGGAAATGTGAAAGTAGGGTGGTTAGCTGTGGCTTACCAACAATGCTTTGCATCTTCCAATCTGAAGTTGAATATACTTGAGATAATTTATTCATGTCAGTATGTAATGAACCTATAGACAAAAACTTATTTATGACAGAGGTAGAGGAGAAATTCTTCCTGTTATTGTTTTTTGGAGGCACTAAAAGCATAGTGATAAAGAACTATGGATGGGCCAGTGGGTGGCATGGTGAGTAAGGCACTGGACTCCCATGTGGTCAACCATGGTTTGAGTCCCAGACTCAGTGGCTTGAAACTCACACAAGGCATGTGTGCATGCATGCACAGAATCCTGAGAGGAGAATCGAGGAGAAGGGATTGTAGTGTGGCCATCCCCCCTGAGGCGGGTGACTTCTCGCTTTCTGTGTCTCTGTCTCTCCGCCAAGCGCACATGCCCTATAGCAAAAAAAAAAAAAAAAAAAGAATTCTGGATCTTGGGCCAGCAAACCAGTTACTCTCCACCACTTAGTAACTGTGATATTTGAACGAGATTGTTAACCATGCAAAGCGTTAGTGTTTCCATCACTAAAATAAAAACTTAGAAATTTTCTAAGTCTTACAGGATTTTTGGAGATGAAGTGAAGTGATTTAAGGCATACAACATGTCTGGTATAAAGTAAGCCACTGTTATGATGGTGATCATACAAACAGTAAGTGTCCAGGGCCTTTTCCAAGGCAGAAAATAATAGCTTCAAAATATCGAGGTAGATGTTGGAGGATAGTAAGTTCTGTTGCATGAATGACACCTCCCACCTGTGTTTATTTGCTTAGTTCTAATTCAAGCATCCAAAAAAGGGACAAAACATGTTTTGTCTTACTAGGTGTAATTTTCATGAAATGTCATCCCCGAATTGGCTTAACTTCTCCCAAATGTTCAGGGGGAGGAGAAAAGTCTCAAATAACAAGGAAAAGAAAGGAAAGAAGGAAGAAAGGGTAGGAGTGGAAGAGAGAAGAATCACAAAAGGTGACTAAACTTTGAAGATAACATTCTTTTTTTAAACTTAGATTCTTTTAGAAGATAATATTCTTTTAAAAAAATCAAAACAAATTTTTTAAAAAATTAAAAAAAAGATTGACTAACCATACTTCTTCCAATAAGCTACACTGCTGTTTATCAGGTTGGAATCTGATGGACTGAACTGAAAAGATGCTTTAGCATTTTGCACTCCATTAAAGCACAAGAAAACTTTTTCCTGAATGAGAATTGGGTTTCCTGTTCCAACTATTTGAATTTTTTTAAAAAATTATTATTTATTTAATTTCATTTGTTATTATTATTATTGTTACTATTTTTAATTTGATCCAAAAGGTATAAAGAGAAAGAGAGAAAAGGAAAGTTAGAAATAAGCCACCAGGTCTGGGACTGAAACCATGGTGGGCCATGTGGGAATCTAGCACCCTAGTTACCATGCCACCTGCTGACCCTCTATTTGCATTTTTTTCATAGAATTTTTTAAAAAGAATTATTTATTTATTTGTATTAGTTACTGTTATTTAGCTTGAAAAGGAAGAGAAAGGAAGGGAAAGTGAGAAGGCAAGCCACCAGATCTGGGACTCAAACCATGGTAGGTTGTACGGGGAGTTCAACGCCAACTACCACACACCTACCAGCCCCACTATTTACATCCTTGAGTAAACTCATTGACAATAAAAACTCAAGCTACTGAGATATGAAATAGCATAACAGAGCACACAGAAGATTACTTAAAACTCTACCCTGCCCCGGTTAGCCACTGTTTCTTTACAATTTTACCATTACTCTGATGTTTTCTAGTGTTAGGACCCTTGAAAAGGAGTTGACCAGAATGTCATGGTCTAGGATAAATAAAGACACCTTGGAAAGGCCTGCCCACAGGAAAGCAGAGGTGAGAGGAGAGTACTAAAAGATGGCTTCTCTGAATGGGGTTGAATAAGAATGGCAAATTCTTAGATCAATTCTCTTTGTAGGTTTTACATCTCAAATCCAAAATTTCAAATACAAAATGCCCCAAAGTCCAAAAATTTTTGAATGCCAACATGATGGCACAAATGGAAAATTTCATAACTGACCTCATGTAATGGAATGTAGTCAAAACACTGCAATACAAAAATATTGTATAAAATTACCTTCAGCCTATGTGTGAAAAAAAGTATATGAAACATAGATAAGGGACCAGTAGATGGTGAAATGTTTACGTCACTGGACTCCCAATAGTCAGCCATGGGTTAAGCCCAAACCCAGTAGCTTAAAACTCACCAGGCATATGTACTTGTAAGCCCAAGTCCCGAGAGGAGAATGGAACAGAAAAGATTGAGTCATGGCCGTTCCCCCCAGGGTGTGATTTCTCTTTCTGTCTCTCTGGTGAGCACAAGCACCCTACAGCAAAAATCTCTCTGAAAATAAATTTAAAAATAAATAAAAACACATTTCCTGTTTAGTCTTGGATCTTATCCCTGAGATGACTCATTAAATATATACAAATATTCCAAAATCTGAAATACATCCAAAAACATTTTTGGTCCAAAGTGTGTAAGAAAAGAGAGATTCAACCTGTATTGGCTACCTTGAGCTCCATGTTGAATGAGTGTTGGTCCAGCCTCAGGGGCACAAGAGGGAGAGACCATTGCAAGATGTCTGATGGAACAGGAAGCCCAAGATCAGTTCCCAACCAAGTCCAAACAGTTGGGTGTTGTGGTGTGCACCTGTGTTCCTAGCTGCCTGGGAGGCTAGAACAGGAAGATTGCTACATGACAAGACCCTACTAAAATTACCTATCTTATGGGGCCAGGTTGAGGCATAGATTCACATGAGAAGAATCTAGGTTACCTGTTCATATCCTGGACCCCCATCCCTACTCCCAGGATGCTGGACACATATATGTGTGGCCATGAGCCAGGCCACCTGATTCTGGGGGTGGATCATGGCATGAAGACCTTGATGGAGGTGCCTGCTCCTCTCTTTCTCTCCCTCTCTCTATGTCTCACTCATAGAATAAAGAAAGAAATAAACTTTAAAAGTGTACCTGTCTCCCTCTCTTTCTCTCATTAAAAAAAGAATTAGGTGATCGCGTATACAGACTAGAAGGGAATGAGTACCAGTCAGGATTAATTCCTGAGTTCTGCCATGACCCAGTATAATGGTCATATGCTTACATTGTCCTAGGATCAGAAGTTAGGGGCCCACCTTGAATGGTAAAAGCAGACCAAGGTATACAGGTAATGGTGATAAAAGAATCAAAGACAGTGGGGCCACAGAGTCACAGACAGCTCATTCCTGCAGGTGACTCACGAGGATCTGTTATTATCACATCTCTTCTCTGCAATGGATACAGTTTGACAATCAGTGGTGACTACTTGACTCTCTAATGTTTAAACAACTATGGATTAACAACTATGGATTGACTAATTACTCTCACCTCTTCCTTACACACACCCTCTCTTTTTGTTGAACTGAATTAAAAATTGTTTGATGGGAATTTTTTCAAAAGCCAAAACCCAGATCCCCTGGTGCAATAGGAATTTTGGGTACATATTTATCATCCAGCTATTTTTTATGTGGTTTTTTTTTTTTTTATTTCATGTGCTTCGCATTGGTTATTGAGACATTTTAATTTTAAAAACCAGCACACTAATTTTCAAGCTTTTGTTCGTGGTTGAACATGTGTACGTCTTGCATGCAATATATTTTTTAATGTGAGTAATAAACTAGTGGCACGGAAACAGCAGGTTTCCACCAAAAAGCCATCTTGAAATCACATTTTACACAGACCAATTTCACCACAAACAGAAGTCTCTTGTCACCAGAATTTCCACTTCAGTTAACAACATTGCAAAAACAATCCACTGGTGTCTGTTTTAGTCCAAGGTCTTTCCCTAGGCAAGTGGCCCCAAGCTCGCTCCCCTCAATGAATGAAGGGTTCATGTATGGAAAACATGCATGGTTCTGTTGTAATGTACATGTAAACATTCATGGAGCTGATTTATTGTGAACCCTGTTTTCTCTTGAATTAATACCAAATGTAAAAAAAATGCTTTAAAATTAGATGTTTCATAACACTCATTCATTGAAAACAGTACTGGCAGATGTGAACTGAGGATGATGAATCTGGTTCTCAACTACTAAGAGTATAAGTCAGGTTCTTCGCAGGAGCAGAAGTTTAAGTCTCAAAGAACTCTTCTTAGACTGCATTAATTCAAGTTAGTGTCTGTGGCTTTCAGAACATATTTATTACATTTGTTTTCTGTTCCTGTTCCCTAGATGTAAGAGAGTACAATGACAAGTTAGAATAAAATTGCCTAGAAAAGGACAAATGTGATGTCAAAAGGAAGTAGAAACTTGGTCTTTGAGAAACACTCGAAAGAAGTGAATATGCTTTTTTAAGAGTCTAAGTTGTCTTTATGGGGTTTTCAACATAATCTGAAGAAGACAGGTAACATGCTCCTTTTTTTGTTTGTTTGTTTCCTAGAACAGAGAAAGAAATAGGGTGGAGAGAGCAGAAATGCAAATTTTACCAAAATATGAAGTGGTTATTTTAAAGATCAGAGAATTGGATTTCTCACTCTGAGACCTATTCATTGAAAGCTGGTCTCTATGCTTTGACTGCAATAAAGGACCTTTGTTGCTCTAGGAAGAAAGGGGGTATTTTAGTCTGTTCTCTGTTACTAATAACATAATACCACAGACTGGAAAATTTATAAAGAATGAAGGTTTATTCAGCTGATGGTTCTGGAGGTCCACGGTCACGGGGTCGCATCTGGTAAGGGTCTTTTTGCTGGTGAAGACTCTCTGTGGAGTCCTGAGATGGTTCAGGACATGATAGAGAGGACAAGAGCATGTGTCAGATCTAGTCTTTCTTTTCTTATAAAGACATCATTGTCCATCATGGAGGTTTTACCCTTAACTTATCTGATCTTAATTACTTTCCAAATGCACTATCTCTTAATACCATAGTTGGATGAAGTTTCCACCCTCTTAATACTGCCACAATAGCAAGGAAATTTTAACACATGAATTTTAGGGAGACACATCAAACCAGCAGGAGAGCTACCTGTGAAAGAGGCATCTAAAATTCTATCATTTCTTTCCATCGCTCTAGTATGTCAGTTTGCTTCCATTTAGTCCATTTACATTTATGTATATATTTGATAAGAATTAACAAATGGGTCCATCTGGAAATTATTTCAATAAAATATTTTGTGATAAATTATATTATAAATGTATTTAAGTCTTTAGAGGAACTAAAAGATAAATATTTTCAAAATTAATTTTATTTATTATTATTGTTTAATTTCCTATAAGGCACATGGGCTTACCAGAGAGAGAGAGAGAGAGAGAGAGAACATGAGAAAGTAAGCCACCAGTTCTGGGATTTGAACTGCAGTCAACCATATGGGAGTTCAGTGCTTCAACCACCATACCATCTGCTGGTCCCTAGAATATAAATCTTTTAAGAATACTATTGCAGTGCAAATAATTACTTCCAAAATGAAACATTTTTATTTAGTTGAGTTGATTTTTCTTACACTGAGAACATCTGTATATCCAAGTTTTGCAGGATGCCCACAAGTCATTAAATAGAAGAAATTCTGATTCCTTTGGTGTATGGATTAAACATTGAGGATCCACCCTACTCCTCCTCTCATTGAATAAACACTTCATTAGCGTGTTCACGCTGGAAATATTAACACCAGATTAATGAAATTCAGTGCTATCAAAGAGCTACAACATTAACTTTTTGTTCCCTGTGTGAAATTCAAGTCCTCTACACTGGAGTTCCTTTCCAAATCTATCACTAACTAGCCAAGGGATCTGCTTCACTTGTTTGAATTGCATTTTTTTTCATCTATAAAATGATAGTGACAGCTTTATATGACCTTGGCTGTGAGGATTACATCCAGATATACTACAAAATGTAAAACATGTCATTCAAACTGCCTCAGAGGAGCATCTTCTGCTCTGCCAGGGTTGGCCAAGTCAAGAACACTTGAAGACAGATGAAATCTTTTAAGGAATATTTAATTCTGTGTCAGGCAGCATCACAATTGCCCAAGTACTACCCAGCTATGCTCTTTGGGGCAGGCTTTAACCCCTAGTAGCTCTTAAGAGATTAGGAAACGGAGAACTATCTCATCGAAAGCAATAAATGCAATGATACTCTCTGAAGTTTGATCAAAAGAAAATGTTTAACAATACACACTCAGGTAGGAGCAATACTTAGAAAACAACATAAAATTGGAGAAAATTGCATAAAACCATCTAATAATTTATGAAATTTTATTTTTAGGAGATTTTTGTGTGTTCTTGACAGTAATTTTTTTTAATTTCTCTTTTTTGTTAAAAGGTTTGCATGACCTAAATGAAATGATACCAGTACTATGATATGTTAAAGTCAGGATTAGATTCAGGCAGTACCGCATTCTGTTTTTAACTTTTCTAGAACATCTTTCTGTCTGAACGTCTGCCCTTCCCCTTGACCTTTCTTGCTTGGGCTCACCAAGGTCACTTCTTTATGTGTCTCCCCTACTATGTTATAATTTTAATAGAACCTCAGATTTATATAAAAATGTTGAATAACAGAATAAAATACTGGTTATTTTAAAATTTAAAACAAAGCAAAATTCCAGTGGGATGGTGATATAATTAATGCCCTAATCCCAGGATTCCTGGTTTGATGCTGTTACTCGTCTCCCTTCTCAGAGACTCCTTCCAGTAATTGAAATGACGATTGCTAGCATTTATTGGGCATTCACTGTTAAATAAAGACATAATCTTGAACCCAGAAAGCAGTAATTTCGGATATTATCACAGTCACACCCAGACAACTGACCTCTCTTCCATCAAATCTAATCCCTTTGCCTTTAGGGTTGCTTCATCTATGTGTAGTTGGCTTTAAAGATATAGATGTTCTCTTGAAAATCGCATATGCAAACAAACTATTCTCTGGAATTTTGTCATTTCTTTATTTTTTTTCTACAGTCCGGGGAGTTCTTTTATTTATTCATCTTTTAACACCTATTATGCTGTGAATTCATAGGGAATAGGTTCCAACCTCTCAAGCTCCTTTTCACTGGTTCTCACAAAACATGCTACTATAGATGGTGCAGAGTGGTGCTTCAGTTGAACCCACATATCTTTTTGTCTTCTTTTTTTTTTCTGATCTGTTTCCTTTTTGTTTGTTTGTTTGTTTTTGAGAAATTTTTGCTATAAGGCACAAGTTCTAACCAGAGAGAGAGAGAGAGAAACAAAGTGACAAATCACACTTCCCCTTGGAGGGGGGAGATGGCCATGCCACAATCCCTTCTCCTCTATACTCCTCCTGGGATTCTGGGCACTCATGCCTACATTCCCAGCGTGTTTCAAGCCACTGGGTCCAGGACTCAAACCATGGTCAGTATGTAGGAGTCCAGTGCCTTAACCACTATACCACATATTACTCCTTCACATATTCAGGAAGCTATCGCTGTTCTTGGATTGCTTAAAATACTCAGAACATACATTAATTCTCTTGGCAAGAATCTTGCCCTTAACTTGTTTGTTTACAACAACACCAACAGCATGCTAGGTAACAACTTAGAGCTTTCATTTTCACATGGTAACATCGTGGAGTATTTCTTTTTGAACAGTACTCATCCCTTTGATGTTTACAGTATCATTTTTCTTGTAGATTCTCATGTATGTCACCAAATGAATGACTTCATGTTTTCTAAAAGATTTAGAGAATCTGTATCAGGTAGCTCTCCTCTTTCCGATTGTGTTTGTCATTTTAGCAAATTTTTGCAAGTTGGCAGTTCCACAAATTTTTATTTTCCATACACATTCTTTAAATGTTTGCATTTATATAGTTTGCCCCATGAAAATAAGACTGAAAATTATTGAAAGGTCTTAGATAAACCTCTCTAAATGTCAGCTTCTACCAAGAGTATATTAAACATCTATTCTGAGTTAAATCCTTCAAGAGCCATGCCAGTCTGGGTGTGGACCTTCTCCTACAGTCACCTTCTTTGGTGAACAATCAAATTTTTTACTGATGTATTAGGGGTCACAAGTTTCCATCTCAATGAAACCCTCACTTGGGCCTTTCTCAGTAAATGGGGGGGGGAATGAAGAGAAGGTTCTAAAAGGCCCTACAAGTAAACTTGCAATGAGATTTTCATTGGTCATTTATAAACTCAACAATGATTGTTTGTGCCAGGATATTATGCCAGATCCAGTGGAATACAGGAATAGTACACAATGTGTTTCCTACCCTCTAGGTGCAGGGAGGATCTAAGGCAGAGGAAAAACTTATAGCATAACTGTAAGGGACCCAGAGAACAAATGCCTATAGGAGCATGGAGGCTCATTTTCTGGAATGTTGAAACTTTCTTGATGAACAAAACTATCTTAGTTAGCTATTGTGTCACTGATAGAGATATCTGACAGTGAATGAATTTTAAAGAACTCAGGTTTATTGGACTCACAATTAGAGCAGCTGGTAAGTCCAAAGATGTGAGAATTATATCAGGACAGATACATCACAGCATAACCAACAGAAACACAGAGGATGGTGGATGTGTGCAGAGAGAGAGAAAGATCTGAATAGACTTCTTCCTTTCATTAACAACCAGCTCTCGCAAAAACTAACACCTACTCATGAGAACTAGATCTTACAGGTCTTATAAAACATCATTAATCCATTTGTGAGAGTGATGCCCCCATAGTAATCACTGCCCACTAACATCTTTTACAGGTCTCACCACCTCTCATTACCACTGGGGAACAAATTCCAAAACAGAACATTTTGGGAGACAAAAAACGATCCAATACATAATAGCAACATATCATCTGGTTCTAGAAGGTTGGGAGAACTTCACTGAGGAAAATAAATCAGATAGGAACCAGCAAATGTTGTAATGGTTATATCATTGGAGTCCCATGTAATCAGCTATGGGTCTAGTCATGGACCTAGGGGCTTAAAACTCACATCGGCTGTGTATGTGTGTGTGTGTGTGTGTGTGTGTCCAAAATCCTGAGAGGAGAGTGAAAAGGAATTGCAGCATGGATATCCCCTGTAGGGGTTGTGATTTCTTGCTTTCTCTCTCTCTCTCTGGCAAGTGCACACGCCCTATAGCAAAAATCTCTCTAATTACATAAATAAATAAGACATTTTGACCCTGAATGAGATACAAGACTAAACAGAGGCCAACTAAAATGTGTTCCTGAGAGGTCTTCTAACTGTTTTGTTTTGTTTTGTTTTGTTTTTCTGGATGTACTACTCACCTAAAAAAATGAAAAAGACCAAAGTGTGGTTTGAATCAGGATTTTTTTACACATTATTATTTCTCACTTCATATCTTTAAAGTTTAAGTGCTCTTTGAAGACACTACTCTGAAGCTTCTATACACTCATCTGAAGATATTGGTACCTAATTTATCCAGAAATGATAGGTCCTTGTACTGCACACATGGTCTGCATATTCAGGATTGTTAAATCCCTCTGATGATTATTTTTGTTGATTTTATGATGGTGATAAAAATAAAGTATATTGCATGGATTTTTAAAAACATTGTTTATGCTTAGGATATCTGGTTGCATGTTTCTAAATAATAAGAACAAATGGATTTGTCTAAATTTGTGGCATAATATGGGTGTAATAGAACAGCTTTTATTTGTGATTTTAAGGAGTGCTAAGGCAAGAGTATTTAGGGAAAAAGTCTGAAATTCAGAGTTCTGGACTGGCCCTGTGGTTAAGGGAGTTATTCTGACTATGGGTCAAATCCTGGCTCTGGCATCTTGAAAAACACACTGGGTACATGTGTAGACAGGCCCCAAATCCTGACAGGGTAGAAAAATGGAGGAGAGAAGCTAACAGGTGGCATGGTGGCTAAGGAACTGGAATCCCATATGGCTAGCCATGATTTGAGTCCCAGACCTGGTAACTTGAAACTCATGCTGGGTGTACATGCATGCATGCCTAAAATCCCAAGAGGAAAATGGAGGAGATGGGATTGCAGTGTGATAATCCTCTCTGGGGGTGGGGGGTGATTTTTCACTTTCCCTCTGTCTGTCTCTCTTTGTCTATGTCTGGCAAGCACATCCACCCTGTGGGGTAGGGGGAGACAGAGGAGAAAGGATTGTGGCATAGCAAGTGGGGGCTTTTTCTCCCTCTTGCTTTTTCTGCCTCTTTCTGTCTTTCTGTGTACATAAACTCTGATGATTAAAACATTTTTAAAAAAGAGAAATTCACAGTTCTCATTAGTGCCTCACAATGGACTAAAAATTGAGATCAAATTGATCACAGCATTAGCTGTTCATAATCCTCCATATGCCAGGGTAGCCTAATGGCACATTACTAATCAAATAAAAACTAACTCATCCCAATATCCAATTGCAGAATGTTTTGTCTCCCTCTCAGGTTTGGGGAATTTGGAGCAATGCAGTGCTGATGACCAGCTGCTTCATGTGCCTGCACAGTAGACATGGCCTTTCTTGGACAAGTTTTCATGGAATTACGCTGCCTAGTGGAATGCAATGTATATAACAACAATAACAACAAAAGATGCTTTGAAATTTTCTAATAAGAGAAAAAATAATGACACAGTTATGCTTCTAGCTCAATTCTATTTATTTCCCAACCCTTTCTGTTGGGTTTCTATGGTGGCTTCCTTTATTAGTAATGCTTAGCATCTAGGAGTGATGAAAAATCCTGACTAACCCCTGAAAAGTAGGTAGTTTTTGTTTCTGGTCAGTCTTCAACTGTGGTTTTATTTTATTGGGTTTTAGAGCAATGAGGAGATGAATGAGCTTTCAAGACTCTTCTGCAAGTCGGCAAATGTTAGCTGAAAATCCCTTCAGTCACCACTGTAAGAAACTACAAAAACAAAAACCAGTCTTAAGCTCTGACCCATGACCTGACCCATCTGTCTACCCTCTCTTGGCACATGGAAAATTCCTCTCTAGTAAAAGTACTTTTTTACCAATGGTGGGAGAGAGGGGTGTCATTTTGCAGATGTTCTCTGTGGTTGCTAAAGGCTGTTAAAAATGTCAGAAAAGTGCAGGCTTATGCCACATGTCAGCTAGGCCTTCTCTGTGGGCTGGTGGCAATTCTCATACATGTCCCTAGTTGTTCTCTCTTGTTATTCAAGATAGAAATTTTGAAACTTCAGTCGCCACAAATCTACACACCCATCACTCATCTTCCATGTACAGATACAAATGCTCTCTTACATTTCTGCTGCAAAAGTTCACATTTCCCATACTTATTTTTTAGGAGAGAAGCATTCTCCTCTGATTCTTCCAAACACCCCGTGTTTACCTACTTCTTAACCCTTCACATGCTGTATTATTATTATACATTGGCCTATTTTTGTGATAATGTTCTTCGCAAGAATGCAAATGTCTTGGGGACAGAAACAATGTTTTATTCATACAGAACCCCTGTATTTAACACAGTCAGTGATACAAGGCGGCACTTGCTGAACACGTTGAATGAAGTTGTAATTCTCGTATGCGTGGCGCAGTTCGAACACCCTCTGCACTCACTCTGCAATCCACTTAAAGCAGAATTCAGCACATGAAAGCACCCTAAAATAAGTTCCAAATTCACTGTGCACTGGAAAAAAAAATGTTATTTAACATCTCATGTACAGGTAAAAGGAAGATTCATAAGAAACGCCACCCAGAACACAAACTTCTTATTCCTGATTAGATGTTTCTATTCAGCCCACAAAAGCTGGCTTTCATTACTTGTTTATCATCTCTGATTCCTTTCCTTTCCCATGGGTTCTAAAATGTCCCCTTCTTCGGTCTCTGCAATCTGGCCCCTCCACTCTGTGTGCATACCCCATTCCAAACAAGTTTGCAAACTAACTAAGCAGGATGATCTCTTTTTCTTAGCAGACTAGAGCATGGTAGGGGTAAGAAAAGGGAAAAAGGGGAGTCCTCAGTTCACCACAAATAGTAGATTCATTAATGATCAAAGACACACTGTTTATCTAGTCAAGCTATTTTTTAATCTATTCAAGTTTTTTTCTTAGAACAAAAGTTCTATGTTGAGCCTGTTGTTTATGTTTCTATTGTAGATTTCCTTGGTCTTCAGTGAACATCTTTTTTGTTTTTAAGAATTATGAATTTAATTGTTTTATTTATTTTTATTTATTTTTAATTTGGCCACAGAGAGAGAGAGAGAGAAAGTGAGAAAGCAAGTCCCCAGTCTAAGACTCAAACCATAGTTGGCTATGTGGGAGTCCAGCATCCTAACCACCATGCCATCAGTCTCCAGTTAACATCTTAAGACATCCCTTAATCACTTCTCTAGTTGAACACTCTAACAATCTTAACATCTTAGACAAATAACTTCTGACTACAGTGATACAAAGATGTGATTAAACCATCTATTCATAGTGATTGTAAGAACAAAATGAGATGCTACAGTTTCTAGAACATACCAAATACCGAATAAATACATATTTTATTAATGATAATATTAAGTAATGCTAACACTGATCAATTAATGTTAATGAAGCACTGTCTAAAGAATTTTGGCAAAATGTCTTATAACATGCTATTAAAATAATCCTTATTATTAGTATGTTATACCAACAATTTAACTTAAATGTAGAGCCATTTTAAATATCAGTATTAATACTGCTAAGGCATTTTACTCTGGACTTTCTGAAGATGCTTGACTATATTGAATTTTTAATTTTCCAACAGGAAATTCAGTTGTCATTTTCCTATTTAGTAGAAAAATCACAGTTCTCTTTTTATTTCCTCATGTTATGCTATTTTATTCTGGGCTCTAAGCAAGAATAAGAATTTTAGAAGGAATTGACACATCAATAGCTAATTGTGTTGAGTATTGAATTGACTAGCTTTTTCTTGAGGAAACTTTCAAAAGAAAATTAGGAAGAATGTTGAAGAAATTGAGAATTGATTTCAAGGACAAGATGTTTTGCAGTAGATTCTGCAAAGGCAAGGAAATTTAGCTTTAACTGAAATTGATGATCTGTGTCCACAGCCAAAATGACAAGTCTAAAGGCAAGGACAGAGTTCCACCTTTGTGACATAGCATGGAAGCCAAGAGAAGATTGTCCTTCAAGATTCATCTGGGGGAAGGGGGAGAAAGACTCATCTAGGGGGACCAGCAGTTAGTGTAATGGCTATGTCACTGGACTCCCATGTAGTCGACCGAGGTTCGCGTCCGGGACCCGGTGGCTTAAAACTCATGCCGGGCGTGTGTGCGTGCATGCCTAAGATCCCAAGAGGAGAATGGAAGAGAAGGGATTGTGGCATGGCCATCCCCTCTGGGGGATGATTTCTCGCTTTCTGTCTCTCTGTCTCTCTCTGGCTGGCTGGCGAGTGCACACGTCCTATAGCAAACCCTCTTAAAAAAAAAAAAAAAGATTCATCTAGGGAGGCCATGTGGAGGTTAAGGCTTTGGATCTCATATGACCAACTCCATTCTTCAAGTTCCAGACCTGGTGGCTTGAAAAACACACCAGACTTATGTGCATGGCCAAAATCCCAAAGGGAGAATGGTGAAGAAGGGGTCACGGTGTGGTTATAACCCTGTGGAGTGTTCCCTCTCTCTCTCTCCGGTGAGTATATGTGCCCTATGGACAAAAAAAAAGAAAGAAAGAAAGAAAGAAAGAAAGAAAGAAAGAAAGAAAGAAAGAAAGAAAGAAAGAAAGAAAGAAAGGCATCTGGGAGTTTTTCCCTGGGAAATTCAGGCTTAGGAATTCTGCATTTGTGTTAAATTCAGCGCAGAACTTTATGAAATGAAACCACCAAGTTCAAGAAAAGAAAGCCTTTTAAATTCTATAAACAGGAATGTCCTAAGAAACTTCCAAGTTCAAGAAAAGAAAGCCTTTAAAATCCTATAAACAGAAGTGTCCCGAGGCTTCTGAGAAACCAAATAGCTCTTACCAAACAGTATTTGATGAATTAAGTGCAAATGACTTAGACACATGTGGCTTAAATTTCCCCTAAAGTGTGCATGGGTTTAAAAGTTAAAAAGAAAAAATTTGCTTTGTGAAAGCCATTTTTAAGCTTTGTTAAACCCAATGAAAGGATGCAGAGTAGTGTTTCCTCCCATGAATGTACCAATAGATTAAGCATCCCAGTAATAATCACTTATTGTTCAAGTCCTATGATACTCCAGGGATATGGTTAAGAATGTGTATTATGTGATTTCATAAGGCAAGATCTGACCTCAGGAAGATTAGGGTGTCTTTTGGACATGTATAATAGAAAGCAGTCATAGCTCTTTGGGGGCAGGTTGTGACATGCCTTAAGTGTGCAGCACTCTCTTTTTTACCTAAAAGTACTGCAATGGACTCCCACCATGGTCAGCCATGTTGAAGTCCAGTGCTCCAATCACCACGCCACCTGCTGACCCTAGTGCTTCATTGCAAAGAATACAACACACATAGTCAATAGTCCTGGGATTAAATGCTGGCCTCTCCGCTTGCGATCTGTGTAATCTTGATAAAGTAACTGGCCATTTAAAAATCATAATTTAGTTATTTCTACCCAATAGGATTGTTGTGAGGATACTAAGTAAGAGAGGGTGTTCAAAAGCACTTGGTGAGGGAACCAGCAGTTAGCGTAATGGCTATGTCGCTGGACTCCCACGTAGTCGACTGTGGTTCGTGTTCCGGACCCGGTGGCTTAAAACTCACTCCAGGCGCGTGTGCGTGCGTGCCCAAGATCCCGAGAGGAGAATGGAGGAGAAGGGATTGCGGCGTGACCATCCCCCCTGGGGGGTGATTTCTCGCTTTCTGTCTCTATGTCTCTCTCTGTCTGTCTGGCGAGCGCACGCGCCCTACAGTGAAAATCTCTCCAAAAAAAAAAAAAAAGCACTTGGTGAGCTAGTAACATTTCAAAACTTTTTTTCCTTTAGAATTCTATGATCTATGACTAGGTCTAAATATGCACCGAATGTCTAATTCTTTGGGAAAATTTAGAAGCATACTCTTGTGAAGAGGTACGATACTTGCGAGCATATCAAAGTCACTGAAAAAAAAAATCCTAGATGAGTGAATCATGAAATACTTTTTGTATTCAAGAACTATTAATACCATGGAGCACACTTTGACAAACCTTTAGAAGAATGGGTTTTTAAATATATAGGTTGGTTTGTATAAATCAAGGCTCCTTTTTATTTTCCCTCAACACTTTTTGTTTTTTGGAAAAAAGACAATATGAGTATGCTAGTTCCCTATCCCAGGATTCAATGCAAAAACTGAAGTTGCACTTCTGTATTTTTAACATTTTATACAGGGTCCTAGATGTAGCAAGTACTTTATAACTATTGATATATAAACTTTCTTTCTCCCCTAAATATTATTTCACTGCCTTGTAATAAGTCACCCTATGCTTTTGGCAATTCTAGTTACCTTCTCAATGTTCTCTAGATTCTTATCTTTTCCTTGAAGTAGAAAGGTCAAAATACCACATGGTATTTCTGCTTTAGATACACTACATGTAAGATAGGATTTCCAGTTTTGTTTCTGATAATGGCCAGTGCCTCGTACACTTTTTTGTACACTGTTTTGTAACCTTAGGAAGCCAGTAGATGATCCATATTGGACTTAGTGTAACTTATAGTCATTCTTCCTTCTATTTTGGTGGCTATTATATTAACAATATGCATGACAACTGAGAGTACTCTGAATGATTTCTTTGGGGAAATGTTTGCTATAGCTTGCAGGTGACGATGATTGGAAGCAAACATTTTTAAAACTTTGAGTTTTATTATCTACCTTCTCAGACTCTGGCTTGCACCCCACTGCCTTCTGCCTTTTGCCCTTTCTCTATGTTTATTTAAAATCCTGCTGCCTTTATTCCACTTTCTCCAATTAGTCCTCCTTTCTCTTTCTCTCTCTCTCTCTCTCTTTCATAATTTATACTGTCATTCCAGAATGCCCTAATATGCCTGATTAGACATCATACGAGAGCTTCCTAAAAAAGAGGTTGCTTGTCACATAAATTTGAAATTGCAAAATATTATCTCTTGCAAGATTCCCAGCGCACATAGGGTATACGGGCTCTCTGAAGGTCTGCAGAAAGAGAAAGCTGGTGAGCAATGTCACTCGGGGTTTCCGAGGGATCCTTTCCAGAGAATTTGATCACTGTCCCCTTGCTTCTTCAGTACTGTATGGTTCCAGAGGAGAATAGTTGGAAGACTCAGCTTGGTACATTGATGATCCCCAAGTACACAGCACAGTGCCTGGCACTCGACAAATACATGTGGAACTGTTGTCAGGATTTCTGGAGTTCAGGGAAGACCTGGAACAGTAAGAGCAGGAAGCTAAGGACCCAAATCATGTTTCAGGATGCTGAGAGGCACGTCATAGCGATCAACCTTGTCCCATTGAAGCAGTAAAGATTAAGTTTGTTTATTTCCTTCATGACAGTAAGAAAAAGAAAGGCAAGTACCCTCAGGAGACTCTCATGCCATGTTCCCCATGCCCCTGCCTGCACAGCCAGCCTGCAGCAGATGAGTACAGGTGGCCTGGGAAATGGAACCCGTGCTCTTCCATATGGATCCAACCTCACCAGAGCGGTGCATTGCTGCTATGTCCCTGTGCCAGCCCTAAACAGAAAAGAATTTTAAGGATAGAACTGCATTCATGTTCCCTCAAATTCATATGATGAAATTCCAAATCCTAATAAGACAGTATTAAGAAGTGAAGTTTTCAAGAGGTCATTAGGTCATAAAGGTGGAACTTCTATGGTGAATTTGACTGCCACAGAGTACTTGCATTCTCCAGAGCATGAGAGAAAGCACACCCCTCAATGGGGCATGGTCACACTATAATCCTTTTCGATCCATTTCTCCTTCCTGACAGGACGTGGGCATGCACAGGTGTGTGCCAGGCATGTTTTTTAAGCTGCTGGGACTTGGATTAGTCAACCCTATGGATCCAGCTCATAATACATGACACTCACCATTGCACCCAGGACTGGTCCAAGTGGAGCCTTTATAAGTGGAATTAGTGCTCTTATAAAGATGCCTCTGGCTTTTCCTGCCATGTCAGAGAACAATATACCAACCGTCTACAGCCTGGAAGAAAGCCTTTACCAGAACCCAACCATGCTGTCCACAGCTATATTCTCTTCTAAAGAGAAACATGCTTCTAATTTTAAAAAGAGTCCTTTAATTCTTCGGGGTCACTGAAAGGTTAGGAAAGGAGGAACAGGTAAAAATGCACTGGCTTTGGCTAGAAATCTGTAGCTCTTTTCCTGACTTGCTTCGCTGTCTGTTTGCAGCTCACAGAGGGTCTCTTGAAGACAGAAGGTTTCTTCTTATGTACCAGGCATAAGAGGACCAAAGTGACAGTATTACACTGAGGCTTTAGAATACATGTCCATAGATTTCACCTTAGGAAATTAGTCTTGGGCTTCTATCTTTTACTTCATAACGAGTTTTACAGAAAGCTCCCTCACAATAGATGGAGCCTAGTGCTTAACTAATGGAAGTCAACCTCATAGTAATAACCTTCCTGAGTCCTGAAGGATGCTTAGCTATGGACATAGGGAAGGGAAAGATGCCACCACACTTCTCTCATCCTGCAATCTGAGATTTTTGTCATCTCAAGCATGATAAGCAACATAGAACTTCTAAACCATGATCTAAGGGTTGTCTTGACAGACTCCACTTGCTTCTGCTGCCTTGTTAATCATCGCTTATCTTTTAAGCACCTGGCGGATAAAGGGAACTGGTCATTCGCCCTGAGCAACAAACCCCGGCAGACAGTAGCTGCCGATTAAGCTGGGATAGCCACCCCTTGAGGCTCCTTATGATCCTGAAAAGACAACAGTTAGGACTCCTCTTCAGCTTGCCCTATGACAGTGAATAATTTGCCCTTGGCTTTGTACGTGTACCCCGTATTAACCTCTCCCCCTGTCTAAGCTCTGTATCTTGTCCAGCACGGTGGAGACAGTGTCCGACTCAGGTCTGCTCTCTCCCTGGTGTTGGCCTCACTCGATAAATTCCATTCTTTATTCACCAAGTCTTGTCTCTTTGTGATGGTTGGCACAGACCTGAGTTGGGGACCCTTGCTCGCTTTGGCTTCAGATAGACCCTAACCTGAGAATATCGTTGACTCTTTCCTTTTAGAAAACTAGCTGAACGTTTGGCCTAGAACACTTTAAAGACATCAGTTTTTCAAAACTGAATAATTGAATCTAGTTAATTTTTTTAAATGTGTAACAGAGGCTTAGCTGTAGTCAGTCGCGCGGGCGGAAGGATGTTACTATATGACACCGGAACCATATGGGAAAGTCAGGAGTTCAGCTTCCAGATTGACTCATCTGCGATGCTGGCTTGCTGGAAGGCTGGGGGAAGGACTGCAGAGTGGCGAGGCCTTGTCAGAGGTCCCTGTCTCTCTGTCTCTCTCTCGCTTTCTCTCTCTCTTCTTAAGTAAACAAACTTAAAAAAAAACTGGAGAGCAGAAACTAGTTAACTTTAAATTTAGGCTGACATTTACATGCTGCCTAAGAACTGAGATCCAAGGTGGACAATTCATTTTCATTTTGGTGAAAAGCATCATTTAAATGCCAGAAAATTGCATATTTAACATTTGCAGTAATTAAAGGACTTTAATTTAATAATAAATCTCTCTGTCTTTATCTATTTACACTCTTTACTCTATTCTGGTCTGGCACTTTCCTTAGTGAATCAACTACCACTAATTGCTTCTTTTTGAAGTGTAAATATGTTTTAATTCTTCTTACAGGCCAAGTATCACGTTTACTGTTTAATTGGTAATTACCTTTTCTATGAATTACTTCCTTTGGGGGGCTTCTCTCAGGAGAGCGAAGAATTTTGTTTACACTTTGCGGCTGTAGAAATCGATCTTCCTCTAGTTCTATGGGTGGCGGCTCCCTAACAGCCACAGTTACAGGGCTTTTCTTGATCTTGTCAGCTCAGGGGAGACCTTGCTCTGATAGTCACACTCACCTCAACTGCAAATGGGGACAGTAAAGTATCCCACAAAAACCACGTTGTAAATTAGTCTTGAATGACTATGAACACACTTTGAGATTCTAATTTGCCTGACATTGCAGGATACAGGTTTGGTACTTAAGAATTTATCGGCAGGTGATGGTTGACTTACACGTGAAGGTTCAAGTGGTTGAGAACTGTCCTAAGGAAAACTAGCTGAGTTCTAGTTTCCCAAAAACAGCTTCCGTATGAGTCATGGAGTCGTGAGAAGGAACAAGAGCTCAGACGTTCTTTGAAGAATGAAGGTTAATGTACTTGTTCAGGATATAGCATGATGTGATCATATATATTCACAACAAGGCAATAGGGGACATGTGGTGGCACAAGGGATAAATGTGTTGCTCTTCAAGGCAATCTCATATAGGAAGTTTCCCAGTTCAAGACCAGAGACCTCCCTGAGTAAACCGGGCCTTAGGGGCTGACTGAAAACCAAAGGTGGATCACCGTGTCAAGACCATATTGCAGCTGTTTCTCTTTCTTTCTCTCTCATGGAAGAAATAAATAAATGAACTTTTAGATAGATTAAATATTATGGCAGTTTATATGTATAGTTTTATGATATTCTGGGATACATAAAAAGCAAAGAGCAATATAATTTAGCCTAATGTATGCATTATTCTATGGCTTAATCATTTAAATAATGATTTTAACTTTCTTTTTCACTTATGTAATGCATATATGTGACACAAAATTCAAGAGAGACAGATGAACGTCATCCAACTGATTGCCACATCTACATGATTAAATCTAGCTCATTTGTATCCTTTTTAGCTCATGGCAAGAGGAAATAGGAAGCAAGCAGATTCTTTTTATAGTTTTGATCTAGAAGTTATACAAATCTCTTGCTCTCATATCTGATCATTTTATTCACATGAACACACTTAGCTGCAAAGAGGCTAAGAAATGACTCCTTTGTTTCTACTTTAAACTCAGATTTGTTTAATGTGAATATGTCATGAAAGGCGCCCAAGAAATTCTACTTATAAACAGAAGAAAAGATGGATTTCAGGAGGTGGCTAATTATTGCCCTAAGTGCTTTCTGTAGGCATGTATTCTTACACAGTAGATTTGGCTTCCTTTCTTTTTTTTTTTAAGAGAATTTGTCTTTAGGGTGTGTGTGCTCACCAGCGAGACAGACAGAGTCAGAAAGTGCCTTCCAGAGCAGATGGCCACACCACAATCCCTTCTCCTCCATTCACCTCTCAGGACTTTTGGGCATACACTGACACGCACCTGGTGTTTGTTTTAAGCCACCAGGTCTGGGACTCAAACCACTGTTCACTATGTGGCAGTCCAGTAAGGTAACCATTACACCATTTGTTGGTCACTAGATTTGGCTTTTACTATGGCAAGACACTAGGAAACTTCATGCTTTAGCTCAATATACCTTATCAAAATCAACCAACCCAAGTGGTAATTCCAAAGAGCACACACTCTTGACAATCTTTAGGAATAATCATAATTATTTGTGCATGGCCTATTTGTAAATAGCCATCTCTCCTACTGGGAGAATATGGTGAGTATAGCAGGATGGCCTTAATCTCCCATAAAGATGAAGATGCCAAGGTTAGACTTCAGAGCTTTTAACTGAAAATGTATTAAAAGATGAAAAGAAAATCAGATTAAGATATGTGAAAGCTGAAGGAGCATTTTACCCCAACCTGATGCTAATTGCCAGTGCTACAATAATTCACAATTGTTCATGAGTCGTCTTTTTTCCCCATTTGAATTTTGGATAGAATGAAAGGCTAGTGTCTAGAGGAAAATCAAGATGTATTCAGATTTACCCTCAAGAGCAATCTACCATTAAAGCTATTCAGAGGCTATAATCGCTTTCTTGTCTTGAGGCCAAGGAACCTCATCATAATGATGACATGATACTCTCCTTTCAAAACCCATTCACTTCCTAAACATGAAGGCAATGTCTGAAACACAGAGGAAACCCTCAATTCTGAAAAATAGAACCTTAAATTTCCTCCAGGGTAGGAACAGTCCAAACCACAAGATGGGAAAGGCCAACTAACCATGCCAGAATAATTAAATCAGTCTCTAAGATGTCTCAGTAACATATTGTATAGCAAATAAGTATAAGATGGCCACACACTAATTTTATGGTACTAATTTTACAGCATGGTAGATGACTTTTATTTATTGGGCAATAGCTCTAAAAGAGGAGCTCAAAGAAAAGACTTGTTTTCTAGCAATACAATCAGGATTCCTATGGAATAAGGAAGGGTGGGGCTCAAAACTCAACTGCTAAAAAGCCTAGGAGAACTAGAAGAAAAGGATAGGATGTGTCATTAAGTATAAATGGGAAGGTTTGGATCTATTCTCAGTTTATTAATTCCATCTTTGCTTTCTGCTCAAGTGAAACTTTTCTAAGCTATAAGCAACATCTTTTAGAACATTTAGTTAGTCAGAAGGTTATTATTCATTCATCATCCAGCATAGTTCTATTATAAGATTAAATAAACTTATGTAGGACAAGTCATGACATTATATATGATGCCACTGGCAGACCTAAGTAAATTAAAAATGACTCTAGCTACTGAAATAGTGAGCTCAGAGCTATGGGAGTCAGTTTTCTGCTGTTATTGTAAAGGCAGGCTAGCTTTCTAAATTATTTTTTTTACTTATTAATAGTATTACTCAACTTTTATATGTGGCATGAAACATCCTATAGACCACAGTCCTCAACTAATGATTGGCAATAACACAGGTTATGTTTTGATGGCAAACATGTTTATCTTTCTAAGCTTAAATTGATTGTTTTACGGGAAATTGGTATGCTTTTGGTCACCTGTTTCCTTTGAATGTCCTTCTTGTTGGTTGGTTGGTTGACTTTTTTCTACCTTATAAGTCTTTATCTTGTCAAGATAGAAAACAGACAACTTTTTCTTTCTGGCTTGTTTGAAATAACAGTATGGGCTATCCCAGTCTATAGTGAGACTGAGGCTCAGGAACAGACACTGCAAGGAATCCTTATCTGATTTGACAACAGCAATGGCAGCAATTCCAACACAGCAGCCAGTTTGAGTAGAGTGAGTCTCCATGACAGTGCCCAAGCCTATTGGTAGCAGCAATAGTATCTTTCACGAGACTAGCCCCTCGATTCATTTTAGGTGCTATTGTTGGGGGTGTAGTTTCTATGACTGATTCTCTGGTCTCCTGGAGCTTATGTCCATCTATATTAATAAATTCGGTTGCTTCTTGTATTAGCTAGAGGAGGCTTATGCTAGTTGCTCTAAGGAGTCCAACTGATAAATATGTCAACCTTTAAACATTGAGATAATTCACCAGAAATCCTAGATTTCTAGTTTCTTATGGAATATTGGATCTGTCAACTCAATCTACAGAAGGGGCTTTCAAAAAAGTTGTGGAGGGCCAATTGGTAGCATGTTGGTTAATGGCTAGATTCTACATGGCTGATTGCATGGTTCAAGTCCCAGACTCTGTGGCTTGAAAAAAAAAAGCTGAGCATGTGTGTGTGTGTGTGTGTATGTGTGTGTGTGTGTGTGTGTGTGTGTGTGTGTGTTTATGTCTGTGTGTGTATCCAAAATCCAAATCCCAAAAAGAAGATAGAGGATAAGGGACTGTGGCATGGCCATCTTCTCTGGGGAATACTTTCTTACTTTTTTTTTCTCTCTCCAGCTAGTACATGTGTCCTAGAGCAAAATTTTTTTAAATTATGGAAAATGCGTATTATGAAAAAGTTATGCATAGTTTCAAAATTACTTGCACTAAATTAACTTCTACTTCAATTCTATTTCCCACGTTTTTTGAAACCCCTTTGTATTCCTATCAAACAACATTTGGCAGGATCATACCAAGCACGGGACATATACTTTATATATATTTACTCTTGTGCTACATTCAATCTCTGTCTTAACCCTGTCTTAGTTTCCTATTGCACCATCCTCTAGAGTCACAACACCTCCTCAAATCACATATTTGTAGTATCCAGTATGTTGGCCAACTCAAAATATACTATTTTATACTGTTTACATTTGTTTCTTTTTCATTAATTTATATAATTAGAGTCTGGGTCAATAAATAACTTATTTTTAGAGAAAGATTTTTGCTATAGGGCACATGTGCCTACCAGAGAGACAGAGACAGAGAGACAAAAAGTGAGAAATCACTACCACCACCACCAGCACCAGCACCTGCTCCCCCTCCTTCCCAGGGACAGGATAGCCATGCCACAATCCTTTCTCCTCCATTTTCTTCTTGGGATTTTGAGCACACATGCACACGCACCCAGCATGAGTTTTAAGCCACCAAGTCTGGGACTCAAACCATGGTCGAGTACATGGGAGTCCAGTGATGTAACCATCTACTGGTCCCTCAGTAAATAACTTTTAAGAATTGTAAATTATTCAAAGAAAAGATGACAAGAGATTAGACAAAATAAACTACAACATAACTTGCTGACATTTCTACAGCCGCTAATAGACATGTTATATTATGAAAGGCACCAATTAATACTTAATTACCCATTCATGTATTTATTCACCCAGGAAACATGTATTCAATATTTGGATACAAAGTTATATGAGCTTTAGCAATGACTCAAATGTTTCTGAATTATTTGCCCCACCTGCCTACTCTGAGGACAATTTTTAAGGAATCGTTTAAAAAAAAAACATGAGGTGAAGAGAAGGTGAAAGAAAAGAAAAGGAAAGGAATGGGGAGGAAGATATTAAGACTTTATGCAAAATATGAGTACCTGAAGGGAAATATCAATAGTCGTCTCCTTGAGTAAGAATAAGCTGGAAGAGGTTCCTGGAGCTAGTTTGACCCATGCTTCTCTGTCATGCTGCCACATTACTCCATCAGATGTGGCTAATTGTTAATTATGGAGATTGATTATGGAACCATGTCATAGTAAACGGGTTAGATCATATTTAACTGTCTCTTCATTATCAATTACTCTCTATAATATGTGGTTGTGTCAACATTCAAAAAGGCCCAAACCTATTGTTATAAAAATCTTAGTACACAGGATGAGAATCCAAATAATGGATGCTAGGAAGTTGTAAACAATAAAAGCAGTGACACTTCACAGATGAGACCATTGATGAATTAAATTGATTTATTATTAACAGACACACTTGTTCTTTTCTCAAGTCATTAATCTTTACCTATAAATAGAATTTATATTATGCATTTGCTTGGGGACCAAATACAAGCTAGACATGATTTTGTTTTCTAGGGTTAGTGACTTACTAACCCAGAATTTTGGTTCCCCATCTATAAAATAGAGATTATACCAAGGAATAATTTATTAGAAATAAAGATATAATAAAAGAGTAAATATGCAAAACTATCAAAGAAGACACACCTTGGCCCCTTCCCTCCATACACATCACATATACACCATCATCCAACTCACAGAAATTCTGGAGGGGACTTTAGCAATAATAAAAGTAAATTGTTGGGGGACCAGCAGTTAGCGTAATGGCTATGTCACTGGACTTCCATGTAGTCGACCATGGTGTGCATCCCAGACCCGGTGGCTTAAAACTCACTCCAGGCATGTGTGCATGCTTGCCCAAGATCCCAAGAGGAGAATGGAGGAGAAGGGATTGCAGGAGAAGGGATTGCAGCGTGACCATCCCCTCTGGGGGGTGATTTCTCGCTTTCTGTCTCTCTGTCTCTCTCTGTCTGTCTGGCCAGCGCACGCGCCCTATAGCAAAAAAACCTGTCCAAAAAATTATTTATTTAATTTTATTTGTTATTATTTTTAAATTTTCTCTAGGGCACATGTTCAACAGAGAGAGAGAAAGTGAGAAAGTGGGACTAGCAGATGACAAAATGGTTACATTGCTGGGCTCCCATATAGTTGACCACAGTTCAAGTCCCAGACCCGGCAGCTTGAAACTCATACCAGACTCATGTGCATCATGCCCAAAAATCCCAAGAGGGGAATGGAGGAGAAAGGATCGTGGCATAGCCATCCCCCAGAGGGAGGATTTCTCTCTTTCTGCCTCTCTGTCTCTCTCTTTATCGCCAATGAGCACATTTGCCCTATAGCAAAAATCTCTCTCCAAAAAAAAAAGAAAGAAAGAAAGTGAGAAACAAGCCACCAAGTCCAAGTCCAGGACTTGAACTTCAGTCAACCATGTGAGAGTCCAGCACCTTAGCTACCACATTACACTGAGAAAATGACCTCTATATCTATCAGTCCCACACAAAGCCAAAATAAAGATATTTCTAAATATGTAAAATTTCAAATATCAACTATATAACTGTTTCTAAGAAGCTACTGAGAGCTGGAGGTTCATAAAAGAAAGGAATAAATTTAAAAGTACATATGGCATCTAATGTATTTTCATGGAAGCAATAAATGAACTCTTTGTAAAAAGTAAAAGATATGGTTCACTGATGAGTGATATTGATTATGTTTGTTTTTACTTAAAACCTTAGCCTACAACATTCATATAAAAACTAAGAGAATTCTGGGACCAGCAGTTAGCATAATGGCTATGTCGCTGGACTTCCATGTAGTCAACCATTGTTCAAATCCCGGACCCAGTTTAAAACTCATGCTGGGCGCATGTGCATGTGTGCCCAAGATCCTGAGAGGAGAGTGGAGGAGAAGGGATTGCGGTGTGGCCATCCCCCCTGAGGGGTGATTTCTCGCTTTCTGTCTTTCTGTCTCTCTATGTCTGACTGGTAAGCACACATGCCCTATACCAAAAACCTCTCAAAAAAAAAAACCCCAAAAACTAAGAGAATTTAAGCAGAAAATGATACGTCCAAAGTGATAGGATATTTTAACACACTTCTCAGGAAACGAGAAAATGAAAATGAAAATTTCACTAGAAAATTTTGCTAACAATTTAAAAAGCTGACAGAAGTAATGGATTCCTTGTTTTCTTATTCATTATTATAGTCCCCACTACTTAGAAAAATGATTGACACATAGTAGATACCATGTATATATCTTGCATGAATGAATGAATATTTAGAATACTGCATTCAACAAATAGACAATATACATTTCTAAGTAAATGCAGTACGTCATGAAAATTGACCAGATATCAGGCCTCACAAGAAAATCTGAAAAACATTAGAAATGATGGATTTGGTACCCTAAAACCATACCTGACATAAAGTTATCATCTCATTTCCTTACCAAGAATTTAAATCAATCCCTTCCGCATACTTTAAAGAAATCTTCATGTCTAGAGTGAAATACTGATTTTATAGAGAAAAAAAAAATCTTGAAGTTCTAATTTAATAGCTCCAGCTCTTTTAGCAATTAGAATTATTACCGGACACAAAGGAGACAACTCACTTGCCTCTAAGCTTCCCTGTCCTTTTTCGTGAAGTTGCAGAATTGCTAGTAGTTATACTATTAGTGTTTTCACTGCCTTGCAATTTTTTTTTTGAAGATTGTCTACTACTTTTCAATATGAGCCCTGTTGATTTTCCTTCCCTTTCTCTGCAAATATCTTAATCGAAGAATGTAATGGGGCATATTTTTCAATAATAAAAATCATCTTGACCCATCTTAAATTAGGTTAAAAAGACATTGCAAAGCCGAGCCATGGGGGTGCAGTCAGTGAGCACCTCTGCACTGGAAACACATAGGAGCACCCAGGGTTCGGATCCTAATCAACTTGCATGTTTAGGTTGACTAGGAAGCTGGGAGAAGAATTGTGTATAACAGGACCCTCTTGAAGGTTTCTGTATCTTTCTCCTTGAAAAGAAATAAATAAACTTTTAAAAAAAGGTATTTTGAGAAAGGTCTCTCTTTTTTTTTTTTTTCTTTTTTTTGGAGAGGGTTTTGCTATAGGGTGCGTGCGCTCACCAGAAAGACAGCGACAGAGAGACAGAAAGCGAGAAAAAACCACCTCAGAGAGCATGGCCACACTGCAATCCCTTCTCCTCCATTCTCCTCTCAGACTCTGGGGCATGCACACACGCGCACCCAGCGTGAGTTTAAGCCACCAAGTCTGGGACTTGAACAGCAGTCAACTACATGGGAGTCCAGCAACATAGCCATTACGCTAACTGCTGGTCTCAAGAAAATTCTCTTGTTGAACATATAGGAAAGTTTCAAGGTACAGAGAAAAGCCTTTTTATTATTATATTATTATTATTTCACATGAGTTTTCCCAGAAAAAGACAGAGAGAGAGAGAGAGAGAAAGCAAGCCACCAGGTCCAGTACTCGAACTGAGGTCGCCCAGGTAGTAATTCCAGCTCTTTAACCACCATGCCATCTGCTGGCCCCAGTAAAGCCTAAAGAAAATATACTACAGGATAAAGAGCTGTCAGCCTGAGGGGGGACTCAAAACACACACATGTGTGAATGGGATACAAATTTAAACAAGAGGGTAATTTCTGAAATGCTACTCTCAGTCATTAAAGATGGCTTTTAGGGTCAACAATTTATCCAAGATGGAAATACGCATCCTACCTTCAGCTGGAATGCACCTTCCCAGGTTTGAAGCTTTACTGTCTACTCTAAAGGTCTCATAACCCAACTACCTCTGGTACAGAATATCCCAGTTTCAGTATTGTTAGACACTGTGTAGCTGCTAAATGGCTAAGTTTTGCCCTGACTTGTATCATGTTCCCAAAGTCAAACAGGCTCTGCTTTTTTCTCTACACTTTTCTCAACATAGCTGCACTTTATTTCAATACTTCTCTTGTAATTGAGCAATTCCATAAAATCAAATAAAATGATTTATAATGGAATGATTACTCCAGGGTAACATTTCAAGTGAAATTAAGATTGAAATCTAATTTAAAAGCTTTAATGTAAATGGGTCATTAGAGGAGGCTCTCCAGGGAATTTGCAATTAAACTAAAGTGACAAGGGTTTTGTAGGGGTGATAGACCTAAAGGTGTTACAATACTGATACACGCTCATTTCAGATGCAGCTGGCCTTATCATGACTGCTCAACAAGATCCGAGCAGCTGAGTGAAAGCAGCAATCAAAGTCTAACAGAAACATTCTGACCCATTACAAGAATTTCCTATTAAACAAATTTTTGATTTATGTAAAGGCTTTGCTGAATTCAGGATGTTTAATTGACATTAATTAATCTAGTTAACCATTGTTAATCATCTCCTTATTATTTTCTTATCAAAATTTTACTATTATTAACAATAACTACTCATTTAACCATAACAAGTTTTCTTTTGATGCAATCTTTACTATATAATTTGCAACAGTATAGTCTTCAGTATAATAATAGAATACTCCCCCCAGGCTTTTCGAATCCTGAACATCTTTATTTTCAGAGATTTCCTTTTTTGACTGTAGGACTCTGATGATCATTTACTTGCTTTCTAAATTCCTTTTATTTGTGTTCTCTTATCTTCTACCGATTAGTGACCTTCCACAGAGATATGTCTAAGTCCTTCAAAAAGACACCACATTGAATACTTTTGTGAATCCTTGCAATGGTAGGAATTCTGCATTGCATACAATAAGGGCAATAAATGTTTGATCTTGTTAACAATAATAATTATATTAATAGTTAACTTTTATTGATCATTTAAAATGACAAAGACATTATGCTGAACCATTGATGTGGATTATCTCATTGTATCTTCACAATCATTTTAGGTAGTAGAAATATTATCTCCATATCAAAGATCTATAAACTGCAGAATAGAAAGGTTTTAGTGATTTGTCTAAGGTCACACAGCTATCCTGTGGCAGCAGATTGAGGACTTAAAACCAGGACTAGGAGTCTTCAATGGACATACCTACGGTGCTATATATGCAGTTACGGCTTGACACTGGTTATGATCAACAGAAAAATCACATTTTCAATGGTCTCTTTCTCTAGCATGTATCTATACTTCTGATTGATTTTGTACATTGTCAGATTTAATCGGACTCAGATCCCCAAAGCTGGACTGATTCAAAACAAATAAAAAATTCCTGAGCCACCCAACAGATGTTTCCCAATGTTTAGATTTATTTTTACGAAGGTTTTATAAAAATCAATTCCAATTTATACGCTTTATTTTTTGTGGCTGACAGAAGATGTGAAGAGCTCTATTGAGAGAGGTGGCTGAAGTTTGACTTATTGCTTTTGAAACTCTCTAATTTTATATATATGATAGATTTTGTAGAAGATGCAACATGGATAGCTCATAAACAACTCTTTTTTGTTGGCTATCACATATAAGACAAGGGTTCAGTGACTAGAGAGTTGATCAGATCATGAACTATACAGCTTGACGGCAGAATTGAGAGATTGCACAACCCACTTAAAAGAAAGGAATTTGGAGAGAAAATACATATTCTCAGGGTATATACTTCTTTGCCCTCCTCTTACAAGAGATACAATCTTTCCTTCATACCATCAAAATAGTTGCATCCTTCATTTTAATGTCATCATATTAGGAACCTGCATAGATTTGATTGACAGAACGATTAAAATGTGGGTAGGTTAAAGTGGGGTAATAGTTTCCAGGGGGTAGAGAAGAATCAACAGCTAATAGATCACTGAGCATCTAGAAAGCTATAAAATGTGGGCAATTCCTTGTAGCTTGTTCAGACAGGACTTCATGTGGAAAGGCAGGCATTGTTGGACAATCTCAAGGGGCAGTTTGGTACCTGCCTGCTTCTAAAGAATGAACCTAAAGGTGGGGGACAGGTGGTAGCACACGGGTAATGCAACTGGACCCACATAGGAAAGTCCCTGGGTTTGTGTCCCAGGAACTCCCTTAGCACGCTGGTCATGCACGCACACGACCTGATCTGAGCTAGCTGAGATTGAGGATGGGACACACCATGAGACTCAGTTGGGGGATTGCTCTCTTGCTCCCTCTCTCTCAGAATAAACAGATGAATAAACTTTAGAGGAAAAATAAAAACCAGGAAGAATCAACATGAATTGGTACTAATGGCAAAAAAAAAAAAAAAAAAAAAAAAAAAAAGTCTGGGTATGAGTAGTCACAATTTAATTCTACTTAATTTGATTAGCAGAGAACTCTTTCTTTTTTTTTTTTCCTGTTGTAAAAGACACAAAGGCCAGCTCCATGGCCTGTCAGTTGGGAGAGCTAGCTCTTATGTGGTTGACCCAGAGGTTCAGATCATAGCCCCATTGGCTTGAAATAAATGCATCAGGTGTGTGTGCATATGTGCTCAGAATCCTAACAGGATGGAGAGATGGGGAAGAAGAGATTGTGGTGTGACCATGCTTCATTGAGGGGTGCTTTCTCCGTCTTCCTCTTTCTATGTCTCTCTGACGATTTTTGACATGCACACGACTTCTGAAAAAGAAAAAAAAAAGACGTAAACACAAAGCAAATCTTCTTGGAGAGACATTGCGTTTATACAACCATTGTCTCCAAGCCACATGTGATGCATCTCTTTGAACTTCATTAATTTCTTCTCTACCATTTCTGCTCTGGCCACTTCACTCCAGTCACACTGACTTTCCAGGGCTCTTGGAACACATCAAACTTCTTGCACTTCCCTCCTTGGGGGCCTTCATATTTGCTACATTCTGTACCTGAAATTCTCTATTCTAACATCTTCTCATCCTTTAGTCTTCTAATCATTTAAGTTTAGGTCTCTGCTAAATTGTCACCTCCAGAGAGTTTTTTCCAGGCCATTCTGTGTATATGCACCCACCCACACCCCCAACACACACACACACACAGTAGTTTGATACACATAAATAATTCTCTTTCTTCTTAAAGTTAACTACAAATGATAAACAAAAGATGAAAAACTTTCACAGATTAGAGGCTAGAAATGAAGACCAACAGTGTGGTCTCCTGGATTAGACCAAGGTACACAAATGGCCGCTAGTGGGAAAATTAGTAAAATCCAAATAACATCATAGTTTAGTTCATAGAATCATATCAATGTTATTGTTGTAGTTTTTGACAAATGTCATCATGAAGATTTTAGCATTAGAGCAAGCTGGGCGAAGGATATACAGACAAGAACTCTCCATACTATCTTGATAACTTTCACATAAATGTAAAAGTATTCCACAATAAAAAGTGCACTGAAAAAGAATATGTACTAAGTAACTTTTTTTTTCCTATAGGGCACATGCGCTCACCAGAAAGAGAGAAACAGAGAGACAGAAAGAAATCAATCACCCCCCGGGGGGGATGGCCATACCTCAATTTCTTCTCCTCCATTCTCCTCTCAGGATCTGGGGCATGCATGCACACACACACCCAGCGTGAGTTAAAGTCACTCGGTCTGGGACTGAAACCATGGTCA
Source organism: Tupaia belangeri chinensis (assembly GCF_000334495.1). NCBI lineage: Eukaryota > Metazoa > Chordata > Mammalia > Scandentia > Tupaiidae > Tupaia > Tupaia belangeri. Next base: position 45,394 of record NW_006204361.1, read on the forward strand.
ACTACATGGGACTCCAGCGACATAGCCATTATGCCAACAGCTGGTCCCAGTAACTTGTAAAACTGTCATGTCATCAAGCATAAAATTTGCCTAATATTCCATCTGCCTTAGCTTTTGGCTCTTGCTTTACCTTTACTATGTCTAAAGTTTCATCTTTTTAAGAATTATTTATTTAACTTTATTTGTCATCATTATTATTTTTTTAGCCAGAAATAGAGAGAGGAAAAGTGAGAAAGCAAGCTGCCAGGTCTGGGATTCAAACCACAGTTGACAATGTAGGAGTCTGGCGATTTAACCACCACACCACCTGCCAGCCCCTAAAGTTTCATTTTTAATAGAAAGACTTTCAACAGAGGGCTTATGTCCTTGGTTTGCTTGGAGGAAGGACTGATGAGAAACATTATGAAAAGTTAGACATCACATAAATCCAGGCCCTGGCTCAGTTCCTTTAATTCCCAAATGTTCTCTCCAGGTCTTCCTTGGGCACAGACTTAGAAGACTTCCTCCTCCTCCCAGCTGGCCATCATTGGTCAGATATTTTTACTTTCTCAGATACTACTAAGACCTGTGTACATCACATGCCTGAAAAACACTTTTTATGGTTAGATTCTTTTGAATGTAGAGACACATTTTTATTTGAGATAAAAATAAAAAATATTGGTATATAAAGAGGCAAGACACTTGCTTAGCCTTCTGGGAACATTTAAATGAATCAAACACAGATACTAACCTGAAAGCCTGCTAGAGAGCACAATACCTCTAAGGAGGGCCAACCCAAGGGCAAGATAGAAACTATTCTTTTAACACAGAAGTCACAGAATGAGTGACCTTTCACATAACCTACATTTTAAGTATAAGTTTTGCAATACAGGCTTTACCACTTGCCATCTGAGTAATCTTGGTAAGTTGGTTAACCTGTGTAGGATAGTTTGTTCATCTAAAAAGTGGGAATAATAGTGATACCTACATGTGTGGATTTAATGCGTTAATTTCTGTAAAGCACCAAGAACAGTATCTGATAAATGCTAAGGGCTCAATACACATTAGTTATTATTATTTAAATAAACATGTTAATAGAAAGTAGTGCTAACAAGGTGAGAATTAGAATGAAAAATTACCATCCAGCATAGGCCTCATTGATAATTAATGATAAGTTATTCTTCCACATAATTGTTCATAGAACTTACACTTAAAATGTGAATATCATTTTGTCTACTGATTTGTGCAAAGCATAAGCAAAAAAGAAACAGAAGCATATATTATTTCCTAATAAATATAATCAGGGCCCATCGTTTTGCCAAAATATGTTTCTCAAAGTACAGTGCAAAATAATAATTTTCTAATTTGAGAAAAAACATTTTTCAGTAACTCACATTGTTCATTTCATATATGATTGATCTTAAATTACCCATGGCTTTTGAGATGTGAAATTTCAGTAGTTCCTGCTCTGGTTAGCTTTATTATCAGGTAGCTGATGAAATATACAATTTTATAAGGTATTTGTCCACTACCACTGCCAGTCCAGTCTCCTGGATCAGTGAGACAGAGGCACTAATAATTTGTGATTACCTCCAGGCTTTGTAAGAAAAAACTTTTGCTATTATAATAGGTAGATTAATTCTGATGATGTTGATTATGGAATGAGGTGAAACTAATTATTTCATATGAGATGGAATTTTTCAATTTCATAGTACTATTGAAAAGGTACCAAGATCTCTCCAGTAGCAGTGTTTATTTATCCCTCCTGCCCCTAGTATTATATTCTGTCTCAAACAAGGCACTTCACGGAGGACAGAGCAAATAGAATAAAGGGAATAAAAATGTTTAATAGACTTTCATACCAACTTGGCTAGGCTCAGAACTGGCAAAATGAAGATCAAGACACCAGCAAGTTGTCTTTCATTAACACAACTCTTTTCTTTGCTCCAACATGCTCTAAATTCACAATTCTGCAGAGATCTTTACATTACAGATGGCTGATTGTCAAAGAAAGATATAATGTCAGGTCTTATAGGAAAGTTTTGGCCTCTGATAATCTTTATAAAACCACCAATTTTTCTAATCCTCGTCCTTTGTTTTTATTTGAACATTCATTGACAGTGTTCTTTCAAAACAGTAGTATTATCTAGTCGGAGGAACTAAGTTAGAATCCTTGGTCTATTAATCATACTTTTCTGACTTTGGTTGTTACTTCTTTATCTGTAAAACATGCCTTATTTCATGTATTAATGCATATAAGACCTTTAGGTGCTACATGATATTTACAATTCTCACAATTCTGAGAGGACCTCTGAGAGATAAGGAAACTAAAGTTGAGAAGGATAGGGCCTTGTCCAAGGTCATAGTAATTGCTGGAGTTGGAATTCAAACCCAGATTTAATCTGACTCTAAACGATAAAATTAGCTGCAGTTACTGAGCACTTAGATGGTGCCAGGACCTATCTTCAGTATCTTAATATGTACTAACTAATTTAAACTTCAGAGCCATTTTAGGAGATACGTACTGTTATTATCCTTATTCCAAAGACCATAAAATCCATCAAGGTGCCTTCCTCCATAGACATGTCTCCCATTACATAACCCTCCCATTTGTGTATGCATATATGATATTATTCTAATTTCTTTGTGAAGCATTAAAATACAGAATATTAGGGCCAGCCAGTATGAAGTTTGTTCAGATGACTAGATGCCACATGGCCAATTGTGCAGTTAGAATGCCAGACGTGTTGGCTTGAAAAACGTGCCCTACACATGTGAATGTGTGCCCGAAATCCAGAAAGGAGAAACAGGTGAAAGGATTGTAGCATGGCCATCCCCTAGAGGGAGTGCTTTCTCTCTCTGTTAATCTCTCACTTTTTCCCTCTGTCAGTCTCCGGTGAGTGCACAATTCCTTCTAGCAAATTAAAAGGAAAAAAAAAAGGGCACTAAATGCTAATAAAACCCATGCATGTTTTTCCAACATTTGGGAACCATATTTTGAGTAGTTTTCCCTTTCCTTGTAAGCCTTTCTTTGAGCCCCCTTGTGGCGTACAGAACAGACTATATGAGTCCCAATTTATGGAGCTTCATTTAGCACTTACAGATAGGTTAAAATGCCAGCCTCAATTATAAGACAGCACGATTCATTTTTAAAATCCTTTTTAAATTTTCTACCATTATTGTATTTTCTCATGAAGAAAAATACAGTCTTTGATTGTTTCAAAAACCACCAAGAAGCCACAAATTTAAGTAATCAATGACCAGGAGACTAATTTTAGTCAAATTCAAAACCAGATTGAACCCTAGGGTTTTAAACTGTTCAATCCAACACTGCTGTACTAATGTGGGAGTTTATTTTTTCTTGGCATCATGCAACTTCCTGTTTCTAAGAAAAAAAGGATTAAAGTGTCCCATTTAAAAAAAAAAAAAAGAAAAAGCTCCTAAAACTTGGACATCAAAGAGACCTTACACAACAACATTTTGATGAGTTAAGTGTAAAGGAATCAAAAACACATGGATTAAATTTCCCATAAAACCCACATGTGTTTAAAAATCAAGGAAAAACGTGCTTGGCCAAATGCATTTGGGGTTTTGTCAAACCCCAAACATTTGAGGAATAGTGTGAGATGTTTAAGGAACCCAAAACACAGCTGGATGGGTCTATATCATTCCAGAAGCATATGCCAGTAGGAGAAGATAAAGGAGATAAACCCACAAAGCAATAGCATTTTTGCTTAAAAACCAAAACCCTGATGATCAATAAGAAAGTTGCAATTTTGATATAGATATTTTCTAATCATTTCAAAGTGTAGAAAATTTTAACTTACATAACTTGTTAGAAGTCATTTATTAAATAGTTCTTGTATTTTTAAAGAAAAGAAGGAATCATCATTTCCAACCTTCAGATTTTCTAACTTAAGCAGATGGGATCTTTTCCACAGCTTTCAAACGTTGATCAAATTACCCCATGTTTTGTATTATACTTGATTTAGCTTTGCTAGACTAAGCACATTATTAATTGGTTCTCCTTTTATTTACAATACTATTGCTTGAAATATATACTAGAGTGCATAATTGAATTTTGGGTTTACTGTAATTAAAAAAAGTCAGAAGAGCAATAAACATAAGCGTTAGTAAATAATTGCCTCTGAGAACCAGCATAAATCATTGAGATGAAATAGTTTTATATCATATTTAAACTCCTTAATTTTAATTTATGATCGCCAACCTGTTTTCAGTCATCATTGACTATGACTTCTTGTCAGTGCTTTTTATCTTTAGAGGTGATGGCAAGGGTCTTCTGAGCACTCCCTTTTTATAGGTCTGCATTATCAGACCGAAATAACTGACCCATGCCTCTTCTTCCTTATTACTTTCAAGTGTATCCCACACATTTTTTAAAAGTTAGCCAAGTACTGAAGAGGGCAATTTGATCATGGATTTAAGTACCTTTTCTAGTCTACTTTCTATCTTAATAAGTAAGACTTCGATCCTTAGGGAAGATCTAGTTCATAACTACGTAAGTAAATGGATGTTTCCTTTAGCTAAACTACACTGTGTATCACTTTTTGGGTTACAGATAGCACTGTCATGATTTCCAGGGGGCATGAATGTTAATACACCCCTTCTTACTCATGCCCCCCCCAAATAGTTAAACAGTAACATTACAAACTCCCCATTTCCCTTTTGACTATAAATAACATTAAAAATATTCTGAAAAAAAAAAGAAGACATCAATAAACTATTTTCTGTGTATTGATATTTTCATTAGTTTTCCCTAATGAAAGCAGCACTAATACGGGGATGATATATAAAAATATATATTTTTCCACTCTCACCCTCAAATATGACACTATGAGTTAGCAATTTTGACACACTTGAATCCAAGCTCTGTTCTCTAAATGGTAAATTCTGATGCACAGCAAGGTCACTGCTCAAGAGCTAACTGTATATTAATGAGACCAGCAGATGGCATAATGGCTATGTTGCTGGACTCCCATGTAGTCAACTGTGGTTCAAGTCCTGGACTCAGTGGCTTAAACTCATGCCAGGTGCATGTGTGTGCGTGCCCAGGATACTGAGAGGAGAATGGAGGAGAAGGGATTGCGGTGTGGCCATCGCCCCCGGGGAGTGATTTCTCACTTTCTGTCTCTCCGTCTCTGTCTTTGTTTGTGGCAAGCGCATGCGCAATATAGCAAAATACTCTCAAAAAAAAAAAAAAAGAGCTAACTGTACATTACTGAGCACAGCAAGAGCAATTAGAATATCATGTGTTGGATCCCACCATTTGCTAAGATCTAAGGTAGGCATTGTAGATATTATCCTTAATGTTCACACAACCTGTACAGGTAGATTTCCATTGCTTCTATTTTACAGGAAAAGACATTGAGTATTGAAAAAAATTAAGCCATTTCCCCATGAATACACAGCCAAATCTCTTTGGTGACAACACCTATACACTCTCCTCAGTCATTTGGCCTCATCTATGTAGGGTGAATAAAAGAAAACCAGTGACTGCCCTTAGAAAACTGAAGAGGAAGACCAAGGGAGAAAGAATGACACAACCCCATCTTAAGAAGTTTGTAGGTCCCCATGCTGACATGGTTTGTAGTTCTTGAAATCACAGATCCGGTTCTGTTGCCCACCCTAATGGCTATTCTATGTCCCACTGTGATACATCTTTCGTTCCAGACATGACTTGGATCAGTTTTCTGCATTTAAACTCTTTTAAATTTCCCTTGCACATGCTCAGGGCATCATTTGGAAAGCAGTCAATTGCTCAGGGAACTGATTCCGTGAGGTTTTCAAGGCCATCACCTGTTTCTCATTCTTTCTTTCCAGAGCTTAGCTAACAGACGTGAATGTTATACCTTGGGAATGAAAAGTCTGCGGCCAGAAAACAAAATCACATCCACCATCATTGTGCTCTTCTTATTATATTTTTTGTCTCAACAGTTAGTGTGATGAGTCCTGGGATGCAGATAAAATTACCACAGCCTTGCAGGTCCTTCCACTAATGCCTAAGGTCAATAACTGGGCTGACAGGTCACTCTAGATTTGCACTGCATGATAAATTAAAATGTAGGCAGTATGAGACTGGAGCAGGTGTTGTCTTGTGACGAAAGTCTACAGCAGGCCAATTTTCTGAAGGCTAGTGCCAAAAACCAAAATCACTACATGAGCACTAATAAGCCAAGTGAAATCATGAAAGGGGGTACAGCTCCTCAAAAAAAAGTAAAACAAGAAAACTGTGCTACGGCAACAATCAGAATGATATTTAGGATTAAATAGTTAAACTAAAATTAGAGAAAACCATATAAAAAAAAAGACACATTTCAGTTATAAAATGGATGAATAGAAAGAAGAAATAATTTACAAAGAAGAAGAAACATAGAGAGAAATAAACCTTTTCACTGGAAATAAAAGAAATGTTAATTTTTGAATAATGCATAGTTTTGGTCTGTTAAATTCCTCTTTTTTAGAAGTGTATAATATCTGTTGTTGGTGAAGATCAGGAAAAAAAGGGATCCTTCCAAACATTACTGATGTTACTCTGAACTGGTACAGATCTTTTACAAAGATATTCAGCAATACATTTTTGAATTATCTAGTATTTGTGCCTTTTAGTCTCTTTAGAAATTGATTCTAGGACCCAGCAGGTGTAGTGGTTAAGGCATTGGACTCCCATATGACTGGTAGTTCGAATTCCAGCCCTGGTGGCTTGAAAATCACACTGACACATTTGTGTGTGTGCCCAAAATCCCAGCAGGAGAATAGAGGAGAGGAATTGCTGCATGGCCATCCCTCCTGGGGAGTGATTTTTCACTCACTGTCTCTTTTTGGCAAATGCACACACTCTATGGCCAAAAAAAAAAAAAAAAACATAGATACAAAGATGTTCCTTATAGCATTATGTATGATCACCAAATGTAGCAACTATCCCCACGTAGAAGAACGGTAGAATCAGTCAATGAAATGATTTAATAATTGAGGACTATAAAGATGATCAAAAACTGGGAAATGCTTTGCTATAATATTTGCTTAAATATTAAAGTT
>NW_006204361.1:53388-68681 GCF_000334495.1 Tupaia belangeri chinensis
TGGATAAAGTTTAATGTAATCACGAGAGACTTACTACACATGGTATAAACAGTTTTTCTTCATTTATACTTTACTTCTTGAAGAAAAGTTATTATTTTATGGAAAAGAAGACTGAAATTTTAATTTCATCGGTCACATAAACCGTTTTGTATACCTCAGTCTTTCATGTTCTATCACTTATCTAGTCTTTTATATATATTTTTTTTTCTCAAGAGGGAAATAAAAATCCTTGTGTCCTGAAGGTTTGTGGGAACAGGTGGGAACATCTCTTTCTACTACTCATAGAAGTGTATCTGTAGAGACTCACTTCAGAACAACATTTGGATGCCTCCAAAAATGAGGCATGAGATCATAGGTGTTTCCAACATAGGATGAGAAAACAGCAGCTAGAATTGATTTTATGGAGTGCTTGATCCTTGCAAAGCATGTCATGGGCATAAAGGAAGATCAGTAAGAGTTAGATATTGGCTGTTGTTTTCCAAAGAGTTCATGATTTTGCCAGGAGGACAGGTTGAAAGGAAGAGAGGGTTAATCATTTTTTTTTTAGAGACTTTTTTTTTCTATCGGGCATGGTACTTACCAGAGAGACAGAAAGCGAATAATCACCACCCTCCCCCCAACCCTGCCAAGAAGGATGACCATGCTGCAATCCCTGCTTTTCCATGTTCCTCTGGGGATTTGGGGCACACATGCATGCACATGTGCCCGGTGTGAGTTTTAAGCTGTTGAATCTGAGACTCGAACTCCAGTCAACTATGTGGGAGTCCAGCAATGTAACCATTATGCCATCTGCTGGTCATGAGAGGGTTAATTTCTATTTTTAAAAAAACATGAAGATAAAAAAATAAAAATAAAAAATAATTTTAAAAAAGCAAGACCCTGGCATTTAATAGAAAGTGAATGAATATGGAAGATTTACTTCTGAGTGAAGCGAATCAGTCAATACAAGAGAGACATGGTATTCCCCCCTTAGTATATACCGAATGTCCGCTCCCTGTGGCAGAAACTGAAATATTGGAGGGTATAGACACATAGAAAATCACTGCAACTACTGGATACCATGTGGAAAGAGGTTGGAAGCTAGGGGAGGGTGTAAGGAAGAGAATCAAAGAGGAAAATAGAGAGGCAGGACATGTGGGGGATGCAGAAGTGGAAGGCTGTTGATGATAGAGCATATGATATCTTTAACTGGATTGGCATGTAATGTGTTTACACTGGGATCATTCATTTTACAAGTTGTGTTGGATGCAGAGTGGAAGGCTGTCTGTTGATGATAGAGCATATGATATCTTTAACTGGATTGGCATGTAATGTGTTCACACTGGGATCATTCATTTTACAAGTTGTGTTGATGTACAGTGATTAAATGTATAAAATAAATTTTAAAATAAATAAAAATTATTTTTGCAATAAATATTAAAGAGACAAGAAGGAAAGAAACAATACAAATTTTATCCCTTCATTTGGATAAAATTTATCCACCAAGTCATTTATAGCAGAAAGAAAACATCACAGATTTAGCTGAGAAGGACAAAACTTGAGGATGAAGGGGCCATTTGCCTCTCTGGTTGCAGGCATTTGTCTATAAACTATATAGCAAATGTAAGATATTTTATTTTTGTGATCATATTTGTACAAACTTCATGGCTTGTTACTTTTACATTACTAGTGTGTTCTGTCTGTTACATTGTTAGGATTTCATATGTTTTTATTAAATCGTATTTTGCAGAAATGACCTCAGTTCTAGTGTCAATAATGTGGTTTGGGCCAATTATAGGCTAGATCGGGGAAGACAGGAGCCTTGAGGTTCAACACAGCAGTGCTAGGTACTTCTTAAATTCACAAGAGGACTCATTAAACTTTGTTGTTCTCCAAACTTCACGGAATCTCAAATAATTTAAATGGTTGGGTAGGAGATATTATATAGAGATAGAAAGAAAAAAAAAATGTCTTATAGACTATTTATTTTAAATGCTCGTGTACTTGTTTGTTTTCTTGATCTTCAATTTCACAATTCCGCAGTAACTGGAATGCTTTTAACCATGTGCCACCCAGAGGGAATCAAGGCTCTAATGAAAGAACTGCGACTCAGGCTGAAGAGTGTCTGCCTGTGTTAGTACTACAATTATATCACTTTGTGAAACTACATACCTCTCCCCTTGAATAAATATCTTGTGTCAGGGCTAGCAGGTGACATGGTGGCTAAGGCATTGGACTCCCACATGGCCAACTTTGGTTCAAGCCCTGGACCCAGCAGCCTGAAATTCACACCAGGCATGTGTGCAAGCATGCCCAAAATCCCGAGAGGAGAATGAAGGAAAGGAGTAGCAGCATGGCCACCCTCTGAGGGATGATTTCTCAGTTTCCCTCTCTGTTTCTCTCTCTCTCTAGCAAGCACCTGCACCCGATGGCAAAAACCTTTTAAAAAAGAAAATCACGTACTTTGTTAAAATAGTAAAAAATACCACCTTTTCATCTAGACCTGCTGCTCATTTGCTTAACTTACTAACAGAGAGGGCAGGAGTCTATGTGCATCCCAAGGACAAAGTCTCAAAGCCCTGTGACTAAAAATGAGAACTTATGGCAGCCTTTTGGAAATACTTATTTTCCCTAGAAGTAGAAATAGACTTCTCCTCTTCATCCAGGCTTAAGTATCAGTTGTCCACAGATGGTTTGACAGGCCTGAAATATACAGGTTCTACAGGCACTGATTTAATATGCTGCTGCTTTTTGTAATGTGAAAGCAGCCCTGACGGGGGCACAACCATGCTTCTCCATTCTCCTCCTGGGATTTTGGGCACATATACACACGTACCCAGTGAGATTTTCAATAAACCAGGTTTGGGACTTGAACCATGGTCAACCATCTGGGAGTCCAGTGCCTTAACCCGCATGCAACTTGCTGGCCCTGAAAGTAGTATTCTTCAAACAATAGTGTGTTTCAGTCTTTCACTCTGCTTACTTTTATGAAAGAATCCTTCCCATACATGGGAATTTACTATTAAATATGTTTATTAATTATATATATACCAGAATGAGATTTCTATGTGTAAACTGGCCACTTACTTCTCCACAAATATTACCCTAATAAACAGGCATGAAGCCTTGACCTAAGTAGGTCTTTTATTTAGTCTATATCAACCATTATCTCCTGAAATCCAAGTGTTAAGAACTACTGTTTTTAGGAACTCACTCTGCAACAGAGACTGTGTTGTGGAATAATTTAGTCGACCTTCATCACTTACCTATGAGATAAATGCTATTACCCCTGTTGTGCAGAGGGAAAAAACGGCAGAGAAAATTTAAGTAATCTTCATCAAGTCAATCAGACGGTAAGCGTAGAACCCAATATTGAACCCAAGCTTATTTTCTTTTTACTGTATCACTGCTAGACAATCATTATGTAACTGCTAGTAGTTTACAGAATTTATTAGTTCCATCTTTCTTTTAAAAAATAATGTGTCTAGGGGCTGGCAGGTGGCCTGGTGGTTAAGGTGTTGAACTCCCATATGGCTGATCATGGTTCAAGTCCTGGACCTGGTGGCTTGCTTTTTACTTTCTCTCTCTCTCTCTCTCCCCCTCACTCTCAAGTACAAGTGCCCTATAGCAAATTTAAAATAATAATAATAATAATGATAAATAAAACTAAATAATTCTTTAAAACAAAAATAATATTAAAGCATGTGTACTGGAAAACGAGAAAGAAAGAGAAGGAGAAAAATTAATACTCTCCACAGTGTCTGGTCACACTGTGATTCTCTTCCTCCATTTCTCCAGGTTGTTGGACCTTGGGCTCAGGCATGTGTGCCCATTGTGTCTCAGGACAAGATGGGCATTCAAATTGCAGTCACCATATAGGATCAAGTTTCTCTCTCTCTCTCTCTCCTCTCTCCCTCTCTCTATTTGCCATAGAGAGCATGTGCTTGCCAAGAGAGAGAGAGAAAGCAACCTCCAGTGGGGATGGTCACACCATAACCCTTTCTCCATTTCTGCATTCTCCTAGGATTTGGAGTCACATATGCCTGGTATGTTTTCCAAGTCACTGGGATCCCAGAATTCAAACCCTCTTAACTGACAAGCCACAGGGCCAGACTTTTGTTAAACAGCTTATTACCTCTTTGCCATGGAGCCAGCCTACTGGGAGTTTTTTTTTTTTAAATATAATATGCGGGGCCAGCAGGTGGCATGGTAATTAAGGGGCACTGGACTCCCACATGGCTGACTGCAGTTCGAGTCCCAGACCTGGTGGCTTGCTTTCTCTCTCTCTCTCTCTCTCTCTCTCTCTGTTCTCTCTCTCTCTCTCTCTGTCCCTCTCTGGTTAAATTAAAATAAAAATAAATAAATAGATAAAGTTAAATAAAACAATTCTTTAAAAAATACGTATAATATGCATCTGCCATGCCAAGATGGGAAGAAAACTCTAAACTATGGTGAAAAACTTTCAATACATGAAAGGACACTTTTAGATTAAAGGAGACACATGTTTAAAGAAAAATAACCATAGAAGGCACTGAGGAGATTGGGTTTAGTTGAAGAGCAAGCTATTAGAGCAGGAAAAATAACTTTGGAAAAGGGAGATGTCCTACCTTTGAGTCATGAAGGATAAAAAGACAGCTGAAGTTCAAGAAATCCTCGAGTGTGCAGAGGAAGGAAAGGCTAGGATCTTTGTAGAAAGGCTTAAAACTGCTAAGGAAAGTAGAAAATAGGTCAATTGTCTGGAGTAAAGGCTGGAATTTGGAATTTAAGAACAACAACAACAACAACAAAAACATTTGGTTCAGTTAATTCTGGAACTGAATTGTAAAAGGTGAAAGTGAAAAATAAGGAAGCATAAGAAGAACCCAGGAACATTTCATTAGTCAGATCGATGGTGTCCCATTAATCTCCCTGACAAAGCTTTTCAACCAGATAAGGGCCGGCATCACAGCGGAGTCTGTATAGCATCTGTACATGTCACTATCATGACGTGGTCATCTGTTCCTCTCTTTGATGGTGGACCTAGATGTCATTCAACTTCATTTCTTTAGTTCCCAGCACATAGTAGATACTCAGTTAACATCTTCCTAATGAAGGTCAACTGATATGATGGGACATGAGAACACCAAGTTCTTAACCACAATGCCACCACATAATGATGTGTCATTATGAGACTGGGAATACATGCCTCTTAAAATGTCACAGCTCATAATTTGAGCATACCAAGGGGAATTGCAGGGCAGGTGACTGCCATCTGTTGTGGATGCCTTTTGTAAGTAGGAACAAAGGTTGAGATTTGCTAATGCAGCTGGTCTCCAGGGACAGGTGGGGAGTTCAGGTAAGACAGAACATGTATGCAGTTCTTAAGGTGTTAAAGAACAGCAGTAACAAAGAAAAAGAAAACAGAGACTCCTGAGGACATACAGGACAGGTTGGGTAATATTGGAAAGGGATAGAATTAAGACATATGCCAGGATGAGCACTAAACATTGCATCTTATGAGACAATTTAGAAAATTACTTAGGTTAAGATCTTGATACCAAAATTATTTCTATGAGACAAGTTGTACTGGGATTATATTCTGAAGTCTCTTTAAAAAAAAAAGACATAAAATTTGTAACAGGTTTTATTGGAACAGACTTGTACCATCACAGAGTGTATAGTGGGAACATACTGCTAGAAAAGTCACCATCAGAGGACAGAGAGCACACTTCCTGTTGATTGTGACTGAGCTTCTGACAGGACCCACCAGGCATGAGGAGAAATAGCAAGGAATTTGGTGACAGAAAAGAAAGAACCAAGAAGACCTGAGGCTGGATTCTTTCTCGGTTCTCTGTCTTAAAAGAATGCAATGGTTCATGCCTAGAGAAGACCTGGTCCACAGTGTCAAAGCTGGAGTCTCTCTGTAGCACTTTGCCAGCTTTTGGTGCCCTGAGTCCTGACCATGGCTTGCACAAGATTCCACCCAGGTGAGTCCTGGGTACTAACTTATCTCTAGTTTACTCCTATCTCAATATTCTCCACCTTTCTCTGGATCTTCTTATTTGAGTTGTTATCTGGTCCGAACAAGCTGGGCAACATATACCAATAAGCAGTACATAATTTAAAGACATTTTATGTTTTGCTGCCTAAACTCATGTCCAATTCATAGCAAGGTGGATTTGGAAGGGCAGGTGGAAATGGGAAGCATTATTACTTTCAGTCTTTCTGGAAGCAACTTCTAGAGTTTTCTCGAAGTTCTTTTTTTATTTTATTTTACTTTTACATCATCAAGACAGCATATAAATAAGAAAACATTCCAACTATTTTAATTCACATTTTCTTACACTGTCATCAACACATTCGATGACAGACTTTTTTTTTTCCCATGAAATGCTGCCCCTTTCTCTAAATCACAGATAATCACAAGCAGAGTTGGTGGTTTTTTCAGATGGTTGCAAATCTCCAATCCATGTGATAAAAGATGCTGACATTAATATTCTGGTGTGCAAGCTAATTCCTTCAGCCCAGCTGTGAGGCAGAGGCTCTGTGACCGAGGTGAGACCGCTGCAATGTGCAGCGTGTGCAGGGTCCTCCGAAAGGCTGATCTGTTTCTTGCACCTTGTGCAAATTGTGGCAGCTTCACTGTTTCCATGGGTGAGCAGAAGTGGCTGTGTTTTCTTGCTGTTGCATTCAATTTCCTGGCTGCCTTGCAAGGTTCAGAGAGGGCCCGATATTCGACTGTTAACTATTTATGTCCTATCAGTTTCTAGGCTTCATCCCTACTCAAGCCTCCTGGCTCCAGCATGTGATTTCTAGCTCACATACGCGAGTTGAGTAAACATAATACCATTTAGCTCCTGTGTCTGCATATGTTCATTAAGAAATCATGTTGCTTCAGGCCGCACAGAGCAGCCCAGAATCCTACAGAATAGCATCAGGGTAAGTTGCAAAGACGTCTTACAGAGGAAACGTGGTCATTTTTAGGATATAGCAGCCACTAACTGTATACGTTCTTATCATTGTCTAGTCATTTCTTATGTGTGTTTTGCCCATCCCCTATTGATTTTCAGGTTCCTAAAATTAAAAAGAAATGTTTCCCTTCTTTGAATTCTCCCCAGTTTCTACCCACAGAGTGGGTTTAAACACAACCCTACTTTATGTGAACACCTAAATCTGATGTCCAACATACACTAGGTGCTCCACAAACATCTACTGTTTTTAAAAATCAGAAAAGAAGAAGCCACAATGTTTGACATGATGGAAGAGCACCTGCAAAATTATGGCATTGTGACACTGCAAAGAAAATAGGAAGGGTCTTTTAAAAATTCATGAAAATGCATATTTTGGGGAAAAATACTTTTCTTGCCCTATGAATTGGTATGTGGGGCCCAAGGTACCCCTCATCTCTGGATACATCCCCAACAAAGCTCTTCACACACAGCCTAGCCTATAAGTACCTCCTGCATAGTTTCTATGATCTCCACTCCCACACAGCTCCTGTCCTCCGGCAGAAAACACCCCTGCCAGTCCCTCTTGCCAAGTACCTGTGCCACGAAAGTCCTCCCAGCCCACATATAGGTGAATACCTCAGTCCTCTCCTGGCTGAATGACTTTCTGACCTACTACTTAACACTGACCACTCCTTTTGTGTCTTTGGGGCATTCCATACGTACACTCTCATTTATTAGATTTAAAAAAAAAAAAAAAAAAAAAACCCTATTTACTCATTTCATGAGAGAGTGTGAGAAAAAAAGACAGGTTTTTTGATGGAGTCTTGCCCTGTCACAATAGGACTACAGGTGCACGCCACTGCATCGGCCCCATTTAAGTAGGGCTGAACCCAGGCCTTCCATCAGTCTTAAGTCTCAGAGCCTTAGAGCATTGAGCCTCATGTACTAACATGGTTGAGCCTATTTTATTCATCTTATTTATTTAGATAGCCCTCTCCCCTACAAACATAAGCCATCAGAAAACAGGGTTATCTCTTATAAAGTGTAGTCACTAACTGTTTTTAAATAAAATTTGAATGTCTGTCCTCATGGGTTCTTTTCTAGGATAACACTTCTCCTACCCCTTTTCATACACCTCGTTCCTCTGAGGTACTCATTCTGGTATCTGTCCAGCCTCATGGGTCTAACTGGCCCTGATCTCCTCTTCCAGGTTGTTTCCTGATCATGTTTACTTTTTATTAAAAAAAATTGGATTTATTAGCTCTTGATGGAGATCTACTAATGATTGATGTTACCACCAGCATTCTTCCTCCATTTGGGAGAGAGATGGGAGTCTAAGGGGTACTGAAGTATAAAATAGAAGATAACAACTATCTTGAGATAATTTAGTGCAATCCAACCATCCAACACTAGGTGCTGTTGCAGATCCCACTAGAGGCAGCTCCTGCCTAATGGAGCCGAGAGTCATAATATAAGGACAGCATCTATGGAGCTGAAGAGATTACATATATGAAGTTCCAACTTTTCTGAACAGTGACCTGAAGAATGTGAAGAATAAACAGCTGCGTGGACTGACTAAGAGAGGAGAAATGAAAGCAGCCATCTGGTTCACTAACTCGGAGATGGTCTAAAAACTTGGAGATGATCCAGCATACACCCGAAACAATAGTTTGTGTTGCCTACAAAAGACTTGTCCTGTCAGCCTTGAATCAGAATGAAAACGTCCTGTGCTGACAAGCATGGCCAATCTTTTGGGCATAGACATGGGTATTCCCTTTAATCCTTGATGAATCTGAGTATTAACATTGCCTCTTGGGGGTGGAGAGTAGATGTCAGAGTTTTGTTTGTTTTTGTGGATCAAGGAGACAGGATGGCTAAGAGAGAAACTCTGGAACCATACTCCGTAAGTTTAAGTTCTGGCTCAGCCTCCTTTTAGTTATGTAGTATTAAATAGCAATTTCTCCATTCAAAACATGTGAAGGATAATTCCCCTCCCCACCTTTGAGGCTTGTTAAGAAGATTAAACAAAATAATGCCTATAATGATTTTAGAATAATAGTCAGCAGATAGTAAGTGTTCAGGAAATATTATCTATTAATAACTATAATATTTCATTTGATTTCCATATTCAAATCACCCAATCAGGTTTGCTAACATCACCACTGAATATTCGAGACATTGTAATTACAAGATACTCCAAAGAAAATATGAGTCATCTTCAAAAAAATTCATGAAAAATGAGTATTATGGGGAAAAAATGCATAGATTTCAAAAATTGTTTGCAAAGAAAAATTAATTCATATTTTAATTCCATTTTTAAAAGAATTATTTATTTATTTAATTCCATATTTTATTTATTTATTTTTTTAATTTGACCAGGTAGAGACAGAGAGAGTGAAAAAGGGAAAGCAAAAAAGCAAGCCTCCAGGTCTGGGACCCAAATCGTGGTTGGCCATGAGAGAATCCAGTGCATTTAGCCACCACACCACCTGCCGGCCCTTAATTCCATTTATTTTTTAAGATATTTTTGCTATAGGGAGCGTGACTTGTCAGAGACACAGAGAGAAACAGGGACAGAAAGCAAGAAATTACCCTCTGGGGGGGCTGGTCATGCTGCAATTACTTCTCCATTCTCTTCTTGGGATTTTGGACATGCACTACACATGTCTAGCATTAATTTCAAGGTGCCAAGTCCAGGACTTAAACCACAGTCAGCCACGTGTGTATCCAGTGCTGGTAAACCATTTGCTGGTCCCTTAATTCCATTTTTTTAGGGACTTTTTAAAGTCTCCTCATAGTCTAATATAGTATATTTTCTTAACTCCATAAATCCGTGTGTTTTTTTACTTTCAAACTAGGTAATTTTTACATTATTCATTACACATAACAGTGACAGGTATTCCTGTAGATAGATATGCCTCAGAGAGCAATGGAGGATAACTCTTTCTGTAATAGCCATAGATGAAGCAAGATAAAGAGAAGGACTACAGGCCAGCAGGTGGCATAGTAGTTAAAAGCACTGGATTCACACAGAGTTGACCATTGTTTGAGTCTCTAACCTAGCAGCTTAAAACTCCCGCCAGGCGCATATGCATGTGTGTTCAAAATCCTAGGAAGAGAATGGAGGACAAGGGGTTGCAGAGTAGCCATCCCCTTCAGGGGGTGATTTCTTATCTTTCTTTTCATAGTCTCTCTCCTCTCCAGCAAGTACACATGCCCTATGGCAAAAACCTTAAAAATAAATAAATACATAGATAAATAAATAAATGAGAGAGAGGAGACACTATGTCTATAGAAATAAGGATAAGATACAATGAGTCAAGAGGGAGGGTTCAAACGGGAAACTAACTGCCCCTTGTCACTGCCCTGTTCATCCAGTGTTAGTCCCTTGAATTGATGGGAGACTCTAGTGGGCTTTTCTTAGGCTCCTCTTCTTCTGGTACAAGATAATCTCTACTCTTCTGTCATGACCCTTCAAAAGAAGCTATCACTGGGCCGCCTTTTCATTTCTCATTATCCTACAGCAATCCTAGGAACAGAACAGGTATGTGAATTACATATTTCTCACAGACAAGAGGATGGATTATTGGAAGGAATGAAGGCAGCAAGGACAAATGCATGCAACAATAATCCCCGAGATCAGAATGACAGAAGAGAGAAGGAATCATATGGTTACTAACACAAAGGATTCTGAGAATACAAACTCTTAGCACTGCAGGGGAAAATTCTCTGTGATACATAAATACATAAGAACAACAACAAAATCAAAAACAAACAAACAACAAAAAACAAGGGCCAGCAGGTGGCGTGATAGTTAAGTTACTGAACTCCCACATCTTTGACTGTGATTTGAGTCTTGGAACTGGCAGCTTGAAAATCATGCCAGGCACATGTGCTTGAGTCCCCAGGAGAATGGAGGAGAAGGGATTGTGCCATGGCCATCACCTGGGCCATCACTTTCCCCCTCGCTGTCTCTGTCTGTCTCTGGTGAGCACACGTGTCCTATGGCAATAACTTTGTTTTTTTAAAGCACCCTATCCTCCCTAACATTAAAATGAGATCCAGATACAAGAAACCTTTTTTTAAGTAGGCAGACGTTGCCTGTTCTTTTTTCATTATAAGCACCCCAAAATGACCATAACAAGACAAATTTTAGTGTGAAGTGGATCTTCACTCTAAGTCTATTTATTATTATTATTATTATTATTTTAAAAATTAGGTACTCACAGGAGGAATAGCAATTATGGGTTTTTTTGTACATTGGTAACATCTTGAGTCAAAAGAATATTTTATTCAGTCACCCCAGCTAGAAGAGCT
Organism: Tupaia belangeri chinensis; assembly: GCF_000334495.1. Taxonomy (NCBI): domain Eukaryota; kingdom Metazoa; phylum Chordata; class Mammalia; order Scandentia; family Tupaiidae; genus Tupaia; species Tupaia belangeri. Next base: position 64,614 of record NW_006204361.1, read on the forward strand.
TATAAAGAAGTATCAAATCAGGGAAGGCAAAGCTGAGGGAAACAGAAAGCCCTTTGCTAGAGCCCTACATATAACAGGTGATGCAACCTGTCCAAGGTCACAGATCACTTCAAGGGCCAAGCCAATACTGAGATCCAGATCTGCATACTTCAAAGTTGAAATTCTTGAAGCTTCTCAGTTCCCTATTGCTCTATTATATTTTAAATAGTAAACAGATACATTGAAGTAGGCTTACTAACTTGTATTATTAGAATTCTTTTGAGTTATAATTGAGATAAACTGATTTTTTCCTTTACTACTCATATTATGTCATCATTCTGCAAAAAGAGAATTAATCAAATGTAACGTTTCCCCTCTCTCTCTCTGTGTGTGTGTGTGTGTGTGTTTGTGTATGTTTATTACAATATATTTATTTTATGATGTTTTTTGGTGGATATTGTAACAGGTGATTGATGATTTGGTTTCAACACAGATGGGGTATTGTACTTTAGGTTAAAAACAATGACAACACAGAGCAAAGATTTTTGAGATTTGTATTTTTATTGGCATAGAGAGAGGAGATATAAATAATGTACTTTTACCAATGATATTTTAGAATACTGTGATATTTTAAATGGCACCAAGATTTTTGTTGTGTTTTGTGCCAGTTCTTTTAAGTTGAGATACAATGAAATACCATCATCAAGACTAAATTACTCCATTAGCAGAATTGGGCTTCATTCTGGTCCTGTCCTAGCCCCAGGAAGGTGAATTAAAATTATACCTGAAGAAATTGACAACAGTTGAAAAGAAATTATTTCTGGAGGGGAAAAAAAGAAAATAACAAAATTGAAAGAGTTTTTCAGTGTGGAACCCAACTGAATTCACATTGCATGAAATCAAGCTTTCCAAGAAACCTACTTGATCATTTCCATCCTCTTCTAAAAAACTTTCAATGGCTCTCCACTGCATATAGGATAAGGTAGATCATCTTGTCGTGACATTTGACAAATAGCCTGGGTCTCATATATCTGGACCAGAGTAGCTCTTTCTACTCCTCAACAAAAACCTTGTGTTCCATTGGGCTAATTTTCTAGGATTGACTTTTTTTTTTAGAGGTTTTCGCTATAGGGCATGTGCGATCACCAGAAAGACAGAGACAGACAGAGAGACAGAAAACAAGAAATCACCCCCCATAGGGGATAGACATGCTGCAATCCCATCTCCTCCATTCTTCTCTTGGGATCTTGGGCACTCATGCACACATGCCAAGCGTGAGTTTAAACCATCGAGTCCGGGACTCGAACCACAGTCAACTACATGAGAGTTCAGTGGCGTAGCCATTACACTAACTGCTGGTCCCAGACATTTCTTGATAAATAAGTAACATAAGGCTTCAGAAAATGTAAAAATGACTGAGCTCCAACAGGGCATTGTATAGTGATGAAAACATTATATATGTGCTGTGTGGAACAGTGGCTATCGAGCATTTCAAAGGTTGCTAGTCCTTCATTAGCATTTATTTCATTTTAACTAATTAAGGTTTAAGCAACCATGTTTGTTTAATACCATATTGGATGGCCCAGCTCTAGAATATCGCAGTGGATTAAGGATACAAGTTTTAAACAACTGTTTCAATTATCTGTTGCTGAAAGATGAACCATTCCAAAACTTCATGGATTAAAACAACAAAAATTATTTATTTCTCCAGTTTTGTAATCTAGGTTAAATTAAGCTAAATATTTGTTTTGCTCTACGTGGTACTGCATGGGAGTGGGAGATCCAAGATGGCTCTTTCACTTATCCTTCTTGTGTCAGCTGTGATGGTTGAAACAACTGAAGGCTAACTGTCTTTCTCCCCACCAGGTATTTCCTAGTGGTTACACAAGGCTTTCTTATAACATGATGGTTTCAGGGTAGTTGGACAACTTACACAAAGCTGACTTCTAAGAAGGAAAATGGAAGTTTCAGACCTCTTAAAGGCTAGGAGTAGAACTAGCATAGAATCAGTTCTCTCACATTCTATTGCCTAAAGCAAATCACGTGGTCAGCCCAGATTCAAGGGGGAGTGAAGTAGGCCTCACTGTGTAATGAGAGGAGAGGTATGTGCATAGAAAGTAGAGGGATTGTGGCAGCCATCTTAAAAGACAGCCACAGCAGGTCTAGCAGAGTTGGCAGACCACCAATCGAGCTGGTAAATGAAAAAATGAAAGGCAACTTAAAACATGACAAAGGTGACTTTGTAATTATCAGGGGGAAAAAGGAGAAAAGAAAGGAGAGGCTTTAGTCAGCTCTAGGGAGACTCACAAAAGCAAAACATTACCAAAACAACCAAAAACCAGGAGGTGGCCTGATAAAGGGGAAGAACAGAGTTATCCACAAGAGGTCTAATGGATGACCATTGACAGGTCCAATGTAAGATATAGACCAATTATATCTCTAGTCTAACTTTGCCCGCTGATATTTCATACACAAGTGCTTTATCAACAATTCTCCTAATCCCCTCTAGTATACTTGTCATGATGTCCCATGCTTTTAGAGTTTAGGGGCCCTCAAATAGAACCAGGGAATCAATCAGCTTTTCCAGAATGGAGTAACAAGCTATAGGAGGAAGGGGAATGTAATTGGAGAAGACCATAAGGTATTTTCTCTTAAAAGTTCACCCTACTGGATTAATCAAACCATATTTGCCTGGAAACAGAATCACTCCAACTTCCCAAATCTGTAAAAACAGCATAGCCCATGCTTGAAGAGTTTCAATAAGATCTTGACTTGTCAGAAGAGCTGGCTGATACTTTCTTATTACAACAGTGAAGGTAAACAGCCAGCAATATTAAAAAGAAGAAAAGGAGGAGAAGAAGAAGAAGAAGAAAAGGAGGAAAAGAAGGAAGAAAAAATAAGGAAAGACTTAAATTGTCTCTGTCTCTGTGTGTCCCCAGATTACTAATTTAATATCTATGAATTTCTTATTTTTCATATACATTATGGAGATAATACCATCTATCTTGTAGGGTTGTCATGGAAAACTAAAAGTCAAAAAAATATATATTCTCTGAACACTAATTCCCTTCTTTTCCATTCAGCCTGAGTTTCTCTGCCATCTCTTTCAGGACACTGAGTGAAAATAATACAACTATTAAAGGGATTATTAAAATTATGACTTCCTAGGATAAGCCTTGTAGCTCTATGGTTAAGCCCTATGCATAGGAAACTGTATCCCACACTAGCAACCACAGTCCATATCCCAGCCTAGAGCTTTGAAAGATATACTGGGCATATGTTACCATGCCAAGGATCCTGATGGGATGAAAAAAATGGAGGAAAAAGTATTGTGGTGTGACCAAGCCCTACTAGGGGTGCTTTCTCTCTCTCGTGCTCTCTGTCTCTATATCTCTGTCTCTATCTCTCTCTCTCTGTCTCCCCCCCCCGCCATATGCATGCACATTTTGGCAAAAAAAAAAAAATGATGACTTTTTAAGGACTGTCTGAAAAGCATATATTGTGGTCACACTTTAATGTTCCTGTGAGAGGAATTACCTGAGAAATTCAATGGTATTTTTATAATAAGTAAGATTTATTAGAATTTAAATTGCTTTCAATTGAATGCCATACTTTAGAAGGCTTTAAATTTAGTTGTCTTTTTAGCTGACAAAAAATATTGCTGCATTGGTCAGTAACTGAAATGGTCTTATCTAAGTCTGATGAGTTTAATCCAAACAAATCTGAATAGATTACCTGCCATGGGATTGTACCATGCCAACTCCTCCAGTTTCACAGACATCTGTATTAGCGTTTCATTACTAAATCAGCCTTGTCCTTGAGAGCCTACTATGTACTTAGGCTAGAGGGTACAAAAAGGTACTGTAATTTCTCAGACAACACAGGCTCTCTTGGGAGAGAGAAAACTGTACAGATACATGCTACATTTCAAATGAACGGTAAAGACCATCTGTGTTGTAGGAAGTCAAAGAAGAGCATTGCCCCACTGTGTAGCACCAAAGGCTTAGTTGTACCAAGAATGGAAGCTTTGAATAGGCCAAGAATGAGAAATAACATAGAAAGAATGGGAAAGGAGGAGGACGTGCATTC
>NW_006204361.1:68712-89885 GCF_000334495.1 Tupaia belangeri chinensis
AATGGTATGGCAGTGGTCTTGCAAAGGGACGAACAAAGCTTCATGCAGACAAAGGATGAACATGCATCTGCCCAGGGTATGCATTAATCTTGGTGTCATGAGAGAGACTGAGATGAGGCCACATATCAGATCCTTGAACAACAGGCCCCAAATAGAAAGCATTGGAAGGAAAAAATGAGATCAAAAGGGTAAGATGCTCCAAATAGACTGGGTGAGTCTAGATGTATTACTTCTCTTCTTTGTTTACTTACTTAATTTTGTTTTAAAATGGCAGCTCCTGCTAGAAGCAGATCACAGAGGGCTTATTATGAAACCTTGCACACTGGTGATCTGTATTTTTCTGTAGAACTGAACTGAAAAATGATATGACTCAAACAAGCATTCTGTGACTGGTGTTGCTGAGCCCATTTAAAGAAGTTTCAAATGACTGTTATCACCTGACTCCCCTTCCTAGAAATGTGGTTTCTTCCCTCTCTGGCTACTACAGAGACCAAGCAGTGGCCTAGAGCCATGAGTGAAAAGGACAGAAAGAAACTAAACTTAGTGAATGAAATTTTAGTACAAATATTTTTTTCTCCCAAGTGTAGCCTAAAATGTAGAATACCTGGAAACGGTGAGGGCCTTTGGAGTAGATTCATATTTTGGATGTGACCTGAGGCAATTGGAAAGCTCTCTTGCAGACAGTCATCATCAACCATCTAGAACCTACATTCAGAATAGTGGACTGAATCTATCTCGATCTGAGCAGACGAATTGACTAAATGTTTACTCTTGAACTTCTTTGAACAGTAACTTCTGCTTTTCAGTTTGTCGTGTCAATTTGTCTGAGCACTGAAATGGAAAACTGAAGAGTTATTTCAAAAGTACAGATGGAGCCCCTTGTTTATAGTATAATTCTTTACACCAAATGGAACTGCAGGAGGTTCAAAATTTGTAAAGGTCTTCCAAAAAATCCAAACACATTATTCATTTCAACAAATCTGACAATTTTTGAACTACATAAATTTTTGAACAATTTTTTTTAGTCCATTCGTGTTAACTGAGGTTAATTTGAAGATATTGCTGTTTCCCAAAAGAAGTAGTTGAATTCCAAAAGGCAATTTATGACAGAACATAATTCAGTTGGACTCCTCTCTTGGGTGAAGAAAGAAATGACCTGTAAGCAAGGACATTAAAATAAAATAATAAAAAATAAAACCTAACCTAACACATTCTGCAGTTATCAGATAAATGCTTTGAACAAAGTAGTAATGTGTTTTAATCTACTTGCAAAAAAGATAAAATTCAGACATTAGCTTTTCCTATCTCTCATTAATTCTTATACTATTGTAATTACATTTGTTATAAGCATTTAGTTTTATGCTTTATAAAAAAACAGATTTTTACGTGTTTGTGATATGAGGAAAGTAAAATTTAATGGAAAAATAAAATAATTTTAATTTATTTCTGCAAACTGTGTTGGCTAGAGAGATTACAGCCTAAACTAGCTGGTATGTTGACAATTCTCCAATGACAGGGTGTTCTCATTATAGGTGATTTTCAAACCGTGTTTTCAGAGAGAACATTGTAAATGTGCGTTCTTCTGACATATTTTTAAATTTTGAATGCTAAAATTGCTACCTATAAAGAAAGACAGAGAACAGTGAAAGCCGGAAGTCTGGCCAATTGCTGGGCTTTTAGACTTCCTTTTTTTCCAACAGAGAAATACAAATTGCTGCTTGAAGTAAAATTAGTTTCTATCTTTGGACATCCTCAATGAGATGTTAGTGTTCAATTTTATTTAGATGGAGGAGAAATCCAAACCTGATTTTTCCAAATCACCTTTGCTTTTCACTGCTGATTGACACAATAAAATAAGAAAGCTATGCTCCAGAGAGCAGGCTCCCAAAGAAAAAATATACATGATTTGCAAAGTGCCTCACATGATTAGGTGACCTGACCGCCCAAGTGTGCCTTTCTGATATTATCAAAGATAACTGTAGTGAGGACAAAATCTAGTTCCTTCCTTTTAAAAATATCCTTCAAAACAACAAAAGAAAAATTTGGAATTTCATGAAGATAACTCAGAATCTTCCAAAATAGTCTTAGCTTTGTCAAATCTGGATTTAAATGTCAGTAATTTAAGGCCAGCTTTATGAATACAATGTCTATCTCCTGCAGCTGGGCCATATTATTTCAGTGACTTTTTTTATGCTGAAGTTGGCTATAAGTTCTATGCTTGATTTATGAAGCAAAACACTCTATTTACTGTACAATGCTATAGTGCTGACATGCGGGGTCACTCAGTAATGCATTTGGAGTGGAGCGTGGGAACAGGGTTAAATGAGCAACATGCAATGGTTTATGAATGCAAAATGTGGCTTTTTACAAAAAGAATGCAAGATTCTAAGGGCCTAAATGAAAATTGTGACAAACAGTAGCAAGCTGTTTGAATTTATTTGTAAGCACAAAGATTACATTTGACTAGGCAACTTTCTATTGCACTATAAAATGCAAAATGTAAAAAAAAAAAATTAAAAAAAGAAAGAAAAAGAAAGAAAGAAAAATGAAAGTACAGACTTTCCAACCACCTTCAGGGTTCTAAATGCTTTTAAGAACTTCTCATGCTCATATGGGCTCTGCATTATAATGATTGCTTCTATGTCATGGACTCAGGAATATGGAAAATAAGCAGGGAAATGGCCAATACAAGTATTTTTGATTGATCACAATTGTCAAATTTGAATGCAAAACCTCAGACGTGTGCAAAACCTCAGACATGTGCATTAATACAACGCAGAGGTAATTTCATCATAGTCTGAATTTTAATTCAAAAATTAAAACTAAGCACTCATGTAGCTTCTTATAGAATCAACAAAAGATGAAATGAATATGCTAGTAGAGCAGGATACTGGCTTTTTCTCTTCTAGTACTTTTTTTTAAGTTATTATTTATTTTATTTTATTTATTCATTCATTTATTTGAATTTGACCAGAGTGGGACACACACAGAGAGAGAGAGGGGGAGAGAGAGAGAGAGAGAAGGAAAGGGAGAAAGGAGGCCGCCAGGTCCAGGGCTCGAACCATGGTTGGCCATGTGGGAGTGTCCAGCACTTTAACCACAACGCCACCTGCTGGTCCCTCTTCTAGTACTTTTTAAGGTTGGGGGAGTAGACTAATTTTATGAATTTTATTAAGTGGCCATGAAAACCATGTGGGGTTCAGGTGCAAAAAGATGAATATGAACTTAAGAAGCCATCAAGTGATTTGCTGGTTCTTCGATCAGTCTGTGATTTTTATTTTACTTTAAAAATTCTTTTAAAATCATTTATTGGACTAATTAGAGATAACAGAACTAGGATGAAACATCCCACATTTGTACCAGGTGGATATTGAGAACACTTTCCTTAATGTGTTGAAATGACAGAGAACATACCAAAAGAGTGTCTAACTTTGTTTTAGGAATATGCCAACAGAAGTTGTAAATCTCAGAGAATCAACAGCATAAAAAGAAAAACAGGCAAGAAATATACTAGACCTGCATAACAGCTGGAAAGAAATAGGTGAAAAGGAAGAAAAAGTGAATGGGAAAAGCATGTTTGTAGAAAGCAATCATTTTGCCGGCAGATTAATCTTGCTGCTTCCATTGAAGATGAGGTTGCCACTACTACTTAACGCCTGTCAGAGCTAGATACCATTTTATAGTTAAAACAATGTCCACTTGAAGAAATAAAACAGTACTTTTGAGAAAACGTTTATACCATTATTTCCATATTCCCTTCTGACATTCAGGGGGATTTTGCCCAGGCTGTCACGTGATTCACAGTATTGCTGATCCTGAAACTGGAACAGCTGTGTAAAATATTAAAACTGCCTTACACAAGTTCACTCTCCAAAAAAAAAAAAAAAGTAATCAAAAGGTAATGCCCCAAAGCAACTAAATACTATAAACTTACCTTACAAGATCATTCTCAGATACTAGGGGTGTGACCCAAATGCTTCAGTGAAACTTAATTTCCTGCTAGCTAGGAAAAGAATGGCAAACACCTTCTAATTTAAGTCAGGAAGAGAGCTAGCGGCTCTTGCCATCGTTGGGACTGATAAGATTTGAGCCTAATAGCTACAGTCAGTCAGGGAATAGCCTCTTCCTTTATTTGGGACAGGACGTTTGCTATCAGACTGATAGAATATTTTATCAGTCTAAGAAAGGGAGGGAAATAAAATTATTTGGGTTCTCAAGTCTCAAGATTCTTGGAAAGCCTTCACTATATATATATATATATATATATATATATATATATAATTTGCTATAAGGCACATGTGCTTGCCAGAGAGACAGAGAGATGGAAAGGGAGAAATCACCCCCCGGGGGATGGCCAAACTACAATTCTTCTCTTCCATTCTCCTCTCAAGATTTTTGGCATGCACACACATGCTTTTAGCATGAGTTTAAGACACTGGGTCTGGGATCTGACAATGTGGAGTCCAGTGACATAACCATTGCACCATCTACTAGTCTCAGCCTTCACATTTGGACTTGAGCTAGAGGGTTTGATTTGGCAGGATCCACAGCATGCAGGGCTCAATAGATAACCCCGTATCAACGAGGCTGATGCTAACCCAATCTGAAGTACTGTTAGATAACTGATCTTTCTGTTGAGCAAAGTTGGGGGTATAATGCCAGCTTTTGTAACACTGAAATCTATGACTGTTTTCATTCCCCGAACTACACTGTTAACATTCTGAAAGCTACTTCATATTTTGTTTAAACTAGAAGAAACATGGAATGAATGTGCATATAGTATAATCTAATTCAATGTAAATCTCGACTCAGATTAACTTGTATTACTGAGTGTCAGTCCAGTGCTGAGTAATAAGAGGAGTCACAAAAAATTTTCCCTCCAAGGAGCTGAGAAGCTGTTAGAAGTTTTTTAAAAAAGAAAGTAAAATCTTTGAAAACTTGGAGATGACATAAAATCACATAGAAAAATATGAAGGAAATGGCAATCTCAAATAATGCAAATAGAAATAATTTTTGAGAAGATTCAGCTCATCTCTCCAATGCTATCACCAATTTACTCCCCCTTAGCAAGGTTCAACCTCTGATCATCTTTTATTTCTTATTCTTGGTACCCTCCAAGTCATGAGGATTTTTTTTACCACATTCCCTTTAAGTGTATTCCCTCCTTTGCTTTATTCTTGAGGTAGAAGTTAAGGAGTCATGATAAAAAGATAATGAGACCCGTCCCTGCCTGCCTGGGAGCAGCTTTGCTTTCCCCTGATGCTGTCTGAGTCTCTAATTTTTCATGAGCATGAGACCAAGAATCTGATTCACTGCTATTCTTTCTCTGGGGTTCGGGCCCACACTCCACCTTCTTTCATCATTACCTTTGTTGAGATTCTCCATTATCTTATCACCTTGTCTCTCATCTTTCTATTTTCATTCTAGTCCACGTTATTAAAAAATGCCATGGTAATCTTAAAAGGCAGGTCTGAGTAGACCATGCCACTGCTCTAAAATCTGCAGTGACATCCATTAACTAAGAAATTAGATTACTAACTCTTTGTTATTGCTTTCTAGGGTCTGTACAAAATTGTTTCAACTTAGTGAGCCTTTCTATACACTGCAGTCCAACAATACGCATCCTATATTTCCCTAAGCCTTAAGGTTAGTGCTTCCAGTTACTAAAATTCTGCTCCCTATTAAGACCCATTTCAAATATTCCCATCCTAAAAATTGTTCATATTCATCTAAAAATGTAATAGCCCTTCTTTATTAAACTTCTTCATGGCAATTATTTTATATTGCCTGATCCTACAACTGGTTGGGTACAGAATGCACTGAATTTAAGCTCCTTGAGGGCAAGAACCTCATTTTGGGTATTCTGGGCAGTTCTCTTAATAGTTTTTTAACATAATAGCTACTCAATAAATATATGCTGATTTGAATAAGATGTCACAAAAACATAAAATTTTGTGTAGCTTTAATGGAAGAAGGTTTTCAAAGGCATCATGTTTTACAACAGTTTATATATTCATAAACTATGAATTTTTAGAAAGTGGGTAGGAAAAAACTGGTTGTAGAGGAAAATCTTAATAAATATATGTCATTCATATTTTAGAAAAAGCTGCTCATCCTTCAGAAATGGAAAACTTTACCATTATTCACAAACATAAAATCCTTAGAATTTAAAATGGAAAGGAACTTCTAAGTCATCTTGGGATTTCCCTTGTCAACTCAAGATCTTCATTTCATTCCATTCTTCAGCATGACTAGAAGCAGAAGTTGATTTTAATATATTCTCCATCCCTGAAACAAATGAGATTTAAATGGCTTAGATGATTTTTCTTTAGGAAACTGCTTTTGTAAAGTAGTAATTTATCCACTTATGAATGAAATCTTCCCAATGCCTTAGTAATCACTAATTTACACACCCAAGGTTGCCACTTTGATTTTATTCCCCTTTAAGAAGCTGGCCTAGATTTTTAATCTCTATCCTTTTCCCTCTAAAACCTACGAATAAGAAATATTCAAAATCTTTGAAATGTTCGTCTTCAGAGGGGTAATTTTTACTTACTTAAGAAATCATCTAGAGAAAAATGTTAAAAAATAAATAAATAAAAACTTATCGCTTCATGTCCATTGGAATTCCGTGTCACTGGCATCTGCTAAAGCTGGTGCTGTGTCATCAGGACCTGGGTGCCCAAGAAACCTCGTAGCATAACTAATGTGTTCTGGATTGGATGGGATTTTCCCAGTTTTAGCGTGAGAAGTTCCGTGTTTCAGAAAACTCTTCTGTCTAGGGAAAATTTGATGGTTGGTGACTTTCTTGGTAACCCCAGTGCCTGAGGACACTGTCTTTTCATTGTATTTCAATTTGTACCTCCTAATACTGTATTGTAAATGTACACATACTCAAAAAATTAATTAAAAATATAAAACAATGAGAGTCCTAAAAACCTGCCTGAAAAAAAAAAAAAGACAAAATCATGCCAGATGATTCAAAAGAAATTAAAACTTTATTTGAGTCAATCTTAGTCTCCAGGGAGAAAAAAAAAGAAAGACCTTTTCAGATCAGTAATACTTACTTGGGGATTCCCAGGCCTTTCAAAATTATGGAGTTTCCATAAAAAGCCTGTTGATCCATATGGATACCACATAATAGCTGTAGTCAGCATCACATGACACATATATTTAGCTTGGCTCTTAAACTATCTGTGGGAACTACCATCATAAACATGTGAATTATAATTACATTAGAATGAATTTTTATTAATAATTAATAATTTATATCAGTTAATATAAACATATGAAACAAGCTAGGATTTCATTTACAATTTTTAAAAATTCAGTGCATGAGTCGTAGAACTATAGCCTTCCGAGCTAGATGGTGCCTTGGAGATCAACTCATCCAAGCCTATTGTTTTTCAAATGTAGAAACAGAGTTGCACAGCTAGTTAATGGAATGTGTGCTCTGTGAACGAATCTACCTCATGGTGCTAAGCTAATTACAGTAGGGTTTATATAGCCCTTATAGAATCGTGATTAAGTCCTGTGGGGAATGTGATCACAATTTGCTATCTATCTTCAATGGCATTAAACAATGACTCCCTCTTGATTTATCATATTGTGACAGCCTGGAGTACACTTGCAAGGATACAGAAACCTGCATGCTAGACCTGCCTACACCACCAACTAATTGTGTGATCTTGGGCAAGTCATTTACCATCCCTAAGCTTTGGGGTACTTATCTAAAAAAAGAAGAGGACTAGTCAAGATGATCTCTGAGACCTCTTTCATGGTAACATTTTCATGAGCGTGTAAACTACTAAAAAAACTTCCTGGGTTAAAGCTTATAAAAAAAAATTGGCTCCTGGAGCTTTAGGGGAAGCCAGGATTACACGGATAGTCAATGGCAGAGTTACAATTAGAATCTAATTCTCTGGACTCCCCGCCTTTTTATCCATTTTGGTGCCCCCACAGTATACATAATTGAGCTTTCAGTGAGTGCCATCTGCCCCTAGGAATTGTAGAATTGCAGATCAACACAACTATGGGAAAAAAGATATATAAAAGGCAATTCTAAAATCTCAGGTTGATAATGTAGAGGTTTCTGCTTTGTGGTGGTGTGCAAGCAGTGACCATTATTGACGTCACATTATTATGATGATGACTATTAATGTCCTATGTCTGAGGGATGCCTAGAGTTTACAAATCACATTGCATACATGATCTTATTTTAATCCACAACTATTCTCTAAAATGTGTAGAGAAATATTTTGCTTTTTGGTTGCATTAGCCACATTTCAAATATTCAACAGTCACATGCATGTAGTGGCTACCATATTGAATCACACCATGTAGAGCATTTCCATGATTGCAGAAAGTTCAACTGGACAGTATTCTCTGAGAGATGGTGACTTGCCCAAATTTACACAGCTAATAGGTGGCAGGTAGCAGAGTCAGGGTCTTGTCTTCTCTCCCCTAGGACTAATGTCCTCAACCCAAAGCAGCTCCTTTTCACCACTGAGCCTACATCAAGTTCCCTTACATTTAGTTAGTAGTGTCTGAAGTCCAATAGTGTCTAAAGGCCATTTGATGTTATTATCCCCTTAAGGGATACCCAATATGGTAGTACCATCCTAATTTACAGAATGTACAGGAATGTCAGGTGATAAGGAAGGCAAGCAATGTCTGAGCAGAGAGCTAAATCTCAAGTACGTTCATTAGCAACATTGCTCTCTATTAAACGCCAAAGTATTTCAAATATCAATGTCTGGCCTCTACTTTTCAAAGATTGTCAGTGACCAATTCTGAATCTTGAGTAAGCCAGAAAGAGACAAAGACCAAAATCTATATCACTTCGAATTCTAGCCAGAACTATTTCACCCGCAATTAACATCCCACTTTTTCTATAAAAAAAAGACAAGCATATTAAAGAGGACATCTGAATATTAGCATATGCTTTTTGCCTATACTGATTTTTATACTTTTCATACAAAATTAAAAGACTCATCATTATTATCTAGTTCCACACCTATATTTAATTCAAAAGTAGGAGAACACAACAACGCTCTGCCAAAAAAGAAATCAAACCTAGGGATTTTTTTCCAGCCTACTTTTATTTATTTATTTACTTATTTACTTATTTATTGACAGGTTTTTGCTATAGAGCATATGCGCTTGCCAGAAAGGCAGAGAGAGACAGAGAGACAGAAAGCGAGAAATCAACCCCCAGAGGGGATGGCCATGCTACAATTCTTTCTCCTTCATTCTCCTCTCGGGATCTGGGGCATGCAAGCACACACATACCCAGCATGAGTTTAAGCCACCGGCTCCAGGACTCGAACCACAGTCAACTACATGGGAATCTAGTGACACAGCAATTACGCCAACTGCTGGTCCACCAGCCTACTTCTAAGTCAATCAAATATATGTAACCTAAAAGAAAAACATCATGATATCTGCAAAGTCTGAGCCTTGAAGCTACCCACATTTCAGTTAATTAGAAACTTGGATTCTAAAACTGAAATTTTCCTACGTTTGTTACCTCTAGAGAATCCCTAAAACTCTGAGGCTCAGTTTCCTCATCCAGAAAACAGATAAAATATTACCTACCTCATGGGATTGCCTTAAAGACAGATAATAATGCACATATAGCACCCAGCTTTTCTGGATCTAGTGTATTGTTACTCATTCTATGAGAGGTTTATTATAAATAAATACAGGTAAGGTGAGATGAGAGAGACAGTAGCAATTAGGTGACCATTTGGACTGGTAATCTAGAATTCTCTTAAATGAAATTTCCGCTTATTAATGATTCGATTTTTTTCTTTTCTACTGAAGAAATGATCAAGTGGCTAAACAGTGCCTGGCAATATGTGAGTGTTTAGTAAGTGGGAGGTATTGTTATTAATTCCCTCGAGGGGAAACACTAACGTACCATGTAATTTATCCACTTCCATCATGTATAAGTGGAAATTTTCACCTAAGAGAATTCTAGATTACCAATCCAAATTGTCACTTAATTGCCATCTTCTATTTCGTTTCACCTTAACTGTACTTATTTAAAAGAAACCTCTCACCAAGTGGTTAACAATAGATTGGACCCAGAAAAGCTTGTTTTTAGATATCAATTACTTATGTGTATGTTTATGGATCTCAGCGTGGGGAGAAAATACAAATATTCATCTTGTACCTATGTTTTATAAGAACAAGTTCTATGGTAACTTCTAAATTCATTATTAGCAAAGGTTGTAGTTAAGATTCCTGTGTCTACTGCTTAATAACACCCAAATTAGTCTCGATGGAATTAGCTGTAATTAAGGACATTGTGAAATACGGTGGGGCAAACAGAATTACACTGTATTACTTTATTAATAATATTCTTTAACTACACTGTAAATTGCTATTAGGCCTGCATATTACTGCCTGGATATGGAAATAGTCTTTTGCTATGCTAATCTAACACAATTTTCTTTTAAATGTAAACAAATTATACTCTATTAATATGCTGTTCTACTTGCATAGTTAATTATTGTAACAGTAAGGAATAAAATTGTTCTGCTTTCTCTGTTTCTGATGGAAAAAGGGCTACATAAATAGTTTAATAGGGAACTAATTATGCAAAAAATTTAGATGCCTAAAATGTGTTTGTAATTACATTAAAATGGTCTTCTGTTCAAATATTGGAAAGCCTGCTAATTGGAGGCTAGCTGGAAATTTAAATATTGTGAATCAATGATTTTAATACAGTACATGTTTGGTTGTGTTTCTGTTCATATTTGTCTTGAAAATGAAGAGAATATTTAACAGTGTTTAATAAGAGGGGGTCTGAGTTTCATACCAATGAAGTTAGTATGTGGCAGACTGGAATTTTAAACATGTATTTTACAGCATTATCTTTAATTTACTCATGAGGTATGGGCACCTTTTGGCTCAGTAACAAGAAAAATGAAAGTAGTCTGCTTGGAGAAGAAGTTGATGTGAAAAGAAAATCTGATGTAGACCAAATCAAAGAGTCCCGGAAAATGTTCCACGACAAGCAAACCGGAGTGGATATGGGTGTAAAATTGTTAAATTGTTTTAGATAAATAAACACATGTAGCAGATCACCTGCCTTTTTTTCTCCAAGGATTTCCAAGTGCATTACCTATTTCGTTATAATTAAGGAAAGTTAAAGATGTACTGCCTTGCTCTAAATGATTCTTTGTGGCATCCGAGCTTTTATTTTGATGCGGAACCAAGGTTCTTAATCTGAGAAAAATGCAATGCTAAAATAAGCCCACTCTTTTGGAGAGAATTTCAACAACCTGTCCTGAATTTTAAACTATTTTGGAAAAAAAAAGAAGGGCAAACTGTTCATTATAATTTTTACGACAATACAAATGAGAGTACTGCATATGTAACCAGGATTAATTGCACAGATAATTGGGAGCTCAGAAATAACTTTATCATTTAAAATTCTTGCCTACTTAACAAAGCTGTTGTGAGGATCAAGAGATATGATGTTC
The DNA here is from genome assembly GCF_000334495.1 of Tupaia belangeri chinensis. Lineage (NCBI taxonomy): Eukaryota > Metazoa > Chordata > Mammalia > Scandentia > Tupaiidae > Tupaia > Tupaia belangeri. Next base: position 80,205 of record NW_006204361.1, read on the forward strand.
TTAAAAGTACGTGGAAGACTAGAAAGCTCACAAAAAAGTCACAATGCTTATTAATAATAATGGAAAGATGAAATACAAATTTCCTGTGAAGTAATCCCTGCCAATTGTTCCTTCAACTCTAACATCTATAGCTGCCATACTTTGATGGTACAGTACAGTAGTTAAGTTCTGAAAGAAACAGACCAGAGGGTGAATCCTGGCTCTGCCTCTTAGGGCCTGACAGACAATAGATGATGTTCTTGGAGGTGTTTTAAGATTTAGTACAGGGAGCAGTCATAATCAGTCAATTGACTAACTTCTTAGAGACTATGGCCACACTCTTTGAGCTGAAGAATCTTTTGCTGATTTTGAAATAAGAAAAAAAAAAAAAAACAGTCCAAAATTAGTTGTAAACACTTTGAAAGACACTCTTTGTACATTAGGTAGAGCCCAACACCCTAACTCTACCAACACATGGTGTCAAGACCTTCTGCCCTCATACAGCACCCTATCTATCACTCTTGTGAGCTCTCTACTCCATATAGAAGAATTCTTCCTTTCCAAAAATGCCATATCCCATTTCCATCTGTGGAAATTGTGTCTGCTATTCTCCTTGTTTGGAACGCTTGTCTCCTCTTCCTTCCTCTCAGGCCTCGTTCAAATTTTCTCTCTTCCTTAGAATCTCTTCCTTAGAGGAAGAGAGAGAACACTCTAAACACTCTGGCACTCAACAACCTCGAATTCACTAGTATGTGAGTTCTGTACCTTTCTCTTGTCACTCTGCATGTTATCTTGCTTGTCATTCTGCTTCCTTAGCATTGTATATATTTTGCTCTCACTCAAAAACAGACTCTTTCGGGTATCTGAACATTTCTCGTCACTTTAGCGTACACTATGACCTAGGCAGAGTAGACCTTATACAGAGTCTTGCTCTCATGTGAGGGCAAAAGCACATGGTGCTCAATGAACTTGTGAAAATGTTTAAGTCAGGTTAGGCAACTCACTCTAAAGAATCCCTTTAAATGGAGAGAAGAGGGAGGAGAAGGGAGGCAAGTGTCTGAGCCTACTGATGGTTCTGTTATCCACAATATTAGCACTTCTATCTGACTGAAAAGACCTCTTGGATTATGGTAAGAGTGAGCATCCCGTAACAAATACTCTTGTGAAGTCAGCCCCTATGCTATCCTGCCAGTACCCTGTAACTGTCCACCTCTCAGTATGCACAGAGAGCACACTGTATGCGTACTGAAGCTGGGCATAGACAGATCAGAAAACTCTCGATCCTATTTTTGCTCTACTCAAACTATTTCTCACATCTGTTCTCAAAATAGAAATTTCAAAGACATATGATTTTTACTTACTGTAAATTTTTATTTGGTGTATTTTTTTTTTTTTATGTCTCATGAAAGCCAGATGACCATCACTTATTTTGTGATGATAGAGAAAAATAATCAAAAACTACTTCCCACTTCCATCAGTATCTATTAAAAAACGCCACCAGGACTTTTATAACCATGGAAAGTTACGTATTGATTGATGCAATCATCAATTAATGTATTCCCTTTTTTCTTCCCATAATTATTAACAAGCAGCGACATGCCAACATGATGGAAACAGAAGGGAGAAGAAAAAATGGTGAAGACGCTGATCATTCAAAACTAAAGAAGCAGCTCATGAATAATGGAGAGCTATGTGCATACAAATTGCCAGGAGAAGAAACGTTTATTCTCCTATGATACTGCCTTTAGTCCTCTCCGCTCCACTCAGAAAGGCCAAGAGGGTACAATGTGTATTCTACATGACTACTCATGTGAATGAAAAATGGCTAAGTTCTTTTTATTACATGAAATAATCAACCTAGCAGGGTACTTTCCCTGAATTAAAATTCTCATTACAGAGAGGAGACACATTCGTATCCATCCACAGTCTTTATCCTTTTCCATCTGCTTTGTTCCTAGCTGCAGAAACCTGAAGAACCTTGTTCACTGGATTGTCACAGAAAGAACCCAAAGGCATGTCCAATGAAAAGCAGGTCACAGGGTAAAGCTCAGTTTACGATTTTCTGTTCTTTTCAGTTGAGATATGTATGATGCGTTCATGATCTTTTGCTCTGTTTTTCCCAGTTTACACTATACACACATATAAAATGACTATTAAGAAGGCCATACACTCTGTGCCAGACGAGTCCATTTTACCATCTTCTGATCTGTCGACATTTGACCTAGACAGAATATTAAAACTCAAGAAGGATTTAGCTCAGGGCAGATGTTACCCCTGGTAACCCATGGTAATAAGGTAACCCTATATATTCGCAAGTGCCATATGTTACATGCATAGATACATATGCAGACAGAGAGACTGTTTTTAGAAAACTCTTCCTTCCAATTAAAAAAAATAATAATGCATTCCCTGGAGTTCTCCACCAGAGCTTTAGGCTATTGATTCAATTTACACTCCAACTTTCAGAGCTTTACTTCTGGTTTTACAGGAATTACAGGAGAACCAAGTTATCAAAGCTCTCAAGAAACAATGGATGAGTATTTACTGAAAAATCTCAGTAATATAAAACCTATCTGTAGAATCTCAAATGTAAACCACTTAAAGATTTACATTCAAGCCAAAGTTTTTCAAAAGATAAAATGTATATTTTTATGTTCATTGTCTAACAAAATAATACCCCTATTGTTAATAAGTAAATATAACCAGTAAAAGGACATATATGAGAGGACTTCCAAAAGTTTGTGGAAAAACAGAATTAAGTATGAATTTATTTAGGGCCCCCCCCAAAAAACCACGAAATCTACTCATAGGTTTTTCATAAATTGCATCTTCCATAAACTTTTTTTCTTTCTTTTAGAGAGAGAATTTTGCTATAGGGCTTGTGCTTTCACTGGAGAGACAGAAAGTGAGAAATCACTACCATGGGAGGATAGCCATGCTACAATCCCTTCTCCATTCTCCTCTCAGGACTTTGGGCATGCAAGCACACAGACTTGGCCTGAGCTTTAAGCTGCTGGGTCTGCAACTCAAACCACAGTCGACCATCTGGGAGTCCAGTGACAAAACTATTATGCTATCTGCTGGTCCCAACTTTTTCTTTTTCTTTTTTTGAGAGATTTTTGCTATAGGGCCCTTGGGCTTGCCAGAGACACAGAGAGAAATAGAGACACGGAAAGTGAGAAATCACCCCCAACAGAGATAGCCATACCACAGTCCCTTCTCCTACATTCTCCTCTCAGGATCTTGGGCACACACACACACACACACAGCATAAATTTTAAGTCACTGGATCTGGGACTCAAACCACAGTTGACTACATGGGAGTCCAGTGACTTAAATATTATGCCATCTGCTCGTCCCTCCATAATTTTTGATGATTCCCTCAGATATCTAGCTATAAATTCTAGAGTAGGTTCTGATTTTTCCAAATCCTCAAAAAACAAAACCTCAGGGAATAAGGGATATGGTAAAAAATGAAGCAGATTCAAATTTGTCAGCAAAGACAATATGAAACCCCAAACAACAGTTTCATTTGTTTTATCAGAAGATAGTGTAGCATTCCTTCCAAGGGAAAAACAGCATTCTCACAAGTCCTTATAAGCTGCTTAACACCTCCTAGGATGGAAAGAGAACATATTCAAACTCTATGGGAAAACTTCATCTGCAAGAGAAGAGCAGTGTTTGTCTGATTTTTTAGCAAAACTTTGGTGACTGCCTTAAGAATGTAGCAACATGAAGACCTGAAATATCCCTAACCAGAGATTCTGAAGTTTCTCAGTCTTCTCATTTGCAATATCATTTGCTATATTGAATATAGAAGGCTGCCTCAGTTTCTTCAATGGAACTGAGACTAGACAAAAAGAGACTAAAATGATGCACTTTTTTGTTGTTGTTGTTTTGTTTGTTTGTTTGTTTGTTTGGTCCCGATTGCAAAGGGATAGTAGGCATATGTTGTACAAGTGATCATGTTACTAGTAACTTGGGAAGAGAGGTGCTTTCTCCTACACCTTCTTGAGCACTCCTAACATTTTTATATTAGTCCACACTTTTCTGTTATAGCATGCATTACCTTGATCACCACAATAAGAAATGAAATGGTTTTGAAGACAACACTGTCTTACCGAAGTCCTCTGTTTCACCATAAGTCTCAGAGAAAATGAATTCTTCCTCTTGTGCAGACATTTCCATGGTACCTTCTGGCTTCTTTCCCCTTTTTTGGCCCCAAATGCTACCTTTCACTAGAAATACCACTCCAGGCCCATGGACTCTGTCCTGGCCTTCTCTGCCATCTCCACACTCCTCTTTTCCAGAGGGCTCTTCTTTTCTCTTTCTTTCCTCACTTTTACATAATGTTAAAGTATGATAGCTTCAAATTATAGTTACCAGACCGAAATTGTTGTGAAAATCCATTTCTCTCACCTGCCCACATTACACAGCTGCAGGGATGGACAGGCTTGTCTCAGGCTAAGAATTTCCAAAAAGTCAAAAGTAGCTATGATGGGAACCAGCAGTTAGCGTAGTGGCTGTGTCGCTGGACTCCCACGTAGTCGACCGCGGTTCCTGTCCCGGACCCGGTGGCTTAAAACTCACGCCGGGCGCGTGTGCGTGCGTGCCCAAGATCCCGAGAGGAGAATGGAGGAGAAGGGATTGCGGCGTGACCATCCCCCCTGGGGGGTGATTTCTCGCTTTCTGTCTCTATGTCTCTCTCTGTCTGTCTGGCGAGCGCACGCGCCCTACAGTGAAAATCTCTCTCCAAAAAAAAAAAAAAAAGTAGCTATGATGATGTGTATACTAAAGCTGTAATGTATACCCATATGACAATGTGTATACTAATACCTCGAGCCTTTCTAATACCTCTGTTCTCCTAGTATAAATATTAGGTTAGAGCAAAAGCAGTTGTGATTTTGGATCACGAATTTTAAGTCATTATATCTGGGCTCAAGTGCATCTTTATTAACAAAGTAGAAACCATTGCTATCGATACATTTTTGCCAATGAGAAATAAGTTTGTTTACTCCTGCAGTGTAAAAATCATGCTTTGGGGTTCTACAAACTCTTGGAAAGCATCTCCTGCATCTTCCTGGCTGTGGAAGTGTTTCTCTGCAAAACATTGTCAAGATGCTTGAAAAGGTGGTAGTTGGTTGGTGAGAGGTCAGGTGAATATGGTGGATGAGGCAAATGCCGTAGATCAGTTCGTTCAACTTTTGAAGCGTTGGTGTGGAACATGGGATCAGGGGTAGTTGTGGAGAACAATTAGGCCTTTTCTGTTGACCAAAGCCACTGCAGTCACTGCAGTTTTCAGTGCATCCCATTAACTTGCAGACAATATGTCTCAGATGTAATGATTTCAGGGGAATTCAGAAAACCATAGTTGATTAGACCAGCAGCAGACCACCAAATCGTGACCTAGGCCTTTCTTTGATACAAGTTTGACTTTGGGAGGTGATTTGGAGATTCTTGGCTCAACTACTGAGCTGGTCATTTCTGATTATTATATAAAATCCACTCTTTGGGGGGCAGCAGATGGCATAATGGTTACATCGCTGGACTACCACATAGTCTACAGTGGTTCAAGTCCCAGATCCTGTGGCTTAAAATTCATGCTGGGCATGTGTGCATGCATGCCTAAAGTCCAAAGAGGAGAATGGGAGAAAAAGGATTGCAGCATGACCATCCTCCTGGAGGGTGAGGGGGTGATTCCTCTCTTTGTGCTTCTCTGTCTCTCCAGTGAGCACAAGCATCCTCTAGCAAACATCTCTTTAAAAAATGCCACTTTTTGTTACATGTCACAATCTGATTGAGAAATGGCTCATAGTTGTTGCATAGATTAAGAGAAGACTACACTTCAAAACAGCTTGTATTTTTCAGTCAACTCACAACGCTCCCACTAATTAAGCATTTTTGCCTTTCCAATTTGCTTCAAACACTGAACCACGATAGAATGAGTTCTTCAGCAACTTTTTGTGTAGTTGAAAAGGATCAGCTTTAACGATTGCTTTCAACTGGTCGTCGTCAACTTCCGATGACCAGCCATTACACTCCTCATCTTCAAGGTGCTCATCTCCTTTGCAAAACTTCTTGAACCACAGCTGCACTGCATGTTTGTTAGCAGATCCTGGGCCAAATGTCTTGTGGATGTTGTGAGTTGTGACCCATTTTAAAATCAAATAAGAAAATCACTCGAATTTACTTGCTCTCTAACATCATTTTCATAGTCTAAAATAAATATCAAATGAACAGCAAGTAATAAGCCGTTAGCAAAATACACAAGGAGGGAAATTCACATTGAAATGATGTATAACATAAGCACATTTGTTTAATATATTCTAATATCAGATAGCAAATTTCAGCAACACAAAACTGTAAGTACTTTTGCACTGACCCTCTAAAAACTGGGTCTAAACATTAGCATATTTTTTTTTACAAGTGATAGCCAGGCAATGTCTAATAACAAAAAGTACAACATTTGGAGACCAGCAGATGGTATAATGGTTACATCACTGGACTTGCAAGTAGTCGACCACCATTGTGGTCTTAGATCTGGTGGCTTAAAACCCATGCCAACCACATGTTCATGTATACCCAAAACCCTGAGAGGAGAATGGAGGATAAGGGATTGTGGCATGACCATCCACCCTAGGGAGGGGTGATTTCTTGCTTTCCGTCTCTCTGACTGTCTCTGTGTGTTTGGTGAGTGCACATGCTCTATAGCAAAAATCTCTCAAAAAAAAAGTAAAAAATAAAAAAGAAACTATGATAACATAAAGAAACTATAGGAGATAAGGGAAAACAGTTATTCTTTCCCATATTCTAAGTTTACTCTGTTCACACACAGTAATATATTCCTAAATTTTTTTTATTCTTTTTTTTTATTCCTAAATTTTTATACTAACCTCTTTTTTTCTTGTTTTTTAAGGCTGCATTTTTTTTAAGTCTATTTATACTATTACTTGAGAGAAAAAGGGAAACAGGCACCCTTGACAGGGTCTCCTCTCCCTGCAATTCACTTTCTTATCCCCTACCCTGACCTCGAGGCAACCAGGATCATGCAAATGCTCACCAGGCATATTTCAGGTCAACCCAGGATCTGAATCATGATCCTCTACATGGCTTCAGCATTTCAAAGCAGCACCCAGCACCCTACCGCCTTGTCACTGTGGCCAGGCCTCTAAATCCTTTTATTTTCTTTTTTTATTATAATTCCTAATTTATACAAAATTAATATGTATCTTTGCAGGATACAGTATGGCTTTTCAAAGCATGCACACAGTGTGTACTAATCAAATCAAGAATTTAAATATATTCATCATCTTCAACAATGGACATTGCATTATGTTTTATACATTTGAAATACTGTATTTTTTTTTCATTTTGGAGATATGTATTAGATTGGTAAAACCTTTCTTTATTTTTTAGGTTTTTGTCATAGGACACATGCACTTATAGTGAGAGACTGTGAGAGGGAAAGTGAAAACTAATAATTTTTTCTCTGTTAGTCATTTTTTTCCAAATCCCTTGCTATTCCTACTTCATGCATATTCTGGCATTTACCACTGATTTCTTTACTCCTATGCCTTCAATTCCTTCTTTGTCCATCACAGGGCATATACATTCAGTGTACATTAAGCAGGAACATACTGTATTTGTGTTTGACTCATTTCATTTGGCATTAATTCTAGATTCATCCACTTTGTGTTGAACGACAAGCTATCAGTGTTCTTCATGGCTAAGTAGTCTTCTATTGTGTGTATATGCCACATTGTCTTAATACATTCATCAGATTTTGGTCAGTTAGATTGATTCCACATCTTAGTATCATAGACAATGCTTCAATAAACATGGGTGGGCAAATGTCTCTTTTACAGTGATTTCTTATCATTTGGGTAAATACCCAAGAGTGAGATTTTTGGGTCATACAATAGTTCTACTTTTATATTCTTTTTTTTTTTTTTTTAGAGGTTTTTACTATAGGGCCCGTGTGCACTTGCCAGACAGACAGAGACAAACAGAGAGACAGAAAGTGAGAAATCACCCTCCCAGGGGGGATGGCCACGCTGCAATCCCTTCTCCTCCACTCTCCTCTCGGATTCTTGGGCACACACGCACACACACCCTGCGTGAGTTATAAGCCACCAGGTCTGGGACTCAAACCGTGGTCGACTACATGGGAGTCCAGCGACATAGCCATTGCACTAACTGCTGGTCCCTACTTTTATATTCTTGAAGAGCTTTCACATTGTTTTCCATAGTGGTTGTACTAATTGACATTCCCACCAGCAGTGCATGAGGATTCTCTTCCCTCTAAAAACCTCACCAGTAATCGTTATTCTTTGTTTCTTTCTCTTTTTTTAATAGTAGCCTTTTAATTGAAATTATACAACATTGTTTTGACTTGAATTTTCCTATAATAAGAAATGCTGAACATTTTTTCACATGCTGTTTAACCATTGTTATGTCTTTCTTTGAAAGTTGTCTATTCAGATCAATTGCCCATTTTTAAATTGAGTTTTGAGTATTTTGTGGGTGAGTTATTTTTGTGTTCCTTATATAGTCTGGTTGTCAATCTCTTGTCAGAAGTATAATCTCGAAAAATTTTGTCTCATGATATAAGTTGTCTCTTTATTATTTCCTTTGCTGTGCAGAAGCTTCTTAGCTAAAGGTAGTCCCATTTCTCAATTTTTGGTGTTGTTGCTATAGGGCTCTTATTTAAGAACTCTTTCCTACTCTGGTATCTTGAAATATTTCCCATTTGATTTCCCCAAGTAGTTTTGGGCTTTGCATTTAGGCCTTTAATTCATTTTGAGTTGATTTTTGTAAACGGTGAGTGACAGAGTTCCAGTTTCATTCTATTGCAGGTGGATATTCGATTTTCGCAGTCTTGTTCATTGAAAAGGCTATTTTTCCCCACTGGATTGTCTTGGGACCCTTATCAAAAATTAGTTGACTGCATGTTGTTGGATTTATTTCTAGGTTCTCTATTCTGTTTCACTGGCCTATGCACCTTTTTTGAGTACCAGTGCCATGAGGTTTTCTTCTAACCTCTTCTTAACATAGTTTCTGGAAGATGTATGAAAGAAAGACTTAGAGACATGTTTTGAGCATCTGTAGAATCTTTAATTGTACTTACAAAAATAAATAGCCACTTGAGTGTTGTCCTTTATTCTTTCTTCCTTCCCAAACTCTTCTTCTCTGTTGAGCCTTATAAGCTCTCCAGTTTCAAGTTTGCTATTTAAAAAAGAAACAATATGTATGAGGTGCTTTGGGGCACAGAAGTCATTTGTCATTCTAGAGAAATGAAGGTATACCCAGTGCACTGTAGGGGACCAGTTGTTACATAAAATATGGATTTCTATGAATGAAGAGAGAGTTATAAAGATACCACTCAGGGAAAAACACTGTAGATGGATTTATGATAAAGTTGATTTTGTTGACTATAACAAGTACAAGAAAATTAATTATGACATGCTATTTAAAATAAAATATGGCATATGTCAAAGGGGCAAAAATACAACAAATCATCTATGGTAATAATCTCATTATATGATTTCTGTAGCTTTCTGTTTTTCTTTAACTCTAAAGTGAGGAATTAGCCCTAGGACACTGGGGAAAAATGGAATGTATGCAAACGTGTTCTTCAGCTTTTCTTTTTGACAAAATCTCTGGGGCCTTGCGTGGGTCCCTCGGGCCCTGCCCGGCCTCCTG
>NW_006204361.1:90837-95355 GCF_000334495.1 Tupaia belangeri chinensis
AAATGAATGGGGGGGGGGCGGAAGGCATGGAGGGCAACCATGGATGCCAGGGACAATGGAGGAGGAAGATGGGACATAGCAAAGGGTGGGGGATCGGGAATCAGGGATGGCAAGACAAAGGGCAAGGTATGCAAGATGTAAAAATTGGAAAATTATTTGCTGAGAACATGTATGTTGTGCTAGATTGAACCAATGCACAGTGTATTTTGGATGGAAAATTAATTTGTGTGTTGTGATAGTATATAGTGAATTAATAAAAAATAAAAATAAAAAATAAAAAAATCTCATTATACTCTAAGGGGTTCATCTTCATGTTTCTTTATTCTGGAAAATCTAATGGAATCTGGACAATTAGGGGCAATACCTGTAAGTAAACCACAGTGCCTGTGTGGGAGGTCAGGCAACACATACACTGGGTAAGGTCCAAGCAGGGCTGACCCTGCATGTCAGTCAGAAGAATCTGAACCAGTTATGGTGGCGCATGCCCCTATTATGTTTTTCAAGCAGCTGAGGCTGGGATTCAAACTGCAGTCATCCATGTGAGGTTTGTTTCCCTTAACCACTAGGCTATGGGGCTGGGCCTCTCCTATATCTTTACCAGGCTCATTGCTATTAATCATAATGTTCTACTTAGACTGCATTACGTACTGTTATTTATGCCCTAACAATAAGATTAGTACTCAAGCTATATGCCCCTGCATTGCTATGGACTTCTCTCTGCAGCATTCATTCCAGCTCACATTATTTGCTTGTCTTCCCCAGTAGACCAAGTTCCAAGGACAAGAAACATGTCTGTTTAAAGAACCACAGAATCTCCAGAACACTCAGTAATATTGCCTTATACTGAAATATTTGTTATGTTCAAGTGAAATTTATCAGGCCACTTCACTGAGGTCAAATGCACTTGCTGTAATTTGGTGGTCAAAAGTGTAATAGAAGAGGAGAATGGAGGAGAAGGGATTGTGGCGTGACCATCCCCCCTGGGGGGTGATTTCCCGCTTTCTGTCTCTATGTCTCTCTCTCTGTCTGTCTGGCGAGCGCACGCGCCCTATAGAGAAAACCTCTCCAAAAAAAAAAGTGTAATAGAGGGCCAGCAGATGACGTGAAGGTTAAAGGAACTGGATCCCACATAACTGACTGCCTGGCTTGAGTCCTGGACCTGGCAGCTGGAAAAATACATTAAAGGTGTGTGCATACTTGCCCAAAATCCTAAGAGGAAAATGAGAAGAGTTTGTGACATGGTCATATTCCCAGAGAGCACTTTCTCACTTTATCTCTTTTTCTCTATGTCTTTGTCTGTCTCTGACAAGTTCACAGGCCCCTTAGTAAAACAAATAAGCAAAAACAAATAAAAACCAAAAATTCAATAGAGAATGAATTTTTAAATTACCAAAAATATATCAAGTACATAACTACCAAATTTGAATTCTTTTTTTTTTTTTCGAGAGAGATTTTTCTTATAAGGCACATTTACTCACCAGAGAGAGACAGAGAGATAGAAAGCAAGAAATCACTCTCCCCAGGGGGATGACCATGTCACAATCCCTTCTCCTCCACTCTCCTCTCAGGATCTTGAGCACACACGCACACGTGCCCGGTGTGAGTTTTAAGTCACCAGGTCCAGGACTTGAACCGCCGTCGACTGTGTGGGAGTCCAGCAATGTAACCATTACACCATCTGCTGTTCCCATGCCCAGCATGCGTTTTAAGCTGCCAGGTCTGGCACTTGAACCATAGTTGAATATGTGGGAATCCAGCCACATAACCATTACTCCATCTGCTGGTCCCCAAATTTGAATTATTAATTAATTATACACACATACACACACACACACACACACACACACACACACACACACACACATATATATATATATATATTATTATCTACTTGCATTGTTCCTCAGTCTTCTCTTTCTTTAATTCTCCTGGAGCTCTGTCTATGGCAGTCATTGTCCTGTTACTCCAAGACAACTTCATCATGGAGGATGCTCACAGGAGCAGCATCGACAGTTCTGCAACAATTACATTTCTTTTGACAGAGTCACATGCCCAGCTCCACTGCTCTCTGCCCAGCCACAGGTAGAAGGATTCCTAGGCTATTTACCTGAGCTGAGATCTAGTCCTTTTTGTTAGCTACAAAGCCTACAGGTAAGTAATTGCTGTTTCAGAAGTTACTAAAACATCATTCAACCACTTGCTGTTCATGGAAGTAGAGGATCTAAATACATCCATGTCAGTGCTCCTCAAGTTTCTGTCCCTATGCCACATTATGTCTCTCAAACTCTTAGATGGTATAAGAGAAAATTGCTTAATTTCTGAGCATGAATTTTCATTATTTCTTGTTAAGATATGGTTTTGCCGTAGGCCCCCAGTGCACTGCCACCACTCCTAGATTTTTTTTTTTTTTTTCAGACAAGGCGCCACTATGTTGCCTAGGCCACAATCCTGCTCTCTCAGCTTTTCAAGTAACTGAGAGTGCAGGTGTGTATCACTGCATCCAGCCTTTAGGTTAGATCAGAACCAGACCTCCTGTGTGGTACCAGTCTGCAGAGAACAGCATCTTAGCAGTGCACCAGCGTACACCACTACAGCTGGGCCTTTCAAGAATTTTTTGAAGGAAAGAGTAAGAAGACATTCTGAAAGCATGCATGCTGAAATGTCCCACAGCCAGCTGAGATAATCCTGTCATCATTAAGCCTGAGTGATTCACCAATGATTCAAATGACCAATCAACCAAAAACAAAGAGGCAAGAGATTTTCATGATGATCATTTGCTAGAATCAAGATTACCTAAAAAATAAGGGGCTGATGTAGAAAATGTAGGATAGTTTCATAATTAGCCTTTAGGAGGGATAAAATCTACAGAAGAAATTTCTTCCACAAATAATCAGTGTTGATCTTATTTGCCATGTATCTTACTACGTGATGGCAAAAATAATATATTTATAGATTACTTAGCAATATCGATGCTATGATATATTTTTTAGTTGTAAGTTAGTTTAAAAATTGGAAAACACTAATAAGAAGGGAAAAGGCAGATCACAGCCTAAGCGAAAAATGCATAGTTTTTTCCTAATGTGCATTTTCCACGATCTTTTTGATGATCCTTCTAAGGTCCTTTTCATTCGTTGTATTATTATAACAAGTCAACAGAATTCTGTTATCTTTTAATATCAAAAATTCCAATTATGTCTGAAAATAACAACAGAATTCAAAGATAAAATCTATGAATTAGCTTGACCCCTAATAATATTTTTAATTATCTTGTAGTAATATCTGCAAATATTGCAAATAGATTAAATATCATAAAGAATTCCTTGACAATTAAAAACAGAGATATATAAATATCTCTGCAAAGTCATGTCAGTTTGTCTAATGGATGTCCACAGTCTGCTATGGACCATATTTATATTCAGAATAAAAATAAGCTTACAGTTACCTTCAACATTCTTAGTTAAGGAATACTAAGAAATCTTTAATATATTTCTACATCCCAGATAGCAAGCATGATGCAACTCAATAAATTGCACTAGAGTGCAGTTTCACACTTACAAACAGTCAATATGCAGTTCAGTCACTGAAACACAGCAATCGGGATGTTTTATGTATGTTAATTTGAATATACTTAACCTATTTTCTATACCATCTTCTGCATTTATTATCTATGCTGTTTCATTTGAATTATAAAATTCATGAGTTCTAGGTTATATTTTCTTTGTTTCCTTTTTTTCAAAAAGGAATAATCTAACATATAAAAAATGGGAGCTTAATATTAATTGACAGCAATGATCTTCTTGATCATAACCTCTCCATTATGAAAATTACTTTAAGTAATCCATGTAATATCTATTGATTAGGGTTGTCCACACCTATAAAACGGATTCAATAGTCACTCAGAAAGGAAATTGTTGGAATTCAGTTTTTTAGCAGTTTAGAAAACAATCAATGGTATGAATATAAATTCTAAAATACTTACAAGCAAAGCCTTGTTGTAAAGCTAGCATTTGGTACCTAAAACCAGAGACTTAGAAGTCTTTTACCAGAAGAGTCTCTGTTGAAATGACCCTTTGCCAAGGTTATAGCCTATTGAGAGTATTAATCCCTTAAATGAACCATCAAATTAATCCTTAAATTAACCCTTATTTGATGTTCATAGTTCAGTACTAATTACCTAAATTAAAGAATGTCCTCCTAAATGATAAATGAGATAAACCTTCCATACTGGTGTTACAGCTTTGATGAAAGGAAAGGAAAGGAATAGGGCCAAGAGTAATTTCTAAGTAAGGGGTAAACCCATGAACAGCGAACTGATAGCAGGAGTGTTCATCTCCTAAGGGGAAGTGAGGACTAGAATCAGGGAGATGAGGACATCTTAGGATGTCTAAGACATATAAGACCAGAATAAGTAACATCGCATAAGGCACTGAATGCCTTTTTGGGTTTTGTTTGTTTTTTGTTGTTTTTTTTTTTTTTCATATACAGAGAAGTTTTGTTTGCTTTTTTTTTTTTTTTTTT
>NW_006204361.1:95375-132785 GCF_000334495.1 Tupaia belangeri chinensis
TTTTTTTTTTTTTTTTTTTTTTTTTTTTTTTAGATACAAATGCAGAGTTGGTCCCATCACATAGAGTTAAGGGAGTTGGATTCCACATGGTGAACTGTGGTTCTATTCCTGGCCGGGGTGGCTTGAAAACGTAGTAGGTGGATGTGTGTATCCCAAATCCTGACAGGATGGAGAAATGGAGAAGGGACTGCAGTGTGGCCATGTCCTATTGTGGGATGCTTTCTTCCTCTTCCTTTCTTTTTCTTTCTGGCAAGTGCACTTGCCTTCTAACAAATAAATAGATACAAAATAAATACCAAGCTATATTGGTAATAAGAAGGTGAGAGCATTTCCGGAGTTAACTGAGAATGCTGCAAGAAAAAATTCAAAAAATGTGCATATATTTTGATACAAACATGCAAATGTTAGGAGTTTCTCTAGAGAAAATAATCGAGCAAATATTCCAAAGATCTGTACATGTACAAGAAACAAATAATGTTGCAATGTTACCATAAAATTAAAAATAACAAATGACCTAAAGTTTTATTAATAGAGAATTGGTTGAGTAAATAACCAAATATCCAAACAGTAAAATTCTCATAATTACTGAAAACAATTATGTAGTTTAGTATTTATTGACTTAGGAGAAATGCCTAAAATTCAGGAACATCTTAACTCCATGCCCAGAACATGGTAGATACTGAATAACAACTATTTATTTTAATTGATTGGTTGGTTGATTGATTTAAAAAGTGTCATTAAAGGTAAGTAAGTATGAAGCTAAAAGATTTACAGAAGAAAAATGATGCAGTTAAATGCTAAAATTGATTCTATTTTGGTAGCAGCTACAGAAAAATTCCTATTCTGTCTCCTATAATTGCTACGAGGATACTTAAATTGTGGAGCTCTAAGTAGGTACCCTCAATTTGCTTCAGAGATAATAATAACACCACCTTACAGTTTATAAAGCACCTTCTTACATCTCATTGGAGGCCCACTACAATTCTGTATGAATCTAGGGATTATTATTCTCATTCCAGATACGGAAACTGAAAGATATAGAAGGGAGTGGCACATTTAAAGTCGTGGAAGTTGTACATTAGTTAAGGTAAGGCTACAGCTCTAACAAATAAATGACGAAATCTCAGCAACTTGATGCAATACATTTTACTTTTCTATTATCTGACAGCACCAGACAGATGTTTCTGATTGAAGAAGAGTCACCCATGAAATAATGCAGATATCTAGGCTCCTTAAATCTGGGGCTCCACCTTCCTCTCTAATCTTCAAGTCTGCCTTCAGCAAGAGATGGAAAAAGAGAAAATGGAATATGAATTCATGTGATTAAGCTCCTGATCCACAAGTAATGTACACAATTTCTGTCAATAACTTTTAAGTAGAACAAGTTGCATGGTTCCCTTTGGATACAAGAGGATGGTACTGAGAAATAATTCCTTCCTGGGAAGATGCTTTTCAGTACACGTCTGTTACATGGAAAAAGACAGAATTCAGAAAGCCAGTGAGTAAGCCATCCAGGACTCAGAAACAGATGGCCTTTGATCCTACTCCCTTGTAACCACTTCCTCTGCATCCAGAGTGGCCTCAGCTTACAACACAGCATCTGAGTGTGTTGGAGCTTGACCCTAGCAGTAGGTAGTACTGGAAAGAAGACCATTACCAATGGCAAGAATCGTTGAACTATGATCCTAAGGACACCAGGCTGAAGCTCTAGTTCTCCATATCTGATGGAATGAGCATGAGGAAATCATGAAATCACTCTAAAGCTCTTTTTTTTTTTAAAGAGACATTGATTCAAACTTACATTTTACAACCTTACTCAAGCTACCAAACTCTTTTTTTTATTTTTCTCAAATACGTTCAGACATTCCTGTAATGTTATAAGAATCTGTGTTTTATAAGCCCCTTAACAATAAGTGTTAGCTAGTAAAATCATATACCATTAACATAATTTCATGAAAAGGTTAAAAATGAAAGAAAAAGAAGAAAATGAGAAGAAAAGACGGAAATAACTTAGCCTTGGTAATCCTAGCTTGGGCAACCATTAAATATATATTAAGCTATTGAAAATATTGGGGAAGCGTAGCAGGAACCACTTGCTCCTATAACTACCTCTGTAGACCTCCAATCAGTTACTACAGAGCCCCATGACCTAAAGCCCAGCCAGTTACTATCAGAAAAGGTCTTCCGTTTCTATAATCTTTACAAGTGAATTCTAGTCACACACATACTCCCCACCCCTCTCAAAGAGAGTGTGCCTGGAAATACTAGTTTTCTCCTTCACTTGACTGAATCCAGAAGTGTATATTAAGCTAGAAGTGGCTGGAAGTGAGAGAAAGGAAGAGTACACTGAAAAAAAAAATCACACTTCATGGAGTGGAGAAAAAATCCTATCACAAGCCTCACAGAGTTTGCAGCATTGTTTGAACTCCAATGTTTTCTTCATCATTCATAATTCTATAATCATCATTCCACCTTGGAAGCCTACTCTTATCCACTCCTCCTTATCTTCACTATGAAATATACCAGAAATAAAAACACAGAAAATTAATATAAGAAAACTTACCAACTTTGTCAAAACTTAGCAATTCTGTGTATTAATTTTGATCATTTTAAGGAATGATATAAATAATCTCTAAAATGCTGAACCCTGCTTAGAACTGTTCTTCTATTCTATTTCCTTTCCCAAAGGTAACCATTGATATAAATATGAATAACCTTAAAAATCTGATAAAACACTGGGTCCACCAGATGGTATAATGGCTACATCGCTGGACTCCCATGTAGTTGACCACAGTTCGAGTCCCAGACCTTAAACTCATGCCAGGTGTGTGTGCGTGCTTGCCCAAGATCCTGAGAGGAGAATGGAGAAGAAGGGATTGTGGCGTGGCCATTCTCCCTGGGGCAGGGGGAGGGGGGACGGGTCTCGCTTTCTATCTCTGCTGTCTCTGTCTCTCTTTCTTTCTGGCTAGCATATGCATCCTATAACAAAAACTTCTCAAAAAAATCTGATAAACACCAACCTATTGTTTATCATTTTCAGGAATAAATGTTTAATAACTATATATAGCACCTTTTCTCATGTAGTGTCATATTTTCTACTGTCATACTGTGCATATTATCCTACACCTATTTCTTTTGCTTTTTAAAATGATTTTGAAATTTGATCATGGAATGTGTGGTACTCTCAAAATTGCTTTTTAAAAGACATTTTAAAAGCCATAAAGCATTCTTAGAAAGCAAACATAGATACCGGAGACAGTGTGGGAGGAGAATGGGAGATGGCAGAGGGTAAGAGATAGGGAATCAAGGATGGGGGGGGAGCAAAACATACAGAAAACAAGAAATGGAAGATCATTTGCTGACAATAACATGTTTGTTGATGTGCTTGATTGAGACAATATACAGTGTACTCTGGATGGAAAAGCTCATTTCGTATGCTGTAATGATGTACAGTGAATGAATGCAAATAAATAAATTGAAATTTTAAAAAAGCCATAAAGCATTCTTATGTATGAATACAATAAATTTTAAAATCCGTTCTCCCAGTAGCAGACCAGAAGTGACATATAATGTTGTATTAACTCTATTGTATGTGTTGACTTGTGTAGAAATGGGTCAGGTCTGAAATTCTCTTAAGCCTCGCTAGATATGACAAATTTCTCTCAAAAGAGGTTTCAATGAGGACTAGAAATTCCTGTTGCATTTCTCATTTGCCAAACTGATAATCAAATTTTCATATCGATAATTCTTGGTGTTATTAGTATGTTTTGTGCATGTCTTGATCATTTGGGTTACTTGCTCTGTGAATTGCTTGTTCATATCCTTTGCCCATTTTTATACTGGTTATCTCTTTGTAATGATTTATAAGTAGATATCTGGACAGTAATTCTTTGTTACTTATTGAGCTCAAATATCTTTTTTCAGTGTTTGTTGTTCTAAATTATTTTTAGTGACTTTTGTTTATAGTAATTTGAATTTTTTAATATAATAAAAGTCCTAAGTGTTTTCTTCATAATTTATGCTTTTTACATCTTATTTAAGGAAGATAATTGCACTTACAAAGACTTTTTTTTTCTCCTGAGAGTATTAGTTTTCCTTAACAGTTGGCTATCTAATTCCCTCTGGAATTTATTTTTAAACATTGATAAGGTTAGAAATATAATTTCATAGAAAATTAATTATGCCAGCCTTACTTAATTCATCTAATAGAGCTAGTTTCCCTATGTTATTTTTTTAAAGAATTATTTTATTTAGTTAGTTTAATTTGATCAGAGAGGGACAGAGTGAGAGAGATAGAGAGAGAGAGAGAGAAAACAAGCCGTCAGGTCCAGGACCCGAACTGCGGTCAGCCATGTGGGAGTCCAGCGCCTTTAACCACCACAGCACTTGCTGGCCCTATAGTTTCCCTATTTTATTGTTTCTCAGAATTCAGTAAATTTTTTGGCACTTTGTGTGTCAGAAATAGTTTTAGAATCATCCGATGAGATTTTTTTCGTTGAAAAAGCACAGAATTCACCGATGAATTATAGAGAGATGAATATCTATACAATATTACATTTTCTAATTAAGAATCTTGGTTTATCTTTCATTCTGTCATTCTTTTGTCTTTCAATAATGTCAGTAAGGTTCTCCACAAATATATCACTCACCTTTAGTTAAATCTATTTCTAGATACCTTACAGCACTTGTCATTATTTGGAATACTGTCCTGTCTTTAATTATATGATACTTGATTTTTTTTTTTTTACGTGGAGAGAAGCACTCTTCAATTTTTGTATAATGATATTTTATCCAACAACATTTCTGAATTCTCCCATTCTAATCATCTGCATATAGAGTTTCCTGAGTTTTATTTTCTGTAGAACAATTATATTGCCTAAAATAAGAACAGTTTTGTATATCCCTTCCTAATGTATATACACCACACTTGTTTATTCTGATCTCACTGCATTAGCTAGAACTACAAACAAAAAACTGAAGCATACCGATAGTTTGGGTTCATTCTTGTCTTTGTCATAACCAAGACGAAATGCTCCTAATGGTTCACAGATATATGACGTTAGCCCACGGTTTTTCATAATCCATCTTTTTTTGAGAGTTTTTTTTTTTTTTTTTTGCTATAGGGCGCATGCGCTCGCCAGACAGAGAGAGACAGAGAGACAGAAAGCGAGAAATCACCCCCCAGGGGGGATGGTCACACCGCAATCCCTTCTCCTCCATTCTCCTCTCGGGATCTTGGGCACGCACGCACACGTGCCTGGGGGAGTTTTAAGCCACCGGGTCCGGGATGCAAACCGCAGTTGACTACGTGGGAGTCCAGCGACATAGCCATTACGCTAACTGCTGGTTCCCCATAATCCATCTTCAAGTTTGGAATTTTTCTTTTATTCCTCCCTTCCTCTGAGTTTCATATTTATTTTTGTGCTCCTCTGCTTGGCCCCACTTGTCCTATAAAGCTATGACTTCAGGCACTGAATGAGCAAAAACTGCTTTCCAACCTCAGTTCAGAAAGTGACTGCTTACCTCAGTTTCGGCCTTCAAGCTATACGCTTTGCTAAGTTTATCCTCTGTCTTGATGGCATAAATTCTGAGCTGCCACTGACTACTTCCAGAATTAGAATATGGAAGTTCTGTACATCTATTTCTGATGATACGTTATGTTTCTATTTTATTTGTGATTCACAGATATGTTTGTCTTACTTTGGCACCTATCTGTAGCATTTTAGTTTTCTCTTTTTTCTTTTTTTTAAATAATTACTTATTGGGGACCAGCAGTTGGTGTAATGGCTATGTCGCTGAACTCCCATGTAGTCGACCGTGGTTTGAGTCCTGGACCCGGTGGTTTAAACTCACGCTGGGCGTGTGTGTGTGTGTGCCCAAGATCCTGAGAGAATGGAGGAGAAGGGATTGTGGCATGGCCATTCCACTGGGGGGCGGATTCTCGCTTTCTGTCTCTCTGTCTTTCTGGCGAGTGCATACGCCCTATTGAGAAAACCTCTCCAAAAAAAAAAAGAAAGAAAGAAAAATATAATAATTACTTATTTAATTTTATATATTGTTATAATTATGTTTTAATTTGCTACAGGGCATGCACACTTACCAGAGAGAGACAGAGAGAGATAGAAAGTGAGAAAGTAAGTTGCCAGGTCCAGGACTTGAACCATGGTCAGCCATATGGGAGTCTAGCACTTTAACCACCATGCCACCTGCTGATCCCCCCAGTTATATTTTTATATTGCATTTATAGTTGTGAATGGTTTGAAATAGAGGACTTTGTTAAAATATAAGCTCACTTAAAAATGCTGCATAAAAATGCTGAATATTGTTTTAAGTTTATTTTTTCACCTTTTCTAATGTCTGGTAAGAACTATGCACTCAATTGACCCCTATGTGGCCAGATTGGATGAATGGATGAATGAATAAATGAGAAAAGAAGGAGTACAGTAGTATAAATAATTAAAAGAGAATGAAGACTATAAAATGCTGACTCAAAGAGGCTTAAATTCTTAGAACAAGTGACAACCACATAATTCAAAGTTTACAAGTAGAATACATTTGGGGCAAGGTCTCATCAGGACTGCAGTCCTATTTGCTTGTTATTTTCTTAGCTCGGTCTTTCTCTGACCTAAAGTTGCAAGGTATCTACTAGCAGCAACCAAGACAACTTCTTTCTTCAATCACATATAGTGAAAGAAAGAGAGAATGGTTTCCCACAACTCTCTCAAGAATAGTGAAACACCCTTAGAGGGTGCCATTGGATAAAACCACATTACACTTTCATTTTCTTCTCAAAGGACTAGCAAGGGAGATGAGGTTATCCATTCAGCAACCCAGCCCATTCTTTAAGCCAGGGTCAATGTCTCTAACCTCATTACTGCCTCTTACTGAGAAAACAACTTTAGCAGGTAAGCAACTTGTCTCCTTTAATGCTAGTGTGTAAATTATTTGAATGGATATGGGAGAGATTATAAATTTAAGTTACATGTCATTATCTAGCCTAGGTTAAAGAAGTATGTTTTTAGGCCAGCCTCAGTGGCACAGTTCTAAACACTGCTCAAGTGAGGTGAGATCCATTGGGAAGATCATGGATACAGTTCCTGGGCTGACATATGCAAGATGGACATATGTACCTCCAGTCCTGGCTGACTGGGAAAGCCCGGGGACCATGGTAGGACACCCTTTCAAAGATGTTTGTCTGTCTCTCTCTCTCTCTGCTGCCTGCTGCCTCTCACCCTCATGAATAAAATATATATATATACACACACACACACATACATACACATATGTTTTTTAAAGTTTCGCTTACTTTTAAGTGGTAACTGTGATGGGAAGAATATTGTTCAGTATAAT
Source organism: Tupaia belangeri chinensis (assembly GCF_000334495.1). NCBI lineage: Eukaryota > Metazoa > Chordata > Mammalia > Scandentia > Tupaiidae > Tupaia > Tupaia belangeri. The sequence continues at coordinate 102,726 of NW_006204361.1, forward strand.
TAAAATTCTTTTATTCACTTGGTACAATTTGCTTTTTATAAAGCTCTTTTTTTTTTTCAAGATTTTAAGCAATCCTAAAATAATCTTGTGAGCCAAGTATTGTTACTACTACGCTTATTTCACAAATGAACACTGAGCTCATCAAGCGGTAGATACCAACTCTTTGAGGAAGATAAGGTTATGGAGAATGTGAACAATTAGATAAATGCTTGGCAAATACTCACGCTCTCTTTGCACCTTCATGGGAGGCATGTAGAACTCTACTCCTTTGATCCTGACCTTAGCTATGTAACGGGATTTATCTAATGAGATGTTAGCAGACAAGAAATGAACAGAGATTTGAAAGGTACTTGGGCAGTTTGACTTGGTCTTCTACACTTCTACCATTGCCATTGAAATGACTTGCCTACACCAGCCCAAGATGACAGGAACATGCAGCAGACCTGAACTAACTTGCAAAGTGGAGACACTCAGAGGAGCCTGAATTAAATCTGTAAAATGCCTGTAGTTTGACCAAACTCAGAAATACAAGCAAGAAGAAAGGATTGCTATGTTATGCCACTGAGTTTTGGGGTGATTTCTTATGAGCATTAATGGGCTAATAACTAACTGATGCAGAAAGGAAGAGAAAATGAAATGTAAACTGGTCATTAAAAAGAAGGAAATAACTCAAATAAGTATTTTAATCGCTCAGGGTCACTCACAAAAACCAGACAGCGGCAATATGGTAACCCAAATGAATCCACATGGGAAGGTTCTGAGTTTGCATTCTGAGACCTCCCATACACACTGAGCATGCCTGTGCCATGATTTGGGCCCATTAGGATTGACAGAGAATTGTGGGATGGTCAGCCTATTGGGGGTACCTGTCTGTCTATCTGTATCTCTCTCTCATGGCAGAAACAAACTTTAAAAAGAAAAAAAGTCATTCAAAAGATGGGGAGAGTGGGAACCAGCAGTTAGCGTAATGGCTATGTCGCTGGACTCCCGCGTAGTCGACCACGGTTCGTGTCCCGGACCTGGTGGCTTAAAACTCACACCGGGCACATGTGCGTGTGTGCCCAAGATCCCGAGAGGAGAATGGAGGAGAAGGGATTGCGGCGTGACCATCCCCCCTGGGGGGTGATTTCTCGCTTTCTGTCTCTATGTCTCTCTCTGTCTGTCTGGCGAGTGCACGCGCCCTACAGTGAAAATCTCTCCAAAAAAAAAAAAAAAAGAAAGATGGGGAGAGTCAAATTCAATGAAATTCCTCTGCCTTCAGATCCTCTGGCTTTCCTAAAACATACACGGCTCTCTACAACAGAAATGTTGCAAGCAGTTTCCTTATGTGTCCGTGGCACTATAATATCATGAGTAATTCTTTCAGCCACATAATCATAAGAATTATTACTATTTATTCCATTATATTGACTTTATCATGGTATAAGACGGTGATTGAATATGAGAAAAAATGGGCAATAACTACACTTGATTTACAAAATTTTTGTCACATCAGGTGTCTATCACAAATTCATTGTAGAGATACTCTGTCTAATATGGCAGTCAGTAATCACAGTGATTATTTAAATCTAAGCAAGTTTTCATTTAGTTCTTCAGTTACAATAGCCACCTTTCAAGTATTCAGCAGGCACGTGTTGCCAGTGGCTACCATTAGGCAGCACCAATAGAGAATATGCAAAGTAACATTCTCTTTTCAATTAAGTCTAGTTGACTCAACATAAAGCTTTTGGATATTTTTGACATGCTGCACTTCACCGGGAATCTCTTGCTAAATAAGTCTCTCTTGAATTATGGCATGTGGAGTCATACAGTTCTGTCAGCAAAGCTGGCTGGTGATGCTAAGAGAAAATGTGTACAGGTAGTCCTGACCTCTGGCCTCCTGATTCAGCTGGAGCTTACAGGATGAAAGAGCTTCTGTCTCCATCTGAAAGCATCTGGAAGCATGCTCAGCAGTCATGCAGCTGTGCTTACCTCCAACTTGCTGCCAAGCTCAGAAGGGAACAAAATCAATTAAACGAATAGATCACAGTGTTTACCAAGGAGGAAAAGCCCCAAATCTCTAACAGTGAGAAGAGTGAGCTGATGATTAAAAAACACTGGGCACTGAGAAAATTACAGTTCTTGGTACAGGTTGACCCATGTCTAGAAAAGTCTTTTTCACTCTCTGAATTTTGCATTTCTATCTGTAAAATAAATTGAGCACATTTGCATACTGTCAAATGCCATCATACGGTATCTCCAGGATTATCAAACTCTGATAATCCCCCACCCTCACTTTCAGTCTCATCAGATAGTTCCAATGTATTTGTAGAAATCTAGCATTAGACATGTGGTAGAATACCTCCTTTGGGAACTGTAAAAATAGGTGAGAGCCTTTGTGTAAAAGTGCTTGGGGATCTTGCATCTCGAGAAGAGTCACTTATCCCACAATTCAGATTCCCAGTCTTCTAAACAGGCTAGGCATTTAAAGATTGAGTATTTAAAATATTATAGTTGCAATAGCAACTCTTAAAATGCTTGAAATATAAAAATGAATAAATGCCTGGCATGAGCAGTGTTTTACAATTTCTCTTCCAAATGAAAGAGACCCTCTGTTTCTTTTCATTTGGTGGCTTGGTTTATACTTTCATTTTTACGGTCCAGACAACCAGCAAAGTTAAATTCAAGCCTACTTTTGTTCTTTACAAAAGGAGCTTGTTTTAAAATAGAAAGGTTAATAAAAAAAATAAATAAAGGAGTCTATTTGACCTTTTCTGAAAGGTAGATTATTACCATAGAGAATGAGGTAACCAGTCATTCCATAGGTATTTTACTCCACCTGATTTTCCAAACTTAAATGAAACTACCAACACTAAGGGTATTATTATACTTACCAATACAGAGATCATTTGATTCCAAAAGTCTTAAATTTAAAACAAAAATTAGAGCTTAAAAACCAAACTAAAAAAAGAAATCATATACACTTAATATAGAAAAACAATGACACAAAGATAATTCACTCAAATCTGCTCACCAATGTTGTACAAGCACATTATTAGCTGATGGTTGTTAATCTTTATTTTCTGAAGTTACTTGTTTACTTATCTAGAAACACAGTTCTCATTAAAGTATATTATACACACAAAAGGTATGGGCAAATTCATCAAAGGTCCTCAGTTACTGTGAAGGAAGCAACATCAGAATATATTACTAATACAGGGACACACCATGCTAGTAGCATGTTTGCAAAAGTGATCAGGGGCTGTCTGCATGGTACAGTGATAACGTACTGCTCAAGAGAAGCTGGACACTCCATGAAAATCAAGGTTCGAATCCCCAGCCAGGTCACCCAGAAATACCCTGGGCACAAACACACGAGTGCCCAAAATCTGGAGAAACGGGAACACAGCGTGATCAGACCTTGTCGAGGGTGCAAAACTCTATGTATCTCTCTCTTTTTCTCAATCACTTTTATTCTCAAATGTGCACAATACTCATGAAAATAAATAAATAAATAAATAAATCCTGGAAAAGAATGTAATGATCTGGTAGGTTTGAAAATATAAGTAACTTACCATCAGTCTAGGTACCGTGAAATATAGGTATATACAAAAATACCAATGAAACGCATTGTACTCTGGTAAGATCAGAAAAGACAGAAGAGATCGGAGCACTGGAGCATCACCTAGAGCAACAGAGGTCCTTTTAGGGAGGATGCTTCATGGCGTTTTCAGGGTAAGATGAAGTTAGCCAAGAGACTGGGCATAGGGCACATGGCAGAGGCAGGAGGAGCTGGGGAGACATACTGAAAGCGAGTGGTTGAGAGCACTGACTGACTCTGTAGGGAATTTGAACTTGACCTGTAGACCATCAGAGTTCTCATCTTTTAAAGCTTATTTTTCTCTTCATGAGCAAGAAAGACAGAGAAGCAGTACCTCAGTAGGATCTTGATGATGCAATCCAGCCAGCCCTAGATAGCCCTGAATTTCAGACATGTGCATGCACAGAGTACTCAGAGACGTCTCTAGACAAGAACCAGAACTCTCCCATGAGGGTCAGATTCACAAGAGTGTCAAGTTTTACCACTGCTCACCACCCAGCCCCTCATCAAAGAGTTCTAAGCAAAGACATGCTTGCTACATATTTGGAAGTTCATTCTGACAACCCATGAAAATCTTTAAGAAATGTTTTATTGTCAAGTAATGGCACAGGTTTGAATGATGTAAAAGGAGCAGGGGACACAGAAATGCATGCTATTTCAGATAGATCACCATGAAAGGAACTGAGTCAGAGGAAAGAGGAAAGGCTAGTATTTTTGAAACTTGACTTTGTGATGAGCTTAGAGGTCCTAAGCCAACGGTGTAAACATACATATTACATTTCTATGTTAACATTTTTATATGTCATACTCTTACTTACGTATCATCTGACTAATAAAAAGCATAAATCCAAAAGCAGATGAGTCTCCAATATGTGAGCAACAAACCTTTATTAAACATATCTTTAATATATGTCATGGAAAGGAAACCATTGCAAAAAAAACCAATATTGTCAATATTCAGGGGGAAGAAAGTATTTCAGTAAGGAGGATACTAGAAAAACATTTCTCAGCGTGCTAGTATTTGAACTGCGCCTGGAAGAATGGGAAGAGTTTGGATATAGGTTGAGGGAAAAAGGCAAAACAGTAGGTAAATCGGGTGTGCCTGAGAAAGGGCAGGGTGTCTTGTTAGCTACCATGTAGGATTCATAAAGAGATCTGATGATGGCTGACGTGAACAAGGTAAGCTTAGGACAGATCTGGAGCTCCTTGAAAATCGGGACTTCCTTAGGGGATAGCCATCACCACCGAGGACTTTAATCAGGGACTTGATGTGCTTAAAACATTCAAAACTAATGCAAGAGTCAAAATCTCCTATATTCTAGAAAGTTCGTCTTCATTTATTTTGTGTTTTAAAGCTCTCATAAAATATAAGGAAATTTTTCTCTCTCTAATTCGAGTAGCTAATTAGCATAGGGAGGATTAAAATGTTTGGGGTGTCATCAATCCTAGGTTCGGTCTCTGCCATAGAGACGTCGTCATGCTGTTATGGATAAAGGGCAAATGAAAATATATTACCGAGAAATTAACTATGTCTCTAATGCTTCTGTGAAATGGCCAAATTTCATTTAACAAGGCAAACTTTCACAATTCTCACTATTAATTTGTTTGCATTCATCCAGAACATTTAAACTCTCTTTCCTAATTTAAAAGAAGTAAATAAAAATATCTGCTTTTGGAGCCAAGTCCTAGAATTTCATAAATGATCCCGTCTAAAAATTGTTGTGGCTGAGCAATAAATCCCTGGGAAACGGTACTTATATTTGTAATCGAAATGTCACCAGAGACTTAAACATAGCAGCTCAGCCTGCCTCTATTACTGTGCAGCAAAGTCAAATTTATAAATGATTTTGACTTGTACCTCTTGCCATGTGTGTTGAGTTCAAGGGTGCTGGACAGTATTTTTAAGGTTTTTTTTTTTATTGTTGTTTTAGTCTAATTAGATGAGTCTATAAGTCAGTTGTCTCCACTTGTATTTTTTACCTACCCATTCTTCTCTTCTAAGGATACCTGAATTTGTTCTTTGAGGTTTTTATGAGTAAATAACGGATTTTGATAGTTGGTAAAAGAGCTCTTGGAACTGTTACATCTTCCAGCTATGCTTAAATGATGAGAGGCAGAAATGAAGAAATCTCCAAGTTGAAATTTTCATTTATGCAGAACTGAACTTCTGATTGTAAGGCTACCGCTGGACATTCCACAGCTGTTCAGAAACCATGTATCAACATTATTTATCAAAGTGATATGATGGTAATTGTGATCTTTCTTATGTACAAGCCGACTGGATACACATCCTTAATGACTTTAGCATCCAACACTCAAAATCCAGCTAATTATTTATTGCCGGAGATTTGTGGAAACAGAAGTGAAAACTATCTGTGACTATCAGAAGATGGTGATAGCTGTACATGGCAGTATGGAGTCACAATTTAAACTAATTCTGAACTGTTTTCAGAGATTCTACCAGATGGGAAAGCAAGAGTTATATTTAACCCTTGAGCTAGCTGTCGATGGTAGGAACTTTGCCAGCTATAAAAAATAATAATCAGAGGCCCATGAACTGCTCTTTTTAAAATGGTTACATTAAAACCCAGACACCTGTAGTTTTATTATTTGCTAAAACGGCTTGTAATTGCACATGCATGAAACAGATGTGTAACCAGGGCTGTAGTAACTGGTTTCCATTATACGAACACAGGTGAACGGTGGGCAGAAGGAGGACTGGAAAACTGAGATTCGTGCATGGTAAAATCTAACACTGGAGAGTCGCATAAACATACATTGGTCTGTTTCTCAATTGCTTTAAAATCATGGATATGTAACTTCCCAAAATGATGTGCTTTATTTTGGACGAGATAACAATGACTGATCACTCTGAGACACATGTTCTCCAAAATGCTAGCCTTACTGAAACGGCTACCACTGCTATGTCAGGAGATTTTTTTTAACAGACTTGAACATTTTAGGAGTTTGGGTTTAAAAATAAAATTGCATAGGGGTCTTATAAAAATTAGCATTAAAGGATGATTCCAGAACTTTTGTTTCTCAAAAAACATGCAATAGGGCCTCAGTTCTAGCATCCTGGAGTTCGGTTGTTATAAAATTTACAGTATGGTGTGTCAGTTCATTGGGGACTGAGTCACACAGCCCAGGACGCAGTGCACTGAAGAAGTCATGTGAACCGTTACACAAATACATTTTTGTCAGTATTTGGTTTGAGATCTGGGACTCATCTGAACTTTAGGGGATTGCATTTTAATTCAAATGTTCCAAAATTCTGGTTTACAACAACATCTGGGATGTAGAGAGTAGATCACTCATTTTGGAACTCCTTAGAAAGGAAAAACGAAATGCAGACGATTATAACATTCAACAAGAACTGTCCTTCCAGAATTCCTCATCACACCTGGGATGGAACCTTTGCGCCAATGTTTTCTTTCAGATGTCTTAGCGAAAGGAGTGCAAACAGGATGAATGAGTTGGAGCAAACAGGCGACTATGTGAAAATCCCTCTGAATTGAGAAGGAAAACAGGATATGTGTTCATGCTCCCATAACTCATCAGGAAAACTCATTCCAAGTCATTCCCAGGGATGATCTACTCCCCCAGAAGACTTTATCTTTCCACATTTTTTTCCATTTGGAAAACATACTTTTAAAAAATTAAAAGTCGTTCTTGGAAGAGAAATGTAGCCTTTTGCAGATTGTGAATGAAAGACATTTTGAACTGAAGGTGCATGTAGCATTTTTAAAGGGCTATGTAGCTATTCATTCTGCAGCCCCTGCAGTCCTCTAGGTTCAAATGATTCCTTAGGGACTAAAGCACCATTGAAGATGAAGAAGGTGAGGTGTGGAAAGCACCTGCTAAGTCTTCAAACTAGGGCCAAACCCCGGCAAATGCAATCAACAGGGCAAAGCTGTTTGGACATATTGCAAAGTCATTTTGAATATTCCCACTATATCTGTTAAATATTCATGTATATTCTGACAACTATGCCCTTGTTCCAGGAGCTTGAAATTATTGGGTCTTTAAGTTATTCTCAGAGTATAAACTGAGCACTCCTAGAAGTGTATTAATTCTTTCAGACTAGTGGTGTACCTTTTACTGCCTGAGCGTTCTATGTTCAATTGAGAGTTGGAGGCCAAAAAGTTTAGCCCGCCTATATTTTAAGTTTGTGTATATATTCTGGTTCATGAGACAATATGGGATAGCAATTCTCAAACCTGTCTATGCATTGGAAGTATCAGTAGAACTTTACTAAAATGCAGAACTGTGAGTGGAACCCTGATTTTCACACAGTTGGCCTGAGATCCCTACATCAGGATATATTAAAACTGGAACTCAGCAGAACTCTTTTAACACGTTACCAGGACTAAAATATACTGATGAAGAGAGAAAGCATTTATCAAAACTCTGCTCATGCACACTTGCAGAGTTAAATTTACAAACCAAAAAATGCAGAATAATTAAGCTCACTGCATCTATGTTGATCTGGGATGTTAAAGAATGTACAGGAGTTGGGGACAACAGAGTAGGGAACACTACAGTAGCACTGTAGGAATGGCTTCTGAAGTTCACTTGTGCCAGGGACCCACTTCTGATCACACAGATACGTGAGAGCAGTCACAAAGTTTGTGATGGCAGCAGGTTGTCAGGCATGTTTTCCTTTCAAAGGTCAAGAGGCCTATTTCTAACTTTCTGTTAATGACTAGGAGATAGCGCTCAACAAAGTCATAGAACTATTGCCAACATCGAGTCAGATAAGGCTTCTTCTCCCAAAATAATCATCAAATCATGGTCATTCAAACAGAATACATCACTTCTTTTCCAACAACCAAAGTCCACTTCTGTTTCAAGGATCAAAAGAAATCTCAAAGTCTCTGACTAGCTTCAAGAGTAGAAATCGAACTTACATTTGCAATGCTCTTTTTGCACAAAGTTTAAGGAGTTCATGGAAGATTTTATTCTTCACTTGGTACAGTTATGAAGCATTTAGCCACATTCCAAAGTTTTGAGAGAGACCTTTCAGAGCCTCTTAGTAGTAAGTGAAGAAATTCAGGTTCATTCTACACCAGAGACCGAAAGTTTCATATAGCAAGGAAAACACTCTGTCAGCAATTTTATATTTGGTTTGTGAAGACAAGTATCCCAAGTATCCCAATCATTATCTAATGTCTTTTATTCATCTTGTCATCAAACATTTTGATGATTTAGAGAAGCATTAATTTCATAATTTCTGTAAAATCACTTGATCCTGAATTTTTTAAACTCACATAAAACAGACAGCAGACATAGAAAACATCTTGAAAATCAAAGAGTCCAATGTTACAAAACTCCAAATTATTTTTTATCTTTTCCTTTTTTCCATTAAGGTATAAAATAGAAAAAAAAATGTGTGCTTTTAATTTGTGCTTTTTTATTAATACAAAATGTTTATGTCCAGATCCGATTGTCTAGAAATCTTTTATTTCCTCAATAACAAAAAGAAAAAGAAAAACTTTTCAAAAGTTGAGTTTGTGATATGTAATTATTGTTAACTTGGAAGTATAGACAGTAGCAGTCTTTCATCCAACTCATCGTATAGGCATATTTACCTTTCTAGTGTATTAAATATTTTAGATATCTTCCAGAGAACAAAATCTTGTTAAAGCCTCTTGCTTCATTTAGTGGTATGATGAAGAATATCTTTCTACCGATTCTGTAACTGTAAGAAGTGAAAGAAAAAAGAATCTCCGCTCCATCCATCACAACCATTTCACCTTTGAGAATTATTATCTGGCCTTACGATGTGACCTGTTCTATACGTAGCTTCTCTGTTATGGTCTCGCCCCGAATTCATTTTAAAATGCCCATTTCCATAATAATTTAATGCAGCTGTTAAGACACCCTCTTCCTTTTGATCACTGTTATTAATGATGTGCCACAACATACGGAAGGCCAGCAATCCCGCTCCTTTCCCTCACACAGACCATTGTGCCTTCTCTCTGAGACTGTGTTTCTCGCCCTTTCTTTCCAACCTCCGCCAGCTTCAGCCCCTCACAACTTTGGACGAGGCTCATCTGTTGACGGAAGTTCATTTCCGGGTCCAGCCTTTAAGAACTATGTGGGCAGTTCTTCCGTGGTATCCACAGTCGGAAAAGAAATTGTTCTTCCCTATTCCCCGGAGAAGCAGCTTGGCCTTAATTTTACTCTTCCGTTTGCTGTTGAATGGTTTGTGGCAGAATCTTAATGCTTTTTCTGTTTCGTAACTGTGATTCCCCTCGATGTTTTGAAATAACTCTTCCACAAGTAAGTTTTCCTTTCCAAAATCGAATGTGTCAAAATGTATTGGTCAGACCCTTAAGGTTCTAAAAGAAAATAATATGCATTAACCATCGGTAAAAAGATATTTAAAAAATCAGGGATAAGATGTTGAAGTTATAAGCAACTTTGTAAGAAAAAAAGAAAAAGACTGGGTTTATATACAATTCCAGAAAATCAGGTTTTTCTCCTACAGTACAGCCTCATTCCTCCCCGTATTTTTCAGCTAGGTAAAAAACTTTGAAATTTGTAATCACTTTTGTGGTTTTACTACTTCCTTCATCAAATACTCAATCAAGAGAGTTTGATTACTTAATAAAGTTGTTGTATATTTTTGCTCTTTTTGATTCCCCCAAAAATCCATTCTTTAAACAAATCAAATTCTTGAATAGGTCAATATAGAAATATAGAAAAGTATTTTATCTTTAGGAACAGAGTTATTGACTTTACAGTTACTGGAAAGTTTGCAAACGTATCTATAGAGCTTTAATTTCAAGGTGCCTTCTTGACTTTTAGTAAATTATTTGATTTAGTGCACTCAAATGATTGCTGGAAAAGATTTATTATTTGAAAAGTCTTCTTCAATGAGCTGCAAGGCTGTATACTCCACATGAATCCTGGTGAGGAATATACTAAAGAATTTTCGGCTCTGAAATAAGCAAGTTCTTGGAATTGTTTTTTTCCGGTTAAAGCCAGTCCAAAAATTGTGTCATGTTTTAATCGAAAAGCATTTAGATAAACGACATAAGGTAAACGTCTCTGTAGCAGCCAAAACATTATCTTAGTTCTTGATTTACGAAATATTAATGTCATTTTCGTGGCAGAAAACCTTTTTTGCTTTAAGCGTGTCTTTAGAAAAAGAATGTCAGAAAACAGAAAACGTTAATTGTGTTGTAAAAGTGTATTTAAGGGAGTAGATCAGTCCCATCTTTGAGCTTCTGTTTCTGCAAAGTCAGACCAGGAGACGGAGGTAGGTTGGCAAGGCTCTGGAACCTGTGCAGAAGGTCGTTGCCGACCTTCATCCTCTTTGGCATTCTTTATTTGACAATGGCATGAACTCTAGGCAAACTGCGTGAAGATGAATAGGTTCGTAAGGAAAACTATGGGAACAGGAAAGGGAAGGACTGAAACTCAGATTTTCAGGAGGATGGTCATCAGATGGAGATGGTCATGACACCAGAGCAGAGACTTGTAGTTAGAAAACCTTCTCATTTTTCTTCTTAGTGTAGCCATTTAGACAGGTCTTATCTCCTTAATATAGAGGAAAAGTATAATGATCAAAGGAATATCAAATGACATAGTGGTGATTCACAACCCTGATTTCTATAATTCCTCTCTTGGGAAGTAAGAAAAAGAAATCAATGGGTTATCTATAAGTACTTTTTGACAATAAATAACTTGCCTTCTGAATTACTGGTATTTACTAGTAAATAAAGTTATTTTTAAACATATTTTTGCATTAAAAGAGCGAAAAGATGAAGGGGATACTTTTCAAGTACCTACTAATTCTTGAAAAATAAATTGCCCCACTGCACATTCGAAGTTCCGAGCAATGATGCTGAGCTCTCAAAGTCACGACTCGGATGAAGACAATCCCCACCACGTACTAAATACACTAAGCACGAGCCAGAACACTGTACACTTAAGTTCAAAGGTGGCTTCCCAAAGTGGAAATGCATTTACATTTGCAGTCCCTTGGTAGATCACAGTAAAATTCTAAGAATACAATAACAAACTCAATCTTGAGTCTGGCCATAGGCAATTTTATTCTGGTATTCCTCCATCCCTGCCATCTCTCTCCAGAAGCCCACAAAGTTATCTGTAAGTCAGCTATCATGTCTCAAGCCTTGAGCATGTGCACTCACACATATGTGTGTATATAGGTGTGTTTGTGTATCTGCATGTATCTATTTATATACACACATGCACTGTGTGGATGAGAATGTTTGAGTGTTACATGCATTTCATTTTAAACAATAATGCCCCTGGCATGGGGCATTTCCTAGGGTTTGATGACTGGCTAATAGCAAATGATGGGTTATGCATCATTAATTCCAGAATTTTATTAATCTTTAGGATATGCCCTGAGATTTCCACTATCACTATACACAAAATTGGAAGGAAAATCAACCTCTTTCAGGCCAAAAGGTCCAGATGAGGTGTATGAGAAGTCCAATTTCAGATTCTGCCCTTCTCACCTCTTGTTGGTTTTTCCTAATGAAATGGCACCAATTCCCTTTCAGGAGATGAATCCATTTGTAATTATTGTTACTATACATTTTGCTTCAACTGCTTTGAATCAACCTATTCGACAAGGCCTTACATACAAAAGATTCCTCTCCATTTTCTTCCCCACATTCCAAAAGCAGTGCAATGACACATGAATTTAAAAAAAAAAAATTCTATACCCTGTGTGTGTGTGTGTGTGTGTGTGTGTGTGTGTGTGTGTGTCTGTGTGTGTGTCTGTTTAATTGCCGTATGGGGCAAAACAGGTGCTGAAATGTGAAACGCTTTGGAGGAAATTCCCCGGTAGAACAAATCAGTACTAACTTTACTCTAAAGTAAAGCTGGATTTAATGTGGAATGTTACACAAAAGCAGTGCCTATCGAAAGAAGATCCATAGATGACTGTCCCAAAAAGACAAAAAAAAAAAAAAAAAAGTATACTGTCACTTTAAGAAAAAATAAACTAAAATATGAACTACCAAAAACCCTGCCATTTCCAGCCTGGGCTTGATTAATGATTTTTCTATCTAATAAAAGGTTCACAAACCATCTGTTTTTCTCCCTAATGCCTTGCCCAAAGGTTTTTCGTTCCTATTTCAGGCTCGGGGCCAACTGACATTCCACTCTTTTTTTTTTTCCCAGCCTTGTAAACAAACCCTTCTCTCTTTTTAATCTTCCAGTGCTGTTTCCTACCCATCGTTATGCATATTCATTGCGAGTAAACATTTTTAGTGTCTACACTTAATCTCTTCCACTGGCAATTACTGTTCTATGCTGTTTTGTAATGCAGAAGGGCCAACGCTTTCCGTTCTAATAACAGCTGGGCCGCAGATGGGGCCTGCAGTCATTGTAGAAAATAAAAATTTACAAGATGCCAGTGGAATTTATTTCAGTTTTATGGAGTCACAGGAGGAACCTTTCTGTTATCCGCCTTCAGTGAAATCTGCAGGCACAAGGCAAGCTTTTGACATTTAATCAAAGGGGGGTTCAGGTAGGGTCTGGAACAACGCAAGGAAGAAAGCAGGTGGATCGTATTAGGCAGTGCCATGGTTAATTTATTTAGAAGTGATTGGCTTAGATGTGTGCAGCCAATATTTGACATCATGTATATATCTTGTTTAGCATCCTGCCTCTAAATTGTTACCACTGGAGAGACAGTGAGCTGTCACTGTGGACCGAACCAGGTGTTTGGTGGGGCTGCTACTTAGAGGTGCTGATGGAGATAGCACTGTACGCACCAAAGACGAAGCGTGGTGTGTGGTTTCTCAAAGTTGATTCATTTTTCCTTCTCCGCGCCGCTCTCTGAACTACTGTAAGTGCTTCTTCAGCAGAACCCTGGAGTGTGCGAATGGGTTTTGAATACGGGCTGCAACCTTTAATTTAACAATGTGGTTTAACTGGAAATTTTCTGTTATATGACTCGAGTACGTGAAAATGGATTTATTTGAACGGCTTAAATTCCCGATGTACGCTGTTACGCTGATCCAGGGTGGGATTAGAATTGTGCCGTGACATATCGAGCAGCCCGAGCGCAATGGTGAAGAGCGAACTACGACTCCCAAAATGAAAAATAAATGGTCACGCGCACACAGTATAAACCGGCAACCCAATTCAGATCCCAGGCTGCGGCCGAAGAATTCGCTCTGGTTCTTGAACCCAAGAATTCCCAGCTGGAAACCCCACGCTGGATCCCTCCCTTACCCCCAACCTTTCCCCAAAACATGGAAGGAGAATCCATGGAAACTACTCAAGAATATCTCATAATGAATTAAATAAGTGAACATGGGTTTCTAGACTAGGTGAAGCCTATGCCAAAGGTGCTTATGTTGTTACATTGGGGCCCTCTTTTGCCACACACCTTCGCCTGGTTGCCTAGCAACCGTGAGAGACCCACTGAGCATGCTCACTGAGAAGCCTAATTGCTATCACAATTTACTTTTGTTGTGTTTTTTTTTTTTTAAGCCCATTAACCAAAACAGGATGTTTTCCTTTTTGAAGGACAAGTAAGGTCTGCATGAATTTGAGAGGCAAGAAGAGTATATTTCTGATACCAAAACAATTCATTAAATGCCGGTGCCAGGCATGTATGTGGGTACACATAACAAACATAAAAATTGGAGCAGATTGACATTAAATAAAGTGTAAATTCCCATTTATTCCGATTTTTATAGACTCGTTTCTTTTATTCTCTTTATCTTTTTTGATTGTGGCTTTTTTTTTTCACCCCCCCCCCCCCCCTTTTTCCACAAAAATACCCTCCCCCCCCCCCCCCCCTTTTCCCTAAGAAAGTCATTGAGTAAGGGGAAAAGTGGAATTTTATGTCACATGATCAGGCAATATTAAGACACTACTAAGGAATTTAAACCACTTTATACATTAGATAGCATTTTTCTTTCCTATGCCTTTCTTTTTTCTTTTCTTTCTTTATTTTTTAATTTCCGAATGAGTCCAACTCTAAAGCTAAGATTTAGATCCCTTAATCTCTTTCACAAAGGGCAAAAAATAATTTTGTGTACTTTAAAGAAAAAGGCAGTTTTCCCTAAAGTCGAGGCAAAACCACATTTGGTGTAAGTTTAACTTAATCTATCCATTTTTCGAAATGTCATCACAGTTGCCTGACTTTTTTTGTTCTAACATCTAGATGTGTAGATAAAATACAATATTCTTATGGCATAAAAATCTATTTAATTTCATTACTAAATAGAATGCCATATATACCTTGTTCTTTTAATTTATTTATCATCTTATGTCGCTATGAATCTAGGGATTCTAATAAGGAGACATCGTTTTTTACTAATTTCATGACTCTGTTTCATTCCCAGTTGATCCTATGAAACCAATACGATATATTTATTTGTATCAACTTGCTTTCATTCCAGGAAAGACTCTGAGGATAAAGTTCCCTTCAGGAACTTAACAGATATCAGCAGGGAATGAAGATGAAATATGCTCTTGAGGTGGGGGCAGTATGTTTATCTAAGCCTTAATATACTATAACTTCCAACTCCTACTCCAAACTTCCCCCTCCCCCACTCCCACTCCTCACCCCCTGGCCCCACCCCAGCGCCCCTTTTAGTTTTTGGTGCTCAAAGCCGAGGGTAGAAGTGTGTTGCTGCTACTAGTGTCAGTATCCAGAGTACACAGCTGAATCAATGCAATGGTACTGTTTCCCTAAGAATAAGTTTGTGTGTGCTTCTGTGTGTACATGTGTGTGCTTCCCCTATCAATAATAATTCCTGTTTATACATGAGCCACTACTTTTACCATTCCCTCAGAGACAACCAGCAGAGGGAGCAAAATTGAGCACAGGAACAGAATTCCCTGAAGTCCTAGCATTGGTAAAAATTCTAGAAGACACACTGTATAAGAAATTAATAAAATCAAACGATTTCATTTCATTATGATTAACCCTATTATTCACAGAAGCAGGTCGAGCAGTGTGGGTAATGACGAGCCTAACAAGGCTAATTGGTGTAGTCAGGAGACGGGGGCTGGCGGTTGTGAATGTAACGCTAGGGCTGGTAAAATGGCACTTGTTTCTTTTTTTCCTTCCAAAACACTACTAACAAATTAAAAAAAAAATACACATATATACACAATATGTGCGTGTGTTTTTAATTCCATGGCTGGAAATACTTAAGTTCCATTTATATAGTTTCACATATGTTCTTTAATATGTGAGTATATATATATATGCTCCTTAGGGAAATCTTTCTTCAATTTCATTCATGTTCACAACTCTCTGCTCTGTCTTCCCCGTCCCCCCCTTCTATTTCATTGGTCTCTCTCACACACATATGCAGGACTTAAATGCACAGATATGTGTGCGCACACCCACGCACAGACACAAAGACTCTGCCACAGTTTTAGTCCTTAATGCTTTGGAGTCACCAACATGTTTTGAAAGGCGAGTAATTTTTTTTCAATTTCTGTTTTATCCCAACCCGAACAGGTGACTGGCCTAAAGGGACTTTGTTCCCTGTCCCCTGCTTAATGCTGCTGGCTCTCCACAGCTCTAGCTTCTGAGAATTTAAATCGAATATGAACATTTGGGAGTAGAGCGTGATGAGAGCTTTTATGAATAGGAAGAACTGAAGCAATTGTTTGGCCTTTTCTCCCTTCTCTGTTAAAGTAGGATCAGAATTGATTGTTTCCTCTCACCTGTGGTCATTTTCCCATTTTAGTGCATTGATGATATCTGGACCCATGTCGTTTTCAAGTTTTCTCAACCGTAATCTCTAGAAATCCTGTAGAGTGTGTCAAATTAGAACTCCATTCTGGTAAATACATCTTTCCATTTCCACGCAGTTATTTCAGTGCATGCATTAGAATGCAAGGCTCTTAAACAGTTTCATCTAAGTATATAGATTTTCTCCCTACCCCCTGCTTCCATGCTTTTCCCTGTTTCTTCTTTCTCACCCCATTCTCCTGCTAATTTAAAGCACTTTACTCTACCACACCCTCCCAAAAGTCTATTGGTTTCAACATATAAAAATTCTGTAAAACAGCCAGTCATTGCCTCTTTCAGACAAAAACCTGACATTTTGGCCTTTGATGCAGCGAAAATGGTACATCAAATTCATGCATAGAAATCCAAAGTCTTAGATTCTAATATATGGAATCTAATCTCCTCGCTCGATTATAAAAGAAAAAATATTTCCTTTTCTTTTCCGAGTCTATACAAAATAGTACAAAGACAGCATATAGCATGAAGCTGTCAAATTACTGATTATGTTTATATGCCTCAAATTGCATGAAGGCAAATTAAAAATGAGAAGTTCTTAATAGGTATTTTCAAAATCTCTAAGAATTGCAAAGTGCCCTTCCTTACCAAAGTGCATTTGAGTCATTCCTAAAACCATGCATACTCCTCATCTCGAGAAAACAAAAACAAATCAGAAAGAAAATTAGCAAATGTTTTATTTTATTAAAAAGGAAGAAAACATATGCATACTTAATGGTTTATTACAACTGACATTTCCTTAGGATACAGAGTGTTCATAACAAATGTGATCGTGTAGTCACCAAAGGCCACAGATAGAAGAATCTCCTACTAACTTGATAGATAACACAGGCATTTCAAGGATTTAGGTAAAAAATATGTATCTTTTTTCCTCTGACAAAAACAAACAGCTATATGCACATTTTATTTAAATAAACAGAAGAGTGCTTAAACTGGGAGAGATGAAGTCAGATTTTTTATTATTATTATAGGTCTGAATGTTACAGAATTGGTTACTGAAAAAAGAAGTCCCAAAATATTTGAATAATGCATACCTAATGTTTATTTTCTTATTAGTAATTGTTATGAAACCTGAATGCTTTGCCAGCCTATCTGACTGCACCTGTTACTAGATATTTCCAAGAGACTCACACACCAATTTTGCCTGAGTGAACTGGGTATATTTCCTGTTGTTTTGATTGTACAGTCAGGGCACAGGCAGTTTGCATTCAAAAAAGAAGGCACATTTTATTCAAAGAGGGAAAGTGATGTCCTTGGAACTTTAACCTTCATGAAACACTTTGTAAAAGGACACAGTGATTGCAATGGGAAGAGATCCAAAGAGAGGCGCCCAAAGGGAGAAGGCTAGATGCCTGATAGAGAAAAAAAGGGAAATGGATTAGATCAACAAACCAAGACTATAGTATCCCAAGAGACTCCTGAAAAATCTGTATGAAGTCATTGCAGGCTCGTTGTATCTATCACCTTGCATAGTGGACACATGCTCAAGAGGGCAAAGAAAGTTTGCCCTGAAAGCTAAGTTTCTACAGGATTAATTCTAAATATTCTTTCCAATCTTAAGAGTTTTCGGTTCTAAATTGCTTAAATGATGATTAGCTGAAGTTTCCCTGACTAGTTTCGACAGAAGTAACATTTCTAGTCGGTTGATTTGGGCAACAGAACGAACCAGTGTCTTCGGACATCTGTACTAGAGAGACACCCTTATGCTAAAACCCGACTCCAGCACTACCCTTACAAAAATAGCACATTTCCGCTCATGCAGAACGGTGATTAGACTTTCCCAACACAACTCATACTTTTTAAAAGGCGCGTCAGAATTTTAAAGTGCATTAAATAAAGGGCATTGGCACATTAATGCAGCTCTCTTTGAGGAAAGATGCTGCAGAATTTCCGCTGAACCGTTACACAAACCTTCAATAAAGAAAGTTCTCAAAGGGGAAAAAAAAAATACACCCATGTACACATTCTTGACGTTGAGAACAGTGTCCTTGGGAATTAAATAACTTTATATGGGTATAAAGCTAAGCCTATAAGGTGCTTTGTTTCACATACTTAAGGAAGAGTGAAAGTCCCTGGGGGCTGTTGTTTTGTGGTTTTAAATATTTTCTTTTTTCCAAAGCTGTCTGCCTGCATGGTAGGACTACATGGGATATTCTGCAGGGAGATTATATTTTTAGATAGAGGCTCCTTTCTCTACGTCTAAACATGCATTTGTAAGAAGGAAATGGCTTTCCGTATTAAGGGCTTTCAGAATGACCACGGTGTTGTAAACGTGCTGGAAGAGTTTCAGGAACAGTGTGACAGGTGGATTAGCTCCCTCTTAGCTTTGGCTCTTCCCTGCTCGGCTCTGGCAGCTGTGCAGACACAGTTTACGCCACAAAAGATAAGGGCTCTCTGCATAGAGCGTGCCGGCGTTATGTCGAACCCCCAGTTTGCAGTTCTATGTCATGGACTTCATGTCTGGTAAAAGTGACATTGAAAGCAAAAAAAAAAAAAAAAAAAAAAAAAACCCAACCCCAAATTAGGCAGCTTTTCAAGACTGGAAGAGACTTAACTGAACGGCTGCAAAATCATCGAGAGCAGCTGGAGAGACTTGTTCAGTGGATTTCACTTCATGGTCGAGCATATTTCAAAGTTTAAATTTCTAACGAAAAGGAACTGAGATGATACCCAAAAAAACCTTTTCCTGAGGAAAACTAGTGACAACCAAACACCTTCCGAGTGGTTCGAGCCTGTTGGGGTTAGGAAAAAGATGTCTGTTTCAGTTTGACATCTTTTTCTCTTTAGTAAGCTTATGTCAGTCAGACTTATTGTCAGACCGGAACACACAGAAAACAAAACAAAACAAAAGAACTTTGCTGTGAGCAACGTTAATAACAGTGTTAGCTTCTGCACGGTGGATCTGCTCCCAGCAAAAAGATCTGGTAGCTAAGCCCGCCCAGATGACTAAGCTGGACGAGTGACTCAAAGTTCAGAGTTTAAGTAATGACTTTCACCTGTAGGCTTCCATCCACAATCAGTTTTGCCAAGGGAAACCCACAAAAGGGCTCAATGGATGAAAGTAAGCCCCTTTTCTAAATCACAGGTCTAGATCACCTTGACTGAACATTGATTTCTTTTTTTTTTTGGGAGAGGTTTTTTGCTATAGGGGGCATGTGCTCACCAGACAGACAGAGACAGAGAGACAGAAAGCGAGAGATCACCCCCCAGGGGGGATGGCCACACCGCAATCCCTTCTCCTCCATTCTCTCTCGGGATCTTGGGCACGCACCCAGCGTGAGTTTAAACCATTGGGTCCAGGACTCGAACTGCAGTTGACTACAGGGGAGTCCAGCGACATAGCCATTACACTAACTGCTGGTCCCTCTCCATAATTCCTTATCATTTGTCCACTCGAACTGATCCAGATTTATTAAAATTGTAAACTGCCCCAAACTGGGACAGTTTCAGTTTGACAGGTAGGATGAGAACAGGTAGGATGAGAACAGAGAAGGTCACCAGAAATATTGATTGGACATTAAAGGTTTAAGCGAGGAGGAATAGTCAAAACTATTTTTTTTCTAGGCAAAATTCAGGCATCAAATAGCAATATTGTCACATCTCTAAGAGAAGAGGTATCTCCTCCATCATTGAGGTGCATCACAAGGCAACATGGAAGAATTTTTCTTGTCATGAAAACACAGAAATTTAAAAATAAGCCGAGAGTATTAATTCCTCGTGTGTGGAGGTGACATGCAGAATTTGGTCAATACTGAATTTACAGAGTTACAAAAGGAAGTGCTTGTGGGCCTTTTTTAGCATGTTCTAGTGACATGGGTATATTTTGAAAAATTAAAACCTAAGACTCAAACACTCACCACCAGAAAGAGATTCTTTTGAGGAAGCCCTTTGAGAAGTCAGAGACCAAGGCTCAGTTTTCCTTCCATGAGAAAATGAATTGAGTCTGTCTCAAGGGACAGATTTTTATAATTCCAATAGAGCAACCTAGCACAGCTTCAGCCTCCCACATGTGTATATGTTACTGTGTAGGGGGGAAATGAGATGCAAAAGTCCCATTAATAATAGCAGTTGCATGCTTAATTTCATGTGCACTGCGCTGAAAAATTACTTCTTACTCTCTAAAATAAGATGCAGAAAGAGTCTGGGAAATAAGGAGCTCTTCTGACAAACCTTCCCAGTCCCAAAATGAATAAGGCACTCACGTTAGCTAGCAGAGAAATACTAAGGGCATCGTTAGTAGATACCCTCCAGGCAAATTTGATTGGAACAACTCAAAGATCAAGGATCTACTTAAAACAAAAGAAGGAAAGTGTTGTCAAAATCTTGCTATTCTCTTTACATTCAAGCAAGAGGAACATGGTGGTTTTACAGAAACTTCTGATTGTGAAATTCGCAACAAATTGAAGTGCAGGTAAGATCTGCCTTAGGAGGCCTGAATTACAGGCTCAGATTTAGATCTGAATAATTAATTAACAGAGGCAAGGACCCTCCAAGATGCTAACCTCCAAAACTAACTCTTTCAGTGTTGCTTATAGCATTTTCCAGCAAGGTATATACTACTGTGAAGGTCACCTTAGCTGTATTCTTAGGTTTGTAAAACTTTAGAACTGGAAGAGTTCTTGAAAGCCTTGTACTACTTAGGTTTTATAAGACTAAAAGCAGTATTAATTAGCTCCTAAAAATAAAATAAAAGAGGGCTGCCCCCATAGCCTAATGGTTAAGGGAGCCAGATCCCACATTGGTCCACTGCAGTTTGCATCCCAGGTCTGGGGGCTTGAAAAACTTGCCAGGAGAGTGTGTAGGGGGTGCCTCCAAATCCGGACTGAATGGGAAATTGAAAAGAAAGAACTGTAGTGTCACCTCGCCCCACTGGGGAAGAGGTGATTTTTCTCTCTCTCTCATTCTCTCTCTGGCAAGTGCATGTGCCCTTTGCCAATTCAAAAAAAAGAAAGGGAAAAAAAAAAAAAAACCTAGTTATCCTCTAGGAAGATCAACTCACCCAGAGACTTTTGACTGGACTTTTCATGATTTTAGCACTGAAAATTCCACTTTTTAGGAAGCTTCTCTGTCAGGGAAATCAACATCCTTATCTCTCTTGATAGCTTCCTGAATTCCACTTTCTCATTCACTGCTGGATCACAGCTCAAGACAAGACACCACCGTCACCACCCCGAATTTCTGTGCACCTCCACCGTGACACCACTGTCACCACCCTGAGTCTCCGAGTCTCTCTGTCATCCTCTTCCTGGTCCTATTTCTCATTCAGCACCTGGTCTATTCTTTGGAGATGACTTCTTCACCATGTTCAGACTTTGTCATTCTACAACTCAGTTTATAGACTCTTAGCCTGGCATTCAATAGTTCATGACACCTCCTAAACTATAAGAATAGCTTCATCAAAATATAGGAAAAGGGTCCCTGTTCACCGTTCTCCATCACTAACTATTGCTGACAGAGGCAAGTCATTTCATCTCTCTTGGCTTTGGTAACTTCATTATCCCACAGGTCATCTTCTTCAAAATGTAGAGCTGGTCCAGGCAATTCATGAAGTTCTGACCTTGAAAAGTTACAAATTTTTTGAACCCCACTATCATTGTATGTAGACTCCATGTACTATGAGATAGATCCTCATTCTGGGAACCAGCCCTGAGTTTTCCTAGCTTCATGCCTTTTTTTCTTTTCTTTTCTTTTTTTTTGTATGCAGTTTCACATCCCATCGTCAGCCCCATGACTAGAATAGGCATACTCACTGAGGGAAAAATAGAAATTCCGTGGAGGTTTCAGAAGGAGCACATCTCTGCTGACATCTTGATCTTGGACCTTTAGTCTTCAAAACTGCAACAGAACAAATCTCTTCTTTGTTTAAGCCCCCCAGTTCATGGTCTTTTGTGGTGGCCACCCTAAGGAACCATTACCCACCGCCTGGATATGAAACCATGTTCTGCTGCTTGCAGGCTATGTGGCTTTTCAGCAAGTTACTTCAACACCTGATGTTTCAATTCCCTCATCTATAATATGAGTGCAAAGTGGAAGTATTCTAAGTGTTGTTGTAAGAAATTGACAAATTGGGACCAGCAGATGGTGTAATGGTTACGTCACTGGACTCCCCGTAGTCGACAGCTGTTCAAGTCCCAGACCCAGAACCTTAACACTCATGCCAGATGCTTGTGTGTATGTGCCCAAGATCCTGAGAGGAGATTGGAGGAGAAGGAATTGTAGTGTGACCAACCCCCCAGGGGTGATTTCTCACCCTTCTGTCTCCCTGTCTCTCTCTCTCTGGCATGCATGCATGTCCCATAGCAAAATTCTCTCAAAGGAAATAAAAAAAGAAAAAAAAAGAAAAGAAATTAACAAATTAATACATGTAAAATGTATATTGGAGTCTGCTAACACCTGTAAACTATTTCAGCTTTTCCATTTTTATCCTATCATCAGCATTCAGTAAATGTTTATTAAATGAAATAATGTATAAGTTGATTAAAGAAAATGTGAATGTATCCACACAGACATATTCACCTTGTTTTTGGTGACTTGATCACTTTTCTTTTTAAATTTTATTATAGGGTGCATATGTTTGCTGGAGACAGAGAGAGAGAGTAGGAGAGAGAGAAAGTGAGAAAGCACCCTTTTGGGGTGGGGGTGGGGGGTGGCCATGGGACAATCTCTTCTCCTTCAATCTTCTCTTGTGATTTTGGGCATGCATGTATGTGCACCCAGTGTGTTTCTCAAGCCACCAGGTCCAGGACTCACACAGTGCAGTTGGTCAGGTGGGAGCTAGCCACCTTAGCCACCATGCCTGGCCCAACTTGATAACTTTATCTAATACGGCAAGATGCTTTGTTTACTAGTCACCTTAGATTACAGTGGTGAGCAAGTGTTCAAGGCCAGACCTAAATACAGGTTCCATTGCTGCTTAGAGGTGTGGCCTTGTGAAATCTCCTTAACCTCTATGATACTCACTTATCTGAGTACTATTTAGCTTTTAAAATAGAATCTTCCCATGGAGATATACATGAAGATCAAGTAAGGTAATGCCTAAGAAGTTTGATTTTCCTAAATATCAGCTATTGCTATCACTTCTCTTTTACTTATGACAAAGTATTTAAGAGCTTCTCAACTGGGAGCCAATGCTTTCCTCCTGAGGGGAGGGTGACATCTGGCAATGTCTTGAGATATAGTTCATTGTCATGACAGGGCGTGGGGGGAGGCAGTAATCCTGGCATCTAAGGGGCAAAGTCACTGCCCACCATCTTGCAGTGTACAGAACAGCCCTAGCAACAAGAAATTATCTGGCCCATTGGCTCACTAGCTCCAAGACTGAGAAACCCTGCTCTGCAGTGAGACGGGTGAGTCAGGTGATAAGACCAGGTGAACTATCTTCTTCTTCCCAGCTACAAAATGTCTAAGTCTCTCATTCCATACGGCATTTTAAATGCCATGCTCTCAGGCTGTTCAATTAATTTTTTTTTATCACTCTCTATTTTTTAAGCCATGTTTGCTTCTGAATGTCAAAAAAGTAACTATTTAAGATAATCTAAGTTCTCTAAGACTTTAGCCCAATTCTCACTGTTGCACCTTCTGGATTGCCTGATCCAAATGTTCCCATAAAAGCTTTGGATTCACTGTTTTAGTTAGGATATAGGTTCAGAGCATGTGATAGACGCCCAAAGTAGCAGTAACTCTGAGGATAGAAGATTCTTTTTATTTCGCGTTTATTTCTCTCTTATCCCTGCTAAGAGTGGCTGTGCTCAGGAAGTCACCAGGACTGGCAGTTATTCTGGGGCAACATGGAATCAGGGTGACAGGCATCTGCTCTCTTGCTGTTTGGCCATTGTTAAGGCTTTACCCTCATCTACATCATCCAAGATGGGGCATCACTGTGTCCATATTTTGCCTGTGAAAGGAGCCAAAGAAAGGAATAATCTGCTCCCTCTTTAAAGGTGTAATCAGAAGGTACTGGCATGAGTTGGTATGGCTTGTATGCAAGAGTCAAGAAGTAACAAGGTCACACTTACTGGCCTAGAAAGCTTGAACAGAGATACTTTATTCTCTATGACCAAGCATTCAGGAAAAAAAAAATAAAAGTGCTTAGTAGGCATATAGCAGTGAATGTCGTTTCCAATACATTCTCCAAGAAGTTTGGGAAAATATTGGGATCGTCATCCAAACTCACGGCCTATTATCATATTCTTGGCTCGCATCAAAATGTTTATAGGGAGCTGGCTCCATGGTCTGAAGTTTAGAGCAGCTGAATCCCATATGCCCATATGGCCAGACTCTCATCTGGAGTCCCAGACACAGAGGCTTAAGAAACATGCCAGGTACATGTGGGTGTGCCTGAAATCCCCAAAGGAGAGTGAGATGGGGGAGAAGGGACTGCAGTGTGACCCTTCCCCTCAGGGCATGCTTTCCGCTCTCCCTTTCTCTCTGACTCTCTCTGGTAAGCATATGCACTTTTTAGGGAAAAAATAAATATACAGGAATGGGATAAAACTTCGGGATAGATGACCCTAGAAAAAGCCATCTGAATCTACCACTTCACACTTAATGTAAAAGGTATTTGAGAAAAACAAAATTTTCCAACATGCACATCCATTATGCAAAGATCAGACTGCCACCTGCATAGGAAAGCGATACGGAGAACACATAACACAGAGCTCAGCTTCTGCCCTGGAAGTAGACTCTGTTTTTCTAGGATGCCCAGATGCTTTCTTCCTCCTTGTGGAAACCACACCCTTATTTTCTCCTGGGATGTGCCATTTTCCTGCCTTGCGCAGTTTCTCGTACCTCTAGCACTAGTCTTTGCTCTGTAGAACACAGGATGGGACAACAACCCAAGGATGACACCTGTGTTTTTTATAAAGAGTATAAGAGGGAATGAGGGGCAAAGGAGTGTGGAGTGCTGATCAGGAAATGGTTTTATGGATGGATCGCGGACTTTAAATTCCACACCAGATGCTGGGAAGGGCTCCGACTGGGTGTTCTGGAGTCATGACTCTTCCTCTCATTTTTTTTTTTTTTTTTTTGTGCCTCTGGACTTCCAAATTGCCAGCTTACCCCCAAAGCTACGGCCTTAGTCTGATCATTTCTCCCCATTTGCTTAGCTACAAAACTAAGTCTAGCCTCGTAAT
Organism: Tupaia belangeri chinensis; assembly: GCF_000334495.1. NCBI lineage: Eukaryota > Metazoa > Chordata > Mammalia > Scandentia > Tupaiidae > Tupaia > Tupaia belangeri. The sequence goes on from NW_006204361.1 coordinate 128,203, forward strand.
TAAGCAGACAAAGCAATGGGATCCAAAGTGGCTGGTTGCCATCCTTGCCAAGATGTCGAGAGAAAATACCAAAGAAAAATATGACACAGAATAAAAGAGATTTAAAACAGGAAGTGAGAGAGCCTGAATTCTGAGAGAACTGTTTGCACTCTTCCATCCAGGAAAATCCAGAAGCTGCCCATCCTTCCATTTCTCAGTTGAGTCAATAAATTCCAATTTTTGCTCAGGGTCAGTTTAAGTTGTATTTCTGTCACTTGCACCTGGAACTTACATCACTAATAAAATCTCCAAGACATTCTCATTCTAGGAGAGGCAGAACACATCCCAGTTATTAAATTTCAACCAATATCTTACAGGAGCAGTCTCCTCTTTTCTACTATTGAGTTTGGAAATCCACATATCAAGAAAAAAATGGTAGAAATTATAAACTTATAGGAAAAACCAAATATTCAACTTTTTTTTTTTTTGAGAGATTTTCACTGTAGGGCGCGTGCGCTCGCCAGACAGACAGAGAGAGACATAGAGACAGAAATCACCCCCCAGGGGGGATGGTCACGCCGCAATCCCTTCTCCTCCATTCTCCTCTCGGGATCTTGGGCACGCACGCACACGCGCCCGGCGTGAGTTTTAAGCCACCGGGTCCGGGACACGAACCGCGGTCGACTACGTGGGAGTCCAGCGACATAGCCATTACGCTAACTGCTGGTTCCCCCAAATATTCAACTTTGTATCACCCATTTTGGGTAGACGTTAATATTGGTATCTATCACTTCATGGGCTAATTTTAGCATTTTTCAAAAAGTGTTTATATAAACACTTTCAATGAAATGTTCAAAGCAGCAGTTGTATTGTTTAAATTTTATTAAAAAAAATTTTTTTTGAGAGGTTTTCACTATAGGGCGCGTGTGCTCGCCAGACAGACAGAGAGAGACAGAGAGACAGAAAGCAAGAAATCACCCCCCAGAGGGGATGGTCACACCGCAATCCCTTCTCCTCCATTCTCCTCTCGGGATCTTGGGCACGCACGCACATGCGCCCGGCGTGAGTTTTAAGTCACCAGGTCCGGGACGCGAACCACGGTCAACTACATGGGAGTCCAGCGACATAGCCAATACGCTAACTGCTGGTTCCCTAAATTTTATTAAATTTTAAAAAGAAAATATTTCTCTTATAGTTACTATGCATAAAAGAACCTAGTTTATTGTATTCTCAGGTGGCCTTGAATTATAGTGGCTAAAACATGGCCGAATTAATGCACCTACGATCATTCCAAATACTTTGTTTAAGGCTTCCACTTTAGTGCCAGGGAAAGGATTCCTCAGGCTCATGCCTTTGCTCAAGAATGTCGTGTCTTCAGGGTGAGCCAAGACTAAGTTAGATGCCTCGAGTAGAATCAACTGAAAACAGACAACGTTCTTCAGGCTCAGGATGTGAGTCTTCTCTGGGCCTAGTTCACAGTGGAAAGTGGATTTGGTGCTAAGTCTTCAGCTTGTTTGAAAGGGATTATCAGAGCCAATGAAGGGAGTTTTGGAATCAGCACAAATGCGAAATTTCGGGCCCATGAGCATGGAAGATTGACTTGGCCAGTGGAAAATCACCAGACTGCTCTTGCCAATTCAAAAACACTCAAGGGCGGCACCAGAACCTCTGGGCTGGTGAGCCTGTCTCTGGCCGTTCCTGCCTGTTGGCCGCTCCAGAGAAGAGCATGCCATGATGGTAATGTTCAGCTGTAAACCTACAGGCAGCCTGCTGGGCTGGGCGCAAGCTGGAGCCTACATAAACATGGTCCCTTTCCAAAGCTGAATGCTGTGCTCCACAGGAGATAAATGCCCACCTTTCCATGCTAGGATCTTGGAGTCTTCTCCAGCCTTCCCTTATCTCACTGTACCCAACTTTATTGTCACCCCCTCCGCCACCTGATAAAGCTCCTCAGATTTGACCTCCTTCTCTCTTTCGTCGGTCAATTCTCCAGCACCTGCTGGGGCCATGGTGACAATTCTTTGCTGCATTTGCTGCCAGACCAGTTTTATGCCTAGATGGAGCTGAAGACCACCTATGAAGCCAGCTTTCAAGGATGCCTGAATATTCTCAGAGACCCAGTATACTATTATTCCTGCTCATGATGTCTGACATTTTCACAAATAATAGCAATATTTTACTTTTGTAAATATTTACTATGTCCTTGGCCCTGGTCGAAGAAAAGTGTTTATATGAATTTATTTCATCCTTCCATTTGAACTTAAAGATGAGGTTTAAACTGGTAAAATATTTGGCAGTGTTTTTGTTGTTGTTATTGTTGAAATTCATGATAAAGTGTCTATGACTGACTGTAGATCTGGTCCTATTGTACTATTTCATAAATGTACAGAAGCGGTGAAAAGAAAGCATATCAAGGAGATGTGTGTCTCAGCAGGAGAGACAGGCTAAGAAGGGGGAGACCGGACACATAACCGTTAATGACTTTGATACTGTCGCTGTCTCAGTTCAGCCCTACTCTTTCCTCATTTCTCTCCGCTGGTTCAAATAAGCTTTGCCTACTGTTTTGCAGGGATATTAAAATCTATTTCCCATGTTCCCTTCTCATACTCCTGTAATATCTCCCCACAAATCCTAGAAAGAAATTAAACTTTCACAAACTTGCAGCAGCCCAGGCAGGAATTCCTCTGTACGCCCCCGAATACTGAAGCTCATATTCTCCATCTCTCCTACTTGTCATTCCTTGTGATACAATAATCACAACGTGTTTTTTGGCAGCAACCCCAATGCCTGCTATAGAGTTCACAGAAAAACAGTGCAAATATAAGATGTAAGTATAAAGTGAATAACCTCTATGTACAAGACAAATATTAACTTAATACTACAGTACTGTCTTCAGGATGCATTATAGGGATTAATTACACGATGTCTGCTCAGCCTCGAGAACCTCCGGGAAAGGTGTGATATAAATACCAGGTATGATTATTTTTAGGAGCGTCTGCTGCTGACATTCAGCATAGCATGAAAGAATGAAAAATTATCTCCATGTTCCCCGTCGTGGTAACAACTTCAGCTTAGGGTTTAGAAAACCCATTTATAGAAAGTGCTAAAATTAAAAAGTGCATTCCTTACATGAGCTCATCCATGTAGCTCAATCTATGGAAGAAGAGACCTTTCTAAGCACAAACTTTTTTTTTTTTTTAACATGATGACTCTCTTAGCCAAAGTAAGAAATTTAGAAATTTTAAATCTTTCAGTGAAGTACTCAAGCCCTTGGCTCCAGTCCAAATTCCTGCCTCCAAGAAAGTTGATGAAGGAACTTGAAAAAGTTCATACAAACTAGAATTAGAGCATGAATTTATTTTGGTGTAAGGTGTAAAATATATTAGAATTCATGCATAGGTTTTGCAGCCTCTGCATTTCCATGAACTTTTTGAAGATCTTGGTTTTTGTTTTTGTTTTTTGTTTTTGTTTTGGTTTTTGAGAGGATTTTGCGATAGGGCACATGCGCTAGCCAGAAAGACAGAGAGAGACAGAGAGACAGAAAGCGAGAAATCACCCTCCAGGGGGGATGGCCATGCTGCAATCCCTTCTCCTCCATTCTCCTCTTGGGATCCTGGGCACGTACACACACGCGCCCACTGTGAGTTTAAGCCACCAGGTCTGGGACTTGAACCGTGGTCAACTACATGTGAGTCCAGAGACATAGCCATTACGCTAACTGCTGGTCCCAAGATCTTGGTCTTTATGTTTGGATGGATGTTGCCTTCTCATTCCTTCAGTTCTGCAGAGGTAAAGTCCTCAACCAACTTCGGACACCTATTCTCGTTTAATAACAATATCATTGAGTTCTTCTGGGTACCTTACTTAAATGCTTCCCCTGGAAATGTACCAGGTATTCTATTGGTCCTTAGTGAACTGAGAGCACAGTCAGTCATTGCCTCTTGATGTTAATACGCACCTTCCTGTCCTAATCTGTGATGCTTCCTAATGATTCTGTCATTCTTTTCAGCTTCAGGAATGTGAGATTCTATTCCTAGGAGCACTTCCACCAGATGCCATTCTTTAATCTCCTTTTGTCACCCATGTGATTATGAACTGACCAATCTTAGGGAATAAAACTCTGTGAAAACAGGGAACTTTGCCCTGTCTTCTTTACTACTAGGTACTCTGATGGTAGACCAGAACACACACTCATCAGCACATACCGAGAAAATTAATCAAGTTGTTATGGTGATTAACTGAACATGGAGGGCTAAGCGCTTTAGCATGGCACAGATGAGGCCTGGTAGATATTGCATTATCCCATTCACATGTCCCTGAGCCGTGCCATTTCCTTAACATCTGGACCCTGGTAATAATGTCTATTGGCCATACCATGGTGTCTGCTAGTCCAGTCTTCCTACATGGATTTGGTTTTGTTCCTACAATTTTTAACAATGTAAATATTAGGTTGTCACAAAAGACAGATGCATTTTTTTTTCATAGAGAAACAGAAAAACATACATCATGACTTTTCTGACAACCCAATAGTTTGCCAAAATTAAAAAAAAAAAAAACTTTGATTTTTTTTTTTTTTTTTTTTTAGTGAAAGACAAAGCACGCAC
>NW_006204361.1:133150-178873 GCF_000334495.1 Tupaia belangeri chinensis
TTTGGCCAAAATAAAAAAAAAAAAAAACTTTGATTTTTTTTTTTTTTTTTGATTCATGAGAGAGAAGGCATGCATGTGTGCAAGAAAGAGAGAAGCCACTTTGACTGGGTCTCGTCACATAATGATTGCCTTCCCCTAGCCTTCCAATTATTGAGGACCTTGAGTGTGTGTCTTAGGGTCAACTTGGGTCGCAAATCTGAAGTGGACCATGTGGCTTCCAGCACTGTAGCTCAGTACATTACCAGCTGCCCCTCCATGGTATGGCCTGGAAAATATTATTTAACATGTGAGTTTCTACCTTCCCACATGTTCCCACATTCCCATACAACAACAGTGGCCTGGAGTTGAGCAGCTGTCCACTCCTTAGTGGGACTTCTCCTTTCCTATTAGTTACCATCTCCACGCCTGCACTCACAGGTTCAATGCACCTACTGCAGGCGACAAGGGAGAGAGTGCTTCTGGGAATGGAACACCCAATGATCATCTGAGATGTTCACTTCTTAGCCAGATATAGTGGGTCATCAGGGAAGCCATGACACATTCCTGCATAGAAAAACAGAAAAATATCTCATGACTTTCCTGACAACCTATAGTACACTTAGATGCAACCACAATCATGCCAGTTTTTTAAAGTTTATTTTATTATTTTGAAAGAGAAAGGAAAGAGGCACCCTTGACAAGGTCTCATCAGACTGGAAACTTCCTTCCAGCCTTCTAATTAGCCAAGGTCAAGGATGAACATGGGCATACCCAGCATCTTCAAGTCACTCTGGATCCAAACCCCAGGCTTCCCATGTGACTTCAGTATCACACAGCAGTGCTCTACCACCTGTCCTACTGCAGTGGGACCTATAATCAAGGCATTTAACCCTCCAGCAGCCCTGTCAGCAAGACGTCATCATCATCATGTCACATAACATGCAGAAATAACGAACTGAAGTTCACACAAGTCCCTTGTAGAGATCCACTCCCAGTCTTCTAGTTCCCTCTGCAGTGACTGGTTTCCTATGCCAAGAGTCAGAGAACTAGGCATAAGGGTCAAATCTACTCTCTCTGCCCTCCTTTTGCTATGGGCAAAGCTGTGCCCACATTTGCATATCCTCTACTGCTGAGCTGCTGCTGCTTCTGAGCTACAATAGCAGAGGTAATTCAACTTAAAAGCAAAGTGACATATAGTAATTAAATGTATTAAATAAATATAAATTTTTTAAAAAGATAGGGAAAAAAACAATAGTAGAGGTAGGTAGCTGTGCTGTAGACCTGAGGTGGCCTGCAAAGCCTCAGCTACCTGGCTCTCTGCAGTTAAGTCTGTTGACCCTGTCCTGTCCCTTTGTACACTTGCACACTTAAAAGCGGCCTTAAGATGCCATTTAGTACTCCTTCCTCCTAAACAGGATAAAATATAAACTATACCTCGTTGATCATTATCCAACTGGTTCAGAAGCATACTGCCATCAAAAACTTTATTTTGGCATACAGTGTGATCATATAATCCCAGTAATTATAAAAAGAACTGTCTATATTTTATAGAATTCAAAAAGTTAGAATTGAACTTTAAATTTTTAAATAGATGCAGAATTAACTGTAGGTAACCTCATCGAAATTGGGACACAGAAAAGTAAGCAGTAACATGACAATAAAACTATACACACACACACATACATACATATACACATGGGTATATGTAGATATAATCTGTGAGCATACCTTACACACATACAAAAATTAGACTGACTAGATTAGGGAAGAAGGGTGGGAAATGGCAGAGAGCAAGAGGAAGGGAATCAAAGGTACAAAGAAGCAAAACATTTAAGGGACACAAAAATGGAAAATTACTTCTTGGTGATAATATATACGGTAATATCTTTGAACAAATATCTAGTGTATTCAGAATGGGAACATTTATTTGGTATATTGTAATGATACACGGTGATTGTAAATAAATAATTTTTTAAAAGAAAACATAAGCAGAGAAAGATTGAGATCAAGCAAACTCTACTAAAGGACAGGATATCTTTTAGCTGTGAGTGTGTGAACGTGTGTGTGTGTGTGTGTGTGTGTAAATAAATTCACCTTGGTATTGACGTAGAATAGCAAATACAACACATACTACAGACAACTCCTTGTTCACTACTCCTGTCTACCATAGATGTGGCTAAGCTTAGTTACTGCCCTTTCGCCTGCTCAGCCTAAACACAGCTTCAGAATCCTACTTAGCACAGCATTCCAGACAGCTGTCCATACCAAGCAGAACCAGCACATATAATGAAAACTTCAACATCTTTTTTTAAAACATTAGCAGTGGAAGACTAAAGATTTTAGTTCTCATTTCAAACTTATTTTTAGAAACAAAATCTCAGGTTTTTCTTCTATGAAGTAAGGCTAATTATATTTGTATCCCTTGCCAGGGTGTGGGTAAAATGAGAACAAAGGAGTTAATGAGCTCCTGATAAGTTAAACATGCTGAACGACTGTAAAGTATTACTTTTATAGTGGAGGCACTTAATGAACATAAAAATATGTGAAATAAAATAGCAGAAGCTACAAAATGAAGGCAATCCTGAAATAAATAAAGAACTTAGCTGGATATTTCCCAGAATGAATTCCTTCTGTAAATTTAAACCATAAATTTTTCTACATGGGCCAGTCCCATGGCCTAGTGCTTAAGGCCATACATAGACATAGCCAACCATGCAGTTTGAGTCCTAGACTCCAGAGGTTTGAAAAAAGCATACATGTGTGTGTGCCCGACACCCCAACAGGATGGAGAAATGGAAAAGGGATTGCAGTGTGATGACATCCCATTCGGGGTTAATTTTTCTTTCTCCATTTCTCTGTTTCTCTCTGGTGAGTGCATATGCCCTCTAGCAAATTAAAAGCACAGTCTATTTTTTTAAACATAGAAGTGATTTGTTTGGGTTAATGAAAATGATGTACTGGGTTGTCAGGAAAGTCATGATGCATTTTTGCATAGAACAAAGGAGTGCTAAAGGAAGATAATGCTACTGATGGAGTAGAATTTAGTTACCTTTGAGTTCATCTAACAAACACTTACAGAATATCTACTTCTGGGAAGACAAACGTGTTAGTTGCTTTCAAAAATACAATGACGTATGAAGAAGAGCTGGTTGTCCCTTCAAATTCCTTTTGAAATAAAACGGTATGATGATGCGAGTTCATCCTCATGTTAAAATGCTGGCTTCAGATTGCAATACAGTGGATTGCAAGGGCTTTTTTCTCAAGGAAGTTAAAGTCTGAGTAAAAAATTATTAATCTGCATTCAGCAACTGGTTCAGAATGTCAAAGCCGAAGACCCTTCAAGTCTCTTGGGCTTTCTGTAATGGTTCCCAAGTAGCTGTTGGAACTCCAGCCAATGCATTCAAATCTCAGGCAGGATGAGGATGAGGAAAAAATAAAAGAGGAAGTTAAAAACAAACAAACAAAAAAAAAAATACAAAAGAGAAGCTCTACCCAATGACTTCTACATACTTTTTAATGGATTCCCATCTGTAAAAAAGCTGGAAGATGTGGCTTCTGTTTTTGTTGTCATTTCTATCTAGACTCACTGCCATCCAACAATATTCTTTATTGATGAGGAAAGAGAGGGTGAATATTCAGTAGTAATTAGCAAACTCTACCATTTGAATAAAAATACAGTGTCATATAAAATTCAATTTATCATCTCAGTAAGCTGCAAACTACCTGAAAGATAAAAAAACTGTATTATGTATGTACCAAGATGTCTCTGCACTTTTCACTAGATAGAGGGGGAATGACTAATTTTCCTTTCTTTCTTTCCTTCTTTCTTCTTTCTATGCTTTGTATTTCCAAATATCCTACAATGAGTATGTCCTAGGGAAGAGACATGAAGTGTCACAAAGGAGGGTTAATGTGAATTGGTTTCCACACCTATTATTGCATTTCATCATTATAACTGCAACTTCCAAAAAAATGCAAGGGCATAATTAAACATAATGAAGATTTCAATCATGAACCCAGGTTTTTGGAAAATAAATGAAAGAGCCAAATACCTAAACAGGGCCTTCAGCTTAACTATGATGATAATTCTCTGCACCACAATATATAGAATTGTAGAATGTTCTGTGGGCTGTGAAAAGCAAGGACATTCTGGGACCTCATTTATGCTTCTGAGTCCAACTCATTTCCCACTGTCTAAAGAAATCCATTAGTGGAAGAATGCCAGAAAATGATTAACAACAAAATAAGGTAGGGATCTGGCACAGGGTGCCACTTGAACTTTGCAGTTCCAGGGATCTGGGCATCAGCACCTTCCCAGTGTCCCTGACATCTGACTAAATGGTTCTCTTTATGCAACCACTCTCAGTACCACCCTCTAACTTGTCAATATTACTAATTTCCATTAACTCACACGATCATAAATGAAGGCTATCCTGAGCTACTAGTACTTTTTTTTTGGAGAGGTTTTTGCTGTAGGGCACGTGTGCTCGCCAGACAGACAGAGAGAGATAGAGAGAGAGAAAGTGAGAAATCAGCCCCCAGGGAGGATGGCCACTCCGCAATCCCTTCTCCTCCATTCTCCTCTCGGGGTCTTGGGCATGCACATGCACACATCCGGCGTGAGTTTAAGTCACCAGGTCCAGGACTCGAACCACAGTCCACTATGTGGGAGTCCAGCAACATAGCCATTATGCTAACTGCTGGTCCCGAGCTACTAGTACTTTAAAGAAATCTGATGAGCAGTAAGAATAGGGTTCAGGTCAAAAACTTCTTGGAAATCTCTGCTAAGATATCTTAGTTTCCTCCAGTTACCAGGCTAATTGCTCAAGAGGCCAGAAAAACTCCCTTTATGTTTAGAAGTAACCCAAGTAGTCATCTTCTAAGAAAGTATTGAAACAAGTGAGTCATTTCTGTTTCTTTTCAAGGTGAGGTTATCTTTACCCTTTGATTTTTTGGATGTCTTTTGGCATAATAGTGTTTTTACCCTACTAAATGATATTTTGATTCCATTTTTCCACAAAGTTTTTTAATTCCTTTGCATAAACAGAGTGACCACTACTTTCCTCCTCATCCCCTACCAGCTCCATCCTGCAATTGATGTCCAGGGTCACTTATAGGAGACCTAACAGCTGCAGACCCACATCCTGAGTCTGAAGGCAGTCAATAAATATGTTTTAAACACCCACCATGTTCTAGGGACTATTGTTAGAGCTGGGAACATAGCAGAAAAAAAAAAAAAAAAAAAAAAAAAAAAACAGACACAGGCTCTGCCCAAGCAGAGATTCTGTGTGTTGGAATGAGAGATACGATAAACATGTAAGTGAATAGTCACAGGAAGTAAGTTCTACAAAAGAGACAAAATAGGGTAAGAAAACAGTCACGGGGTTAGGCACACAGCTTTGGCTAGGATGGCAGGGGAAGGCCTCTCTAAAAGGGAGACATTTGTCCAGAGAGCTGCATGTTAAAAGTGAAGCAGTTATCCAACTATCTGGCAGGAAGGATCAGCAAATGGATTATCTTAGAGCATGTCCAAGTTTGGATTGCTTGAGTTTCAAATTTATATGAGATGAAGTGAAGGCATGAGCTCCCTTTGACTTGAGCCAGAAAGGATGGTGGTCCTTTCTGTAACAAAGACTAGGATCTTTTCTAGTAACAATAGATACAAAGAGAAGTGCATAAATTTTACTATATGTTTTGTAGGGACAGTTTAGAGAACCCACTCATGAATAGAAAAAAGTAGAAGACTTGGTGCAGGTGGAGTGACATAGTCAATGTATTTTGACTATACAAGATGCAAAACTTAAGATTTTTTAAAAACTACATCTTATTTTTATTTATTTTTTTTTTTAGAGTTAGTGTCTCTAAAGAGCTATGATGCCCAAGCTGGCTTCATACTCATGGTCCTCCTGCCTCAGCCTCCCAGTAGTGGGACTATAGGCATGGAATATCTTGACGTGGGGAATAAGGAGGAGAGCACAGACAAGTCATTCCTAGCACTGGAATTTGAATATTTGATCAGTTGTCAGTGTCACTTATTCATGTTAATTTTTCAGTGGAGATGGGTTTGCAGAGTGGTGGGATGAATACTGATATTTGGGGGATATCTATTAGACACCACAGTGGAGACATCCACCATCAGGTGAGGACAAGATCTCATGGCAGAGGTTTGAATTAGAGATGCAAAAGTCCAGTCCATTTCCAGAGCTCACCAAATGGAGGCTATTTTATCTGTATTTTACAAAAGGATGGTTTTTCCTTGTAACTTTTAATCTAGGTTATCTGATAGACTTTATTACTTGGACTTGACACCATAAACCTTCATTTAAATGTTCAGGAACGATTTGGTCACACTTGATGGTTCAGAGAAGAACTGTGGTTTTAAAGACTATGTCAAGGCCAGCTGGTAGCATGGTGATTAAGGTGGCTGGATACTTACATGGTCAACTTCACAGTTTGAGTCCCAGACCCAGTGGCTTGAAAAACACACCAGGTGTGAATGTTTGTGTGCCCAAAATCCCAAGTGAAGGGAGAAGGGATTGCAGTGTGACCATTCCCTCTGCAGTACTTCACACTTTTCCTGTATTTCTGTATTTCTCTATCTCTGCTTCTCTCTGGCAAGTGCATGTACCCTATAGCAACACTAAAAATTAAATTAATGAATAAAAGTAAAAATAATGACAATGCCAGAGAGATAACCAGATAGATAATAATCATGAGAGAGACTAGGTAGCAAAAGGATTACTGTTAGATAATAATAATTATTATTGTCAGGCTCAGAAAATGATACAGCAATGAAACATAAGGCTCTACCAGACAACTCTATGTGGGAAGATTCCCAGTTCAAGTCCAGAGATCTCTCCAAGTATGCCAGGCATACACATGCCAGTGCAAGACCCAAGGTTGGCTGAGGGCTGGAAGTGAATCGCAATGTTGGGCCCTTGTCAGGGGTGGTATCTCTCTCTTTCTCTGTTTCTCTTTCTCTCTCTCTCATCTTTCCCTCTCAAAAAAATTAAATACACTTTAAAAATATGTCATTAGTATTATTGTCATCACTATTATCATCATCTGTATAAAGGAAGGATAACATTAGCTATGTAAGAATCAGAAAATATGACAAGGTAAAACATTTTGGACATAAAGGATTCTAAATAAAAATACATACAACTATCCAAAGAAGAGCTTTTACATTAACTTTCAGTGGGTTTTTACAAACCTGAGGTGACTTTAAAGAGTTTATTGCAAAATGGGATTGAAGTACAAGTTTATTTGGTGCAATAAAAGATTTAGACATTCATGCATCTTTCTTTTTTCTTTTCTTTCTTGTCTGTTTTCTTTTTTAATGTTTCTATAAGATGCATGCACTCACTAGAAAGCAACAAAGAGAGACAGAAAGAGAGAGGGAAAGTGAGAAAGCACTCCCAGAGGGTGTGGCCATGCTGCCATTTCCTCTCCTCCATTCTTCTCTTGGGATTTTGGCACTCACACACATGTGCCCAGCATGTTTTCAAGCTGCAGAGTCAGGGACTTGAACCGCACAGTTTACCATACGGGATCTAGCCACCTTAACCACCACATCACCAGCTAGCCCACATAGTCTTCTTAGAATATGCCATCCCCATCTCATATTAACTTTTTGATGACTTCCCTCATAAATATCATCTATGATGCATAGAGATCTAATAGGATTGAGTTTTATAGTAATGAAATTCTGCCTAAATTCTGCTTTCTTTCTTTCATCTTTCTACTAATATAACATGTACCTACATTAAACTGCATCTAGAAAGGACTAACTATAAAAACACCAATTTAAAGACCAGGTGGTGTCACAGAGGTAGCACAGCTGAACCCACATGTAAAAGGTACTAACTTTATGTCCTGGGACCTCCCTGAGCTATGTGGCACTCACGTGCACACTTGTGATCCAGGTGGATTGAGACAGGTGAGTTTTCAGGTGAAGACCCAGTTGGGAGTGACTCTTCTGTCTGTCTCTCATGAAAGAAATTAATAAATAAATGTTTTAAAAGTATTAAAAACACCAATGGCAAAGGAAAGAAACCTACTACAAAGAAAATCATGGTCCTTGGTAGGTCTGAAGAGTCTTTGCCATGGGCAAAGAGTAGAAATAATTGGCCTAGCTGAGATGACTGGGTGTCCTGAGGAATCCAGAGCTGACCCACGGGGCCTGCAGCCTCCCTGTAGAAGGATGTGAGAAAACAGGGCTCCTAGCAGAGTAATGCTGTTCCATAGCCTCCAATCTGTTCTATATCATCACTCTCACTTCACACCCACACAACTTTAGCCCAGAAAAGCCAAGGAATCCTCCAATCACTAAAGTTGCCTGCTTAAACGAAGTTCCAGGCTTTGAGAATACTAGAAGGTTTTTGTCGTTAATACAGTGAAAACCTATTAACAAGAACCCTCTAAGTGAAGCTAGGTACACATGACTTTCTGCGAGTTCTCAGGTCTTTCTGCACCCCTTCCAGTCCCTTTATATGTTTTTAATTATTTATTTAATTTTATTTATTACTATTATGTTTTAATTTGACCAGAGAGAGAGAGAGAGAGAGAGTGAAAAAGCAAACCTCCAGGCCCAAGACTCAAACCATGGTCGGCCATGTGGGAGTCCAGCACCTTAACTACCACACCACATGCCAGCCTTCACATATTAAACCAAAGTAGTTAACTCTAAATTCTGCTTGCTGGCACGGCCCACCCTTGCCGCCAGGATGAGAAGCACCAGGACAACCGTAAGCAATGCCTTCTGTGGCCGGAAGGTGGGCACTGAACTGATCTGATTCATCACGCACCAGTTTGAAGGGAAATTTCTTGCATTGAGGATGCACTGTCGTGCCATGAAAGAAAAAACAGTGCATCTTATTTTAAAGAATCCATAAAGCACCCAAGAGAAATCAGGGAGGCTGCGCTGCCTGTTTTCCTGTTTAAAGTGCATGCTGAGTTTGCTTTCAGATTCTCCGTGGTGTTTCACTTGATTTCCAGTCTTCACAGGCTGGAGCCCTTTCTGTTCTCTCTGTCAAATACTTCGGCATCGCAGACCACTTCCTCCTCATGAATATCTGTGTCTTAGACCTCACATTTATGGGTTGGTAAACTCATTTCTGTTCTAACAGATCTTTCTCCTTGGCGAGTGGGAAAGATGACGCACTGGACTAACTGGCAGCTGCTGTAGCAGAGAAGAGAGAGTCAGGCCGAGAGCACTCAGGACCTGCCAAACCAGGACGAAAGCCTCTGCCTTCCCCAGAAAGGCATCCGATTATTTAATATTCCCTGTTTCTTTAAGAAGACCTGGTATTGTGCACATTCTGCATTTTTATTGGTAGTCTGAATTCAGTCAATGGAGAAAGGTGGCTATTTGTTCATTTATCTAACGAGCATTTATTAGCTGCCTATAGAGTAGTGGCTGAGAACCAAGAGGGCTGATGGTTTATCCTATTTGAGCATCAACCTCTTCATCTGCTAACCCAGTGATATTCACAGCAAATGCCTCTTGGTAATTGTGAGAGTTAAATAAGATGGTGTACCAAAACCTACTAAAAATATTATGATACACAGTAGGTTCCATATAGATTTGTTAATTTTCTTTTTAATTTCTAGAAGCCAGTTGTTATGTAGCTCTGGGGATTTTTAAAAAATAGTAAAAATTTAAAAAAGAAAGAAAGAAAGACAGACAGACTGAGAAACTGTCACAGACCAGAGGGTACCAAGGAGATGTAATAACAAAATGTAACGTGGCATCTCGCATTGGCGCCTGGGACAGAAAAAAGACATGAGAGGAAGAGCTAGTAAACTCTGGATACAGTTTGGTATTTAGTTAATAGAAAAATAGCAGTGTTGGCTACTTAGTTTTGACAAAATATTTAAAAATGTCAATCTTAATAAAGAAAAGCAGAGGGACAAGCAGATGGCGTAATGGCTACATCGCTAGACTCCCATGTAGTCAACTATGGTTTGAGTCCCAAACCCCATGGCTTAAATTCACACCAGGCACCTGTGCATGTGTGCCCAAAATCCCGAGAAGAGAATGGAGGAGCATGGCCATCCGCCCCGGGGAGGGGTGATTTCTCACTTTCTATCTCTATGTCTCTCTCTGCTTTCCTGGCGAGCGCATGCGCCCTATAGCAAAAACCTCTATAAATAAATAAATAAATAAATAAAGGAAAGTAGATAAAGGATATATGGGAACTTTCTGTATTATTTGCAATTTTGCAATTATTTTTAAAAATCTGAAAATGTCCCAAAATAAAACATTTATTTCTTAAAGATATCAAGACTAAAAATACCCCTAGCTTCAAAAACAAAATTTTTTAACCTAATGGAATAAAAACAAAAAAATAAACAGCCAAACAACAATGTCCTATATGCTATAACAAGGCTGTGGGAACAGAAAGGATGGACAATTAGCCCAGCCTGAGGATGGCTGCTATTGGCCAAGTATTGTCCACATCATACTCACTAAGCAGAGGAGGAAGAAGGACATTTCAGGCAGAAGAAACTCTTGCAAAGCCCTCCTGGCCAGTATGAGAGCATACGGAATATATAAATAAAGCAAGAATTTTGTGTAACAAGAGAGTATGGTGCCTATAAAAAGAGTGGCTGGCTCTCAAACTGGAAAGAATGAGGTAAGATCATACCAGGCCTTTTTTAAAAAATCAAACAACAGCTATATAGATATATACAGTTGACCCTCATATCCACAGAGGGTTAGTGCCAAGACCCCACAGATCCAAGACTCCACAGATCCCAACATCTGTATATGTGTGAGTGTTCTATGTAAAATGGAACTGCATTTGCATATAAGTATGGACTCTGTCCCATATATTTTAAATCTTCTCCATTGCTTCTTAGCCTTATGGCTAAGATGAGTTTAACAGTCTTTTTTTTTTTTTTTTAATTTGCCAGAGGTCATGTGCACTTGCTGAGAGAGAGAGAAAGAGAGAGGAAGAGTGAAAGTAAGACACCCTCCCCAGTGGAGGATGGTACGCTGCAATCCCTTCTCCTCCACCTATCCCTCCGTTAGGAATTTGGGAAACCCATGCACATGAGCCTGGTGTATTTCTCAAGCTGCCTATTCAGGATTAGAACTACACTGTCAGTCATGTGGTATCCAACCTCCTTAACCACTACGCCACTGGCTGATAACATCCTATCTGATAATTTAGCATTTTACATTAGCTCTCCATTACTTACAATACCTAATACAATGTAAATGCTAAGCAAATAGTTGTTCTTCTGTATTATTATTTGTATTATTGTACAATTTCTTTACTGATTTTTGTTTGTTTTTCTATCCAGAGTTGGTTGAATCTGTGGATGAAGAACCTGTGGGTATGGAAAATTGACTTTAATTAACTCACAATAGACCACTTATATTTATATTTAAAGTACACAATGAAATAAGTTTGGATTTATGTAAACACTCTTGAAATCCTCACCACAAACAGGACAATGAACATATTCATCACTCGCAAAAGTTTTCTCAGTTCTCCACCTTAACCCTGACTCCTCCTTTCATCCCAGGTAACCATTAGTATGCTTTCTGTCACAGTAGATTAAATTGCATTTTCCAGAATTTGATATAATTTGAATCATAACAGTCTTCTAGAAAAAACTGTGTCCTTCCAAAATTTATATGTTGTATTCCTAATACCCAGTACCTCCAATTCCTAATACCCAGTACCTCTAAAGAGGTGATTTAGTTAAAATGGGACCATTATTCTGGGCCCTAATTCAGTCTTGTGTCCTTATGAGAAGAGGAAATTTGGACAAGGATTGATACAGGATAAAAAAGACCACGCAAAAACACAGGGAGAAGCAGCCACTGACAGACAAGGAGAGAAGCCTCAAAAGAAACCAACACTGCCAACACCTTGAACTCACCTTAAAGGCCTTAGAATTGTGAGAAAATAAATGTCTGTTATGGAAGTCAGTTATGTCAGCTCTGCTAAACTAGTACGTACAGTATATACTTTTCTGGCTTCTCTTGTTCAATATGTATTTTTGTGTATATTTTGTGTGTATCCGTTATTTATTCTCTTTTAGAAGCCAGTTGTTATGTAGCTCTGGGGATTTTTAAAAAATAGTAAAAATTTAAAAAAGAAAGAAAGAAAGACAGACAGACTGAGAAACTGTCACAGACCAGAGGGTACCAAGGAGATGTAATAACAAAATGTAACGTGGCATCTCGCATTGGCGCCTGGGACAGAAAAAAGACATGAGAGGAAGAGCTAGTAAACTCTGGATACAGTTTGGTATTTAGTTAATAGAAAAATAGCAGTGTTGGCTACTTAGTTTTGACAAAATATTTAAAAATGTCAATCTTAATAAAGAAAAGCAGAGGGACAAGCAGATGGCGTAATGGCTACATCGCTAGACTCCCATGTAGTCAACTATGGTTTGAGTCCCAAACCCCATGGCTTAAATTCACACCAGGCACCTGTGCATGTGTGCCCAAAATCCCGAGAAGAGAATGGAGGAGAAGGGATTGCAGCATGGCCATCCGCCCCGGGGAGGGGTGATTTCTCACTTTCTATCTCTATGTCTCTCTCTGCTTTCCTGGCGAGCGCATGCGCCCTATAGCAAAAACCTCTATAAATAAATAAATAAATAAATAAAGGAAAGTAGATAAAGGATATATGGGAACTTTCTGTATTATTTGCAATTTTGCAATTATTTTTAAAAATCTGAAAATGTCCCAAAATAAAACATTTATTTCTTAAAGATATCAAGACTAAAAATACCCCTAGCTTCAAAAACAAAATTTTTTAACCTAATGGAATAAAAACAAAAAAATAAACAGCCAAACAACAATGTCCTATATGCTATAACAAGGCTGTGGGAACAGAAAGGATGGACAATTAGCCCAGCCTGAGGATGGCTGCTATTGGCCAAGTATTGTCCACATCATACTCACTAAGCAGAGGAGGAAGAAGGACATTTCAGGCAGAAGAAACTCTTGCAAAGCCCTCCTGGCCAGTATGAGAGCATACGGAATATATAAATAAAGCAAGAATTTTGTGTAACAAGAGAGTATGGTGCCTATAAAAAGAGTGGCTGGCTCTCAAACTGGAAAGAATGAGGTAAGATCATACCAGGCCTTTTTTAAAAAATCAAACAACAGCTATATAGATATATACAGTTGACCCTCATATCCACAGAGGGTTAGTGCCAAGACCCCACAGATCCAAGACTCCACAGATCCCAACATCTGTATATGTGTGAGTGTTCTATGTAAAATGGAACTGCATTTGCATATAAGTATGGACTCTGTCCCATATATTTTAAATCTTCTCCATTGCTTCTTAGCCTTATGGCTAAGATGAGTTTAACAGTCTTTTTTTTTTTTTTTAATTTGCCAGAGGTCATGTGCACTTGCTGAGAGAGAGAGAAAGAGAGAGGAAGAGTGAAAGTAAGACACCCTCCCCAGTGGAGGATGGTACGCTGCAATCCCTTCTCCTCCACCTATCCCTCCGTTAGGAATTTGGGAAACCCATGCACATGAGCCTGGTGTATTTCTCAAGCTGCCTATTCAGGATTAGAACTACACTGTCAGTCATGTGGTATCCAACCTCCTTAACCACTACGCCACTGGCTGATAACATCCTATCTGATAATTTAGCATTTTACATTAGCTCTCCATTACTTACAATACCTAATACAATGTAAATGCTAAGCAAATAGTTGTTCTTCTGTATTATTATTTGTATTATTGTACAATTTCTTTACTGATTTTTGTTTGTTTTTCTATCCAGAGTTGGTTGAATCTGTGGATGAAGAACCTGTGGGTATGGAAAATTGACTTTAATTAACTCACAATAGACCACTTATATTTATATTTAAAGTACACAATGAAATAAGTTTGGATTTATGTAAACACTCTTGAAATCCTCACCACAAACAGGACAATGAACATATTCATCACTCGCAAAAGTTTTCTCAGTTCTCCACCTTAACCCTGACTCCTCCTTTCATCCCAGGTAACCATTAGTATGCTTTCTGTCACAGTAGATTAAATTGCATTTTCCAGAATTTGATATAATTTGAATCATAACAGTCTTCTAGAAAAAACTGTGTCCTTCCAAAATTTATATGTTGTATTCCTAATACCCAGTACCTCCAATTCCTAATACCCAGTACCTCTAAAGAGGTGATTTAGTTAAAATGGGACCATTATTCTGGGCCCTAATTCAGTCTTGTGTCCTTATGAGAAGAGGAAATTTGGACAAGGATTGATACAGGATAAAAAAGACCACGCAAAAACACAGGGAGAAGCAGCCACTGACAGACAAGGAGAGAAGCCTCAAAAGAAACCAACACTGCCAACACCTTGAACTCACCTTAAAGGCCTTAGAATTGTGAGAAAATAAATGTCTGTTATGGAAGTCAGTTATGTCAGCTCTGCTAAACTAGTACGTACAGTATATACTTTTCTGGCTTCTCTTGTTCAATATGTATTTTTGTGTATATTTTGTGTGTATCCGTTATTTATTCTCTTTTATTGCTCTAGTCCATTGTATGAATAGATCATAATTTGTTTA
This sequence comes from Tupaia belangeri chinensis, assembly GCF_000334495.1. Classification (NCBI taxonomy): domain Eukaryota; kingdom Metazoa; phylum Chordata; class Mammalia; order Scandentia; family Tupaiidae; genus Tupaia; species Tupaia belangeri. The sequence continues at coordinate 147,682 of NW_006204361.1, forward strand.
TGCAATTACTATTAATGAATATTTTATTGTTTCTAGTTTCTGATTACTATGAATAAAGCTCCTGTGACATTTATATATCTTTTTCTGGGCAAATGCTCCCACTTCTCTTACATAATACCTAAACAAGGAATGCCTGGCCCATATATAGACAGTTTAACTTTATAAGAAACTGTCAAACTGCTTTCCAAAGTGATTGCATCACTTTACATCCCCACCAACAGAGTACAAGAACTTCATTTTCTCCACATCCTCACCATCACTTGATGTGGCGAATCGGTTTAAGTTTAGCCCTTCTAACAGGTGTGCTGTGGTATCTCATCCTGGTTTTTATTGTATTTCACAATGATTAATAATGTTGAGCATCTTTTCAGGTGCTTATTTACCATCTTCACATCTTTGTTGTCTGTTCAAATATTTTTAAAAGACTCGTTGGGTAGTGTTGAAGAGTTAGGATTTTATGGGTGTAGGAGGAAACCATCAAAAGATTTTGAGAGTAGAATAACATGCGATGATCTTACCTTCAAGCCTGTAAAGTAGGAGGGGTAGTGGGAGTTAGACTGGTATAGTAGTGTAGATGTGGAATGATGAGAGCTAGGAGATAGCAGAGATATCTAGAGATGACAGAGGCTGTACAGAACTAGAGGCTGATTCCAAAGGTGTTTGTAGACAGACTTGGTGGCTAGGTGACTCACTGGAGAGGAGGGATTAGGATGTCTCTTCTGTTTCTGGGTTAGATGGTAGGTAACAGTCTGAAAGGAGTAGGTCATCTCTAGTGGTTTGGGAACAGGGGTTAATCTCATTGCCAGTGTGTACCCCAAGATTCTGATCAAACATGTGAAGAAAGTTAAAATAGATGACTGTCTTGACATTGTGAAATAAAGAGTTAAGTAACCTTTCCAAGCAACAGCTGGATATACCATCCTCTTCCTACCACCTACTAAATTCATGAGTCAGTGCCTCCTTACCATCCTGGCTGAACTAAGGGTTCCTCTTCTGAGTCCAGGGATCCTCAGACAGGCCTCTACTCCTCTAGGTTTTATACTGTATATTGAAGTCATTTGTTCACCACAGGGGGCAGTGAGAGTCTCAAGGTCAAAGGCCAGGTGTTTTCATATACTCCCAATGTTCAATAAAGAAGTCAGCAAAAAGGGCAGGTACTCAGTACCGTTTGTGGAAGTAAATTAATAGGCAAAAGGGCCTTGCAATGAGACAGTGACAATCCTGTTATGATTCATACAGTGTGATCAGCAGAGGTCAAACCGTCCTTCCAGTTGCCCATTGTTTGGGAGTGATTTTGAAGAACTGATATAACGGAGAGAAAATGAGTTGCTTTAACCTTAACTCCAGTGAGCCTCCCATGTTGGCTCCTCCTGCAGGAGAAAACCAAGACCCATCCTCTGCCCGTGGATCTGAATCACGATCTTCCTCTGTCGCAAAGTGCATGAAGGAGTTGGGGCGTTTTCACTGCTTATAGCCAGCCCCAGGAGACTAGAGAGATGTCTGTAGCTCCCAGCAGCCCCTGCAACACAGCCGCTGGTCTTCTTATGTCTCAGCACCATCTTGGTCTTTCAGCAGTTCATTCAGAGGCAGTGAGAATGCACTGGGCTCCAGCATATTTTGGGAGTATTTCTGTTTCTTCAGGCTGGCATTCAGTCAGCAGCATCATTCTGTTCCTTGGGAGGTGATCTTTCATTGGAGCATTCTCCAGTATCTGTCGTTATGTTGGAGACTGACTTTTGTTCCAGATTATGGGCTGGGGAGACAAGACGGCACTAAGTGATACAGCAAGAATAGAATGCTTGTCACATGTCCCAACGTTTTTCTCCCTGCCTCACAGAACCTCCAGAAATTCCCTTCTCTTGTTCCTTCCCCTTACTTTCTCATCCACCTATGAAAGCTCAGGAATTATGCCTTGTCTTTGCAATTGTCGTCTGTAAGGAAGCGTTAGCAAAGTGGCCACAACTTTCTACGTCCTTTCCCTTCCTCATTCACCTTCACTTCCTACAGACTCTAAGTTTCCTTCTAACCTTTCTATTTGGACCTCATCTCATAATTTTAAAATATACATTGTAATTACTCATCTGTGTCACTTTCCCCTCCACAGACAAATCAGAGGTGCTTACTGACCTCGGTAGGACTTTTTCCGTTGAGAAAGCACATCCGTGTTTTTCTGGGAAAAGAAAGTCAAAGATGTAGCCACTAAATAACATGGATAATGTGGGGCCATCATTTCCAGTAATTATGATGCCATAGCTCTGCTCCTTAATTAAGCCGACAACTACTACTCTACTTGGGGTGCTAATTTCTTGCCTTTCTCATGTTGTCGAAAAATAAAATGTCCTTCAATGTCTCCTTTTGAACTGAAAATTATTATGCTTTAGTCTCAAGCCAAAGAAAAATTTATTTTGGAAAGTTTGAATCAAATTTTCTGGGTTACTCATAAAGGAAAAGGTCATGAAAATGTGATATTTCTGACTTTGGTTTTTTAAAAAAGTTCCTCTGCTTTTAGAATTCTCTTCATTCAAAAATCACTTGTTTTCTTTTTAATAAACCTGAACACTTTATGCCCTAAGGTTCCCATAACAAAGTAGTTATGTTAAAATATAATACATGAGTAAACTTCCATTGCACGTCAGTCAGTTCATAACACTATTTAGTCATCTGTTAGTTGTGTATATTATTGGCTAGAGATAAAGATAATTAAACATGAGGGGACTTCAAAGTCTATGGAAAGTGTAATGAATGTATGGATTTATTTTGGTGCAAAATAAGTTTTGAAATCCATACATAGTTCTTTCATAATATGCCTTTTCTGTGAACTTTTTGAAGATCCTCTCACAGTGAACAATTCCACCATAATGTATATCCATTATTGGAGAATATTATTTTCTGAAAATGTGTAATTCTTTAAGTAAATATTGAGCCACATCATTAAATTAAATTGAATGATACGTTTCATGATACATTTCATTGTTTCCCAAATCTTCTATGGAAAGCATAAATGAATACATCTTGTCTTGATATATACTATGTTGTTAAATAAAAAAGCATAAAGCATAATAAAAGCATCTTGTCTTGATATATACTATGTTGTTAAAGTGTCTCCTCATTCTCCAAGCTTCCTTACTCCAAACTATTCCATTGCATGATGGAAATGGGCAGCAGATACACATTTTGAGCAAACATGTGCTTTAGTAATCTAGTTGTATTTGTAATTTCACATTCCCTTAGGTCATAGGAAGTAATTAAGTGCTTTTGTTTAAAAGGCCACCTGGGGGCTACATGGGGTCCAGAAGTAAATTGCAAATAGAGTCATCATATGACATTATCGGATTAATTCTATCAAAAAGAACTTAAAATATAAATTGCTGAAGGTGCCTCACAATGAGAAAAACCTATTCATAGGAAATCCAGAATAAGTTAGCAAAGCTTTGTACAAGGGGGTCTTTAGCAGGTTCATGGACAATGCATTCTATGAAAAAACTGTGCATAGAGTCCAAATTTTTTGTACCAAAATTAATTTGTACTCTCATTTTTTCCATGAACTTTTTGGCTTAACCTCCTATCTATATAACCTTTAATGTCTTGCAAACTTGAGCTTGACTTTAAGAGTAGTCTCAGATATCTTAAGAGTGACATAGACCAGGTAAGAACCACCAGGCTGGTTGCTCCTGGCTCCAAAGTCACATGTGTGCAGCTCAGAGGTTGCAAGGAGGGAGTGTTCTCAGTTCCAAGTGTTAGCTGACACCTTGCAGAAATATAAGCCTACTGCTGCCAGATTTTTTTTTCTTCAAGAAAACTAAAAATCTGGATTTTTATGTGAATGATCCTAACTTTGAAATGTTGGTAGCCAATAAGAATTTTTTTAAATATTGGGTAGACCAAACAAAACACAACTGGGCACCAGATGTGGCTCAAGGACTAATAGTTTGCAATGTCCAATTTATAGAATTTGTTGAAGCTAAATATAGCTGATGTTCCCAAATACATCAAATATTACTTTAAATGTGTGTTTTTTGAGACAAGTCATTATTTTTTTCTGATTCAACTAAAAGCAGTTTGTGTTTTTCTTCTGGTTTCACTCTCAAGCCTAATTCAAAGTTTTTAATTTGTGGGGTTTTTTTGTTTTTGTTTTTGTTTTTGGAGAGATTTTCGCTATAGGGCGCGTGTGCTCGCCACACAGACAGAGAGAGACATAGAGACAGAAAGTGAGAAATCACTCCCCAGGGGGGATGGTCACGCCGCAATCCCTTCTCCTCCATTCTCCTCTCGGGATCTTGGGCACATACACACACATGCCCGGCATGAGTTTTAAGCCACCAGTCCGGGACGTGAACCGAGGTCGACTACGTGGGAGTCCAGCGACATAGCCATTACACTAACTGCTGGCTCCCTAATTTGTGATTTTGATCCTCCATTCTGGTTATGTACCAGTCAATTCATAATACTAATTGAGCCGTTCTCTCAGCAGTTTGGAAGGATGCTTTCTACTGTTTTACAATATAGTCTTCCACTTCTAGCAATAACAAAGAATATTTTTCACTCATTTTTTCCTGGGTCGGGTGGGGGGGAAGTCCCCTTATTTAGTTTTCACACAATGACTAGCATCATCATTGATGTCAATAAAACCTTGAAGTAGAAAAAGGGGAGTTAAATTAAATTTCTTCTGATAATGAGTTTTGCCATGGAAAGAGAAGTGAATTTTCTGAAAAGTGGTAAAACTCATTTAAAAGATACAGAAAAGAATGCTGTTGTTGGTTCAACACCAGGCGCTTTGGTGAAGTGATAAGATTTTTAAAAAGCAAAGCTTTTCACCAGGTGTATGACACCATTTCACATAGCCATTTGGGTTTAAATGAAATGAAACTGGGAAAAGAATGCATTTTGCATTTGTAATTCAGTGAAATCGCTGCAACACATGAATTGGTCTGCTGGTAGTTCCCCATATGTTCCTTTAGTCATTTTAACATTTTCTCCACAACCACTAAAAATGATCACTTTTCTATGAGGTTTAACCTCTTATTCTTAAATCGGATCGGGAAGCTTTTTTGGCTTTTGGATCTATAATTACTATTATCACCGTAATTATAAATAACACTCTGAAAATTATTCATCAAGTGCTTGTCATCATCAGAAAATATTCATGGTGCACCTGGAAACATATCAGTCTTCCATAGCAGTACCCAAAATCTTAAATATCATGCAAATCCTCATTTTAAAAAAGGAAAAGCAACTCTCCCTTTCTGGGATATATACTAGAGTATAACTAATGATGCGGCTCCTCACATAATCAAGCCGATGGGGAAAAAATGAGTATACATTATTTTCTAGGAGAATTACTCTTATTTTTTTAAATTTTAATTACTTGTGACTTTATCTGAAAAATTCAACTACCAATTTCCAGATTGGTACCTGAATATTATAATTTCCAATTGTATTATTGACAAATATATCATTTTATAATCGCCAACATCAATTCTTGGACCTGCCTTCTTAGGACCTATGAAAACAAATGACTCCATCAGTCTTCATCAGCAAGGGTACATTACACAGCTAATATTTTGGCTCTCTGCTTCTGGAGTAGATCCATCTGGGAAGATGGTATATAAACTTCTGGTTTTCCCAATCACCAGGTCCCACACCTGGGAGTCAGATTTCCATCCTCTCCTCGTTGCCTCTTACACCCAGTCAGTGGCCAAACGTGTAACTCTACTGCCGCAGTCTTTGATGCATTTGTCTTTTACCCTCCTTCACTGGTATTTCCACCACTGTTTCAGACTCTTAGCTACCAGTTGAGGGTGTAATTCATGGGTGTAAGGTCATTTGATGTATCTGGATACACGTGCCCAAAGCCTGGCTGAGACCTCATGTCACAGGACTTAAGTGATGGGTAGTAGAGTCACCATCAAGGTATCTTCAGGCCAGAATAGCGATCATTACCCAGAGAAACACTCTGGAATGAGTCAGTCTTCAAAAATATCTAGCTGAGAAACCTCATTTCTCCTGGCACCTGTCCTTTATGACTTTGTCCTCTAAAAAGATCCACACTCCTTTGCCAGGGTATGATGGAGGTAATTCCCATCCAAAATCACTGGGTAAATGGAGTGGCATGCTAGGTAAATTGAAGGGAGCACAGAGGGCAGAGGGCTTTTAACTTGCTTCCTGTTTCTGATAAACCCGTACTAAAGCCACTTCAAAAATCAACCTGTGGGCCCAGTATGGATAAATCCAGAAGTTCCCAAAGCTTCCTAAAGCAGCTGAAAGCTTAGTGGAAAGGAGTAGAATACCCCGGTGCCATAATGAGATGGAGAGGAATCTTGCAATAAAATCTGGGCGTGCCCACCCAGTCAGAGACTGAAGAAGAGAAATGGCAGAGATACCGTGGGTCTGTAACATCAGCAAATGCCAAGAAAAGATGATGTAAACCAGGAAGAGCTACAGCCCCACTAAACCACAAGTCAAATCAACTGCTACTCCTATCCACCACAGACATTATCAGAGGAACAAAAGAACATCATCCCAAAGACTAAATGAGTCGGAATGCTCTGACATTCTACTGACCAGGATGCTGAGTGACTCACACACTTCTCCAGTAGACTCCAATGCCAGTTTGAAAAAAAGTCAAGGAAAGGGCAGATATAATAGTAGAGGTAATATTTTTTGAGAATTTATAATGTCATGTTCCATTCCAGGTGCTTATGTCAATTCATAACAACCTTTGGGAGTTTTTATTACATTATACATTGTCCTCATTTCACATATGTAGAAACTAAGACTCCGAAAGAGTGAATAATTTGCTTAAGATTACACAGCTATTAAGTGTCAGAACGGGGATTCAAATGGGCAGTCTGGCTTTAAAGGCCTCGTTCACAGCCATTCTGCCATGATGTCTTTCTTTAAATGATAAGAAATCCCGGCCACATGGAAAATTACAAAATGGCACAGGAAATACAGCATTAGTACAAACACTAGTAACCAAGAAGCGGAATAACCCTACCTTTCTCCAGCAGACCCAGTCACTAAGAGGAAGTGGGAAAGCATAGGAGAATGGAGGTGATGATGATCAGAATCAGAATCATACTAAATCCTTGCCAGGCATTGTTTAAAACACTTATGATATATTAACTCATTCACTCCTCATTGCATCCCTGTGTGGTAGACCAGTGGTCTCTGATGGAGTAGTGACAGAAATGCCCTCTTTGATGCATTTCACTACAGAAGCCACTAGTCACATGTGGTTATTGAACACTAGAAATGTGGCCAGTGCAAGTTAGGAGCTAAATTATTATCCTCATTTCATTTTAATTATTTTAAGATTGACCAAATGTAGTTAGTGGCTACCAAATTAGATGGTACAGAGGTAGATTTTTTTTTGTCCATCTTACACATGAGGAAACTAAGGCATGGGATAGCTAAATACCTAGTCCAAGGTCACAGAGCTGCTCTGTGATAAAGCCGTGGTTCACACCTAGACAGTCTTGTCCTGGAGCACACACATTTTTTTTTTTTGGAGAGATTTTCACTGTAGGGTGCGTGCGCTCGCCAGACAGACAGAGAGAGACAGAGAGACAGAAAGCGAGAAATCACCCCCCAGGGGGGATGGTCACACCGCAATCCCTTCTCCTCCATTCTCCTCTCGGGATCTTGGGCACGCATGCACACGTGCCCGGCGTGAGTTTTAAGCCACCGGGTCCAGGACACGAACCGCGGTCGACTACGTGGGAGTCCAGCTACATAGCCATTACGCTAACTGCTGGTTCCCCCGAGCACACACTTTTAATGTAACTCTTCCATGACAGATCCTAACCAGTCATCCCAGCACACTGGGCACCATTTATGGTACTGCTTAAATCATGAAACTGAACATTTAGTTTCTCTGCCTCCCCTCCCCCAACAGCTGGGGGCTTAGAGGAAAGCCAGATCTGTAACTGACAAACTAAAGACATTACATTATCTCTTTAGTGTTTCTAAACTGCACTGTCTGTTCTCCAGGCAATATGATGTGTTTCAGTGTGGCCCAGGCAGCCCCATTTGGCCTTGCTCTGCATACCCTGGATCCCAAGGGCTGCCAAATTGTTGTTACCCTGAAGGATCTGAACCCAGAAAAGCAGTATTCAGTGTGGGGGACAGCCAATCCTGTCTAGTGGAGGCAGCCAGTGATGGCAGCTCACAGGTGCAAGGACCCTGGAGTCAAGCTGAAGGGACAAGAACAGAGGGTCATTGTCCAAAGAAATGCCTGAGCCATTAGAGGACTAGGAAACTATAACGTAGAACTTGAAGCCCAGAGAGAGGTGCAAACTTTGGGTAGTCACACTGGAGAATATTCTCAAACAAAGTGTATATCTTAAAACGATGAGAATACTCACAGCAGGTACCCCGACCTTTCACAAAGTTAAAGCCTGCCTGACCCTCACAGACATCTTGAATGACTTTAAGCAAAAGCTTACTCTCCCATGGTTTAATGTCATGTGTAACCAAACAATATTATCTTTCCCTTCATTCTAAACTCGAAGATTGTGAAGTTCTCTTAGCTACCCATGATAGGAAGGGTATTACAGTAGAATGAGGCATATTTTTACTGAGAATAAGCATTGTTCTAATGACTTCTTAGATGCTTTAATTAATGCACACAAAATATGTAAGTTGTCCGGTTTTTCTCTGAGTTCAACTCTCATATGTCTCCTCATTCAGGGTTTAGGAGAATAAAGCTGAGAGGTTTTCTTTCTCTGGGTCCCATCTTGAAAAATTATTTTCGGTGGGAATTAAATCAGGGATCTTTGTCTGAGCAAACAGTTGGGCTTCGAGTAAAGCTGCTTCCTCTTTGAAATAAAAGATTATATTAAATTTTTGAGAACGGGAAAACAAAAAGAACACCCTGGAAACCAAGGACTTGTTAACTGCAAGATTCATGAAAACAAAAACAAGTCGACCCACTAAAGTGCTCCCATAGAACTGAAGATAGTTAAAGATTTAATATGAAGAACAAAAACCTGGGGAAAATTGTGTGCCAAGGGGAAGAATTTTGCAATTTAAAATGTGTGTGTGTGTGTGTGTGCGCGCGCGTGCGCGCGGGTGTGTGTGACATTTGTAAAATTTCACAAAATGTTTCCGTTTTGCCAGGCAATGTTCACAAAGCCAAACCTTGGAGCTCTGCGCAGCACCTAGGCCAAAAGCAATCAGCAGCCCGAGCCCACACAACAGCATATTAGAAAATATGCCAGCTTCCCTCACGTGATGCAGTCAAAGAAATGAAAACCGCAATGCTAAATTGCACAACTCCTACAACACGATAAAGAAACAAAATTGAAAGAAGGAAATCATTTAATTATGCATGATGGACAGATAAGCTTCAGTTTTTTCCAATATAAGATCTAGGCAATCTTGCTTTGTGAGCATGCATTAGCGTCATCAGATATCCTAAAGAAGTCAAGATTTGTTATTGTATCTAATTTTTATTGGCTTGTAGGAATGCTGACATGAGTCCTGGTCATCTGGGCACTGAGTAATGTCCTAGAACAGTGGTCAACAAATGTTTTCTATAAAAAGCCAGATAAAAATATGTTTTAGATTTTGTTATCCAGGCATTCTGTGTTGCAACAGCTCAACTCTGTTGTTGTATAATATATACGCAAATGAGAATAACTGTTCCAATAAAACTTTATATACAAAAAACAATGGCAGGCCTTAATTTGGCAACCTCTATTAGAGATCTGATAAGGGGAAGAGTATATACTTAGATACTCGAACAAGAATAAGATTTATTGATATTTGGAGAACAACATAATTATTTTAGGTTCTATTTCATTCTAATTTAGCATAAATTTATCTACTCTAGTTCTATATAGCATTTCTTTAAAGGTCTTTGCCATAGGGTATGTGCACTCACCCAAGAGGCATAGAGAGAGGGAAAGTGAGAAATCACCCCTAGAGGGAATGGCCAAGTCGCAAACCCTTCTCCTCCATTCTTCTCTTGAGATTTCAGGCTCACACGTGAATGAGCCTGACATGATTTTCAAGCTGCCAAGACTCAAACCTGGTCAGCCACGTGGGAATCCAGCACTTAAGCACCATGCCATCTGTTGGCCCCTCTATCTAATATTTTAATATAAGAACCAGAATATGGAGCAAACAAAATTATAAATCTATTACATTTCTGGTTTGGCTTCACTAGTCACCTTAAATATAGGGAATTACCCTAGGCAAATTCAATCATTCTCTTCTCCTTTCTCCCACAGACATTTGTTCAAAAATCAGTGTTACCTTCTCTGAAATCCTGTGGCCGTGGCCTAATATTGCACCTAAAAAATATTAGCTTGACAAGCCAGTTGGCTGCCTGCTTGTTTCATCCTTCACTCAAAAAAAGAAAAAAAAAAATTATGTACTAAACTAAAGGAGAGAAACTGCTTCCATGTTTAAAAGGAAACATATTTGGGTCCTAATACTCTAGTATTCATATTCTAGTCCCAATACTCAGGAAAACCATTTACTTACACCGAAGCACTCAAAATATGTGCTGTCCACCATCAAAGCCTTCCCAAAAACCTACTCACGGGCCACTTTGGTGGTAAAGGGAGTTGGATATCAAATGACCACAGGTTGAATTCCAGCTCCAGTAGCTTGAAATACATGCTGAGCTCATGTGCTTTGCATGCCCCAAATTTCAACAGGACTAAGAAATGAAAAACGTGCCTTCTGACAACAAAAAAAATTTTTTTTTTAATTTATTCAAGTAGCCAGAAGGTGAGGTGGTAGTTAAGGTGCTAGACTCCCACATGGCTCACTATGGTTCAAGTTCTAGACCCGGTGGCTTGAAAAATCACATCAGGTATGTATGCATGCAAGCCCAAAATCCTGAGAGGAGAATGGAGAAGGTATTGCAGGAGTGGCCATTCCCCAAGGAGATGATTTCTCACTTTCTCTCATTGTCTCTTTCTGTCTCTCTTTAGTGAGCACACACACACCCTATGGCAAAAAAAAAAAAAGAAAGAAAGAAAGAAAGAACAAAACAAACAGAAGAAAAACTCATTCAAGAGTGTGTGCCAGAGGGGCCAGCAAGTGGTGTAGTGGTTAAAGGCTCTGGGTTCCCACATAGCCTACTGCGGTTCAAGTCCTGGACCTAGCGGCCTGCTTTCTTGCTTTCCCGTTCTCTCTCTCTGTCTCTCTCTGGTAAAATTCAAAAATAATAATAACAAATGAAATAAAATAAATAAATAAGTGTGTGTCAGAAAAACTGAAAGAAAAATTCAAGGAAGAAACACATAAAAGTTCAGAAATAATAAGTTAAAAATACATAAAACGTATAATTAGATCAAAATAATGATTCATAATGATGCTTTTAAGATTGGTCTATTTATTAGGAAACAATTCTTTAGAGGCAAGATGTAAAAATAAAATCAATACAAGACTGAAATAAAATCTTGGCCTATGTCAAAAACAGAGAAGGCGGTAATGTAGAAAAAGAAAACAAACAAATGCACACTCTCGTTTAAGGAGGAAGTGGGAGAAACTGAGTAATGCTATAAATTGGTGAAACGAAGCCTGTTTAAATATGTTTTCAAAAAGTGAATATAAGCCCCAGATCAATAGTGCTAGAATGTATACCCTTCAAACCAGTAAACAAAAAACAATAAAGAAAACGCCATCACTTCAGGAAAGAGTAAAAACTAATTTACATAAAAATAGGGAACCAAACAGGGATGTCAGAATGAGACCAAATGTTTCCATTTTCATAGTGAACAGCTACAGATACATTTACCAATTTAAAGGCAGAAAATTTCTGATTAGGTTTTTTTAAGCAAAGCCCAGGTATATCTGTTTCCAAGAGATACGTCGGGAAGGAAATAATTCAGAAAGATCAAATATGAAAGGATGGACAAAGATATAGCAGGCAAATGCGAGTAATAAAAAGTAGGAATGGGAACGTTAGAGTCAGTCCGGGCAAGGAGCATTAAATAAGACAAAGACAGCATAATCTATAAAGAAGATATCAAATCAGTGCATTGAACATTCAACTATAATACTACATTTTTTCAAAGATATCTGTTCAAATTCCAAAAATCAATTGACAACTGTAATATTAGTAATACAAAATTTGAGTACTTCTCTCTCAGAAATCAAAAGAATCACATTCCAAAAATGAATTTTTGAATAGCAAAATTAACATGCTTGACTTAAGAGGTATATTGAGAACTTTCTAACAAAAGAAGCAGAATATGCATGGAACATTTATAAAACTGATGACATATTAGACCAGAAAAACAGTCCCCAAAGATTTTTGAACAGTAGAAATCATGCAAACCATCTTCTACAGCTCTAATGCAATAAGGCTAAACATTAGCAACCAAAAAATTAAAATTTATCTACAGGAAATATGAAAACATCTCCTAAATTAGAATTGAATTAAATAGAAATGCATAATTGATATTACAGACTATTTATAAAGTAATGATATGAGAACACTACACAACAACGTTTCAGGGCATTTGGGATTTCATGGCAAGCAAGAAAGGATTGAAAATCAGAAACTAAGCTAAACACACCTAGTAAAAGCTGCATAAGAACAAATAAACCTAGAAACCGAAAAGATGTGTGTGTGTGTGTGTGTGTGTGTGTGTGTGTGTAGAGAGAGAGACAGAGAGATACAGACACACTACACACACACACATAACATACCGTACATGGTATATATGATAAACTAATTCTCCCCTGTTTCTAGTATTATTGGTATTTTCATTTTTGTTATATTTGTCACAGGTTACTCTCCTTTAACAACTTTTTGGTTTTTATGAATCAAGTAAACTAACTGTGTTCTTTTCTCTTTTACATATCTATTTCTCTCTAACTCTATATCCACATCTAGTTTATCATTAAGGGATAAGGGTTGTTATATAGATCACACGCAAATGCACACATATATACAATATAAGAATCTATCATTGCCTATTTTATACTATTTGAATATATTAATATATTGATGCTATTAAATAATCTAAAAGCAAATTGAGCCAATATACAGTGTATTCTGGATGGAAAATCTCATTTTGTATGCTGTAATGAGGTACAGAGAATGAATGTAAATAAATAAATTTAAATAAAAACATAAATTTTTAAAAATCAAACACCTATTAGTTTTGAATGTTACAATGTCTAATTAGAATTTTGTAACACAATGGCTTTTTATTAAAAATAGGACTAACTCTGATGCTGACACATACTAAAACATGAAAACCATATGTAATAAAAATCTGTATGGCAACTTAAAATAAGTTTACTAGCAACTTTTACTAACAAAATTGTGGGAAATTGGGCACTCATGTTCTGTGGTGCTTTCCACTATGATTTCTAAAGCCATATAGCAGTAATTTTTACAGTTAAAAATGTAGTTCCAATAGTAAAACTGGAACATTACCAAAATATCAGCACAGCCACTGTGTAAGAATGATACACAAATTTGTGAAGCATTACATATTTTTTATACACCAACAAATTAGAAGACATAGAAGAGATGGACAAATTTCTGGACACTTACAATATATGTAAGTTGAACCAGAAAGAAATAGAAAATCTGAATAAAACAATTATAAGCAATGAGATTTCATCAGTAGCAGTCTTGCCACACACACACACACACACACATCCCCAAAAACAAACAAACGAACAAACAAACAAAAAGCGCTGGTTCTGATTACTTCACTGCAAAAATTTTAATGAAGAATTAACACTAATTGTCCTCAAACTATTTGTAAAGATCTAAATGAAAGGAACCTTCCCAAACTCATTTTACGAAGTTGACATCACCTCGAAGTAGACAAGGACGCAACAAAAAAAGAAAACTCCAGACTGGGACCAGCAGATGGCAAGATGGTTATGTCACTGGACTCCCATAAGGCCAACAGCAGTTTGAGTTCCAGATCTGGAGACTTAAAACTCACACCAGGTACATGTGCACACTTGCTCAAAATCCTGTGAGGGGAATGGAGGAGAAGGGATTGCGACATGGCCATCCCCTCTGGGGAGTGATTTCTCTTTCTGTCTCTGTCTCTCCAGCAAGCCCACACACCCTATAACAAAAATCTCTTTAAAAAATTACAGACTTGGGATCAGCAGTTAGCGTAATGGCTATGTCGCTGGACTCCCACGTAGTCGACCATGGTTCGCATCCTGGACCCGGTGGCTTAAAACTCACGCCGGGCGCATGTGCGTACGTGCCCAAGATCCCGAGAGGAGAATGGAGGAGAAGGGATTGCAGCGTGGCCATCCCCTCTGGGAGGTGATTTCTCACTTTCTTTCTCTCTGTCTCTCTATGTCTGGCGAGCGCACGTGCCCTATAGCAAAAACCTCTCCCCCCCCCAAAAAAAAATTACAGACTAATATCCCTGATGAATATAGATGCAAAAATTCTCAACAAAATACTAGCAAGTCAAATCAAATAGTACATCAGAAAGAGTATACACCATGACCAATATGCTTTAACCCAGGGATACAAGGATGATTAAATATACACAAAACAATAAATGTAATAAATCACATTAACAGAAGGAAAAGTAAAAACAATACGATTATATCAACTGATGCAATAAAAGCATCTGATAAAATAAAACATCCCTTTATGATTAAGACTCTCAACAAAATAGGTATAGAAGTCACATTTCTTAAAACCATAGAAGCGGTATATAACAAACCCATAGCTAACATCATACTGCTTGGGGAAAAGCTGAATGCTTTCCCACTAAAATCTGGAACAAGACAAATTTTCTCACTTCCTCTACTCCTTTTTAACATAGTATTGGCAGTCCTAACCAATGCAATTAGATAAGAAAGTAAAATAAAATTTATTCATATAGAAAAAGAAGATGTTAAATTGCTCCTATTTGCAGATGACATGATTATATACATAGAAAACCCTAAAGAATCCATGAAAAAACTCCTAGAAGTGATAAATGACTTTAGTGAAGTGGCAAGATACAAAATCAGTACAGAAAAATCTATAGCTATTTTTATATATCAACAATAAATACACTAAGGCAGAAATGAAAACAAAAATCACATTTAAAATAGTCACACATACTTTAAAAATTTAAAAATGACACCTAGAAATAAATCTAATCATAGAAGTAAAAGACCTCTACAATGAAAATTATGGAAAGCTGAATAAATTGAAAAAGATACCCTCAAAATGGTAAGATATTCCTTGTTCTTGGATTGGAAGAATCAGTATAATTAAAATGTCAATTCTACCTAAATTAATTTACAACTTTAATGTAATTCTTATTCAATTACCAGTAACATTCTTCAGAGAAATAGAAAAAATCATCATAAAAGATTATTAAGGCAATAATGTCAAAAAGAATAAAGTTGGAAACTTTTCATTACCCACTTCAATGTATATTACAAAGCTGTAATAATCAAAACATCATGGTAATGGCACAAAAGCAGACACATGGACCAATAGAACAGAATAAAGAATCCAGAAATAACCCCCAAAAGATACATTCAACTAATTTTTGACAAAAGGCACAAATGAACCAGTGGAGAAAAGAAAGACTTTTAAACAAATGATGCTAAAAAAAAAAACTGGATATTCACCTGTGGAAAAGTGAAACTAGACCACTATCTCTCACCATTAACAAAAATCAACTCAAAATGGATTAAAGATATAAATGTAAATCCTCAAATTAAAAAACTATTTGTGGAAAACACTTGAAGTCATGGGAGTAGGCAAAGATTTCTTTAAATATGACCCAAAAAGTATGGGCAACAACTCCAAAAATAGGTAAGTGGAATTACAATAGTCTAAAAAGTTTTTGTGGAACAAAGAAAACAATAAATAAAGAGAGAGCCCAGAGAAAGGGAGAAAATATTTGGAAACTACACTTCATGTAAGGGACTGATAAACAGAATGTAAAAGAAACTCAAGTAGTTCACCCACTTAAAAAAAAATAAACTAATAATTCAATTTAAAATGGGCAGTCTGAACAGATTATCTGACTGATCATCTCTTTTGGGGTAAGCCCCTTGAGTTCCCTGTGTATTTTGGTTATCAGTCCCAATAAAAAGATGAGAGAATAAGCTGAAAAAACAACTCTCTAGGAAGACAAATGAATAGGCAAAAGGCATATGAAAAAATACTCAACATTCCTCATCATAAAGAGATGCAGATCAAAAACAAAATAAAATACCACCTAAACCCAGTCAGAATGGCTAAGATTAAAAAAAAAAAAATGATAAGTGCTGGCAGGGATGTATGAAACAGGAACTCTCCCACACTGCTGGTGGGAATGTAAATTTGTTGAGCCACTGTGGAGAACAATATGGAGATTCCTCAAAGATCTAAAATAGAACTACCATATGATCCAACAATCCCAGTCCTTGGTATCTACCCAGAGGACAGAAGAATGCTTATCCAGAAAAGTGCTTGCACACCTATAGTTATTGCAGTATTATTCACAATTGCTGAGACAGGGAACCAACTCAAATGTCCATGAACAGAGGAATGGACTGAAAAAGTGTGGCACATATACTCTATGGGCTACTATTCAGCCATAAAAAACAAGACCCTGGTTTTTGACAGAAAGTGGATGAATATGGAAGATTTACTGCTGAGTGAAGCAAGCCAGGCTATGAAGGAGAGACATTGTATGTCACTTAATATATACCAACTGTCTGCACTCTATGGACAAAACTGAATGAATAGAGGATATTTCTATATATCCTCTAGAAAATGGTTATAGATGCCAGACACAGCATGGGAAGAGAGTGGGAGAAGGAGGAGAGTCTGAGGAAAGATATTAAGGAGAGGCAAGACATTTATGGGACAAAGAAATGGGTTATTATCTGTTGATGATAACGTGTAGTATCCCCAGCTGGACTGGTGAGAAATGTATTTATGTTGGAACATTCACTTTACAAGTAAGGGACATATATGATTTACTATATAAAAAAATTAAAATAAAAAAAATTTTTGAGAGGTTTTTGCTATAGGGTGCTTGCACTCACCAGACAGAGAGAAACAGAGAAACAGAAAGCAATAACTCACTCCCAGTGGGGTTGGCTATGCCGCAATCCCTTCTCCTCCATTCTCCTCTCAGGATCTAGGGCACGCATGCACACGTGCCCGGCGTGAGTTTAAGCCACTGGGTCCAGGAATTGAACCGTGGTCGACTACATGGGAGTTCAGCGACATAGCCATTACGCTAACTGCTGGTCCCAAAATAAAAATTTTGTGAAGTTTTAAAAAAAAAATAAAGGAACCAGCAGGTGGCGTGGTGGTTAAGGTGCTGGACATTCCCACATGGTCGACCACAGTTCAAGTCCCAGACCTGGTGGCTTCCTTTCTCCCTTTCCCTCTCTCTCTGTCTCTCTTTGTCTCTCTCTCTCTCTGGTCAAATTAAAATAAATGAATGAATAAATAAAGTTAAATAAATAATAATTTCTTTAAAGAAAAAGAAAATAATATGGATGTAATAATAAAAATAATAATATTCCTCAAAAATGTACAAATAGAGCTACCATATGACTAAGTAGTTTCACTCCTGGGTATTTACTCAAAGGGGAGGAAATGACTCTGCTTGAGAGAGATTTTCACATGCACATTTATTGCAGCATTATTCACACTAGTTATGGCATGGAATTCACCTAAGTACCCAATGACTGATGACTATATTAAGAAAATGTAGCACATACACATAGTGGAACACTATGTAGCCAGAAAGAACAGTGAGATTCTGTCATTTGATACAAAATGGATGAATCCAGAAGACTGTCCAGACTATAAAAGATGCCCATGAAAGACAAACATGATATGATCCAACTTAAAATATGCCAAATGTCTGCACTCCATGGCAGAAATTGGAAAGATTTGAAGACATAAAATGAGAGAGGTCATCTGTAGGCACCAGAGACTACATGGGGGATTAGATTTGGTGGGGAAGGGCTCAGGAAAAAACATTCAACAGACACAAAAAAGCATGTAACGAAGACAAATAGGGTATGGAACAGTATACCACAACAGATTAAAAAAAAAAAAAGACATCACCAATGTTTTATATATAAATATATGTGTGTGTGTATTTATTTTATATATATATATATAATATATATGCACACACACATATATATCAAAAATTGTACATATATCTAAAAATATAGAATATGTACAATATAGTGTAATGTTCTTTGTTAAAGATGATAAATATAAGAAGATATAAAGCTAATGATAGTACTTAGAATTTATGTACAAAGGTGGTAATAACCTTTATTTGATTATCACATACTGCCTACATGCTTTGAAACCTATGATACCTCATGAAATTGTACAATTACAATAAAAAAAATGCATAATCCTTATTCCAGTCATTCCATGTGGGAATATGACAGAAATAAGAGTACCAATTAATAAACAAAAACAGTAGTAATTGTAACTATATGTACAAAGGTGTTCATTGTTGTTTGTAACTGCAAAAATTCTAGAGACAATAGGAATGTTGATATCAATAGAAAATAGGCACAGTTGAATAAATTATGGTACATTATATTACATAGCCAATTAAAACATTAGAAGATCAACTTGTATGAGTTAAACTTGAAACATACTAATATGTAGTTGTTAAATTAAAATTATTTCAGAGTAATTGTATTATTTGGGGGTACCGTGGGAAATAAAACTTTGCTTTTGGAAATTTCATTTTTTATTTTTTTTTTTACTTTGAATCTATGTTTGAATAATAATAATAATCTATGTTAATCTGCAAAGAGAAGGCATAATCAAAGATGAGTGAAAATAGGCTATTTATTTTAGACACTTCCATATTATTTAAATGGGTATCATCATTATTACAAACAGCAAACACCTTTGTACATATAGTTGTAAATAATATCATTAGCTTTGTTTCTTCTTATCCAATTAGCAAATATTCTTATAAATAACAGCAATGAGAAAAACACAAGGAAGTAAACAGTGGAAATGCCTAAAGAATTATTTAAGAATCCTTCATAGATGCCAAGATCTGTCTCATAGAAATTGCTGGAGGAGTGAGAAAGAATCCATGAAAGTCCAGATACTCCCGGGATTTGAGTCTTCAAGTCTCCCACTGGGTAAGACTCTAGGATGGTATCCTTGTAGAAAGATTCCCTTTCTTCCCTGACTATGGGCCAAGAGCAGGCATTTGAAGATGACACTCTTCATTCAGGTTGATCTCTTAGGTAATCTTTAGCCTTTTGGTCCTTAACCTCTTGTTTATGCTCACCTTTTACCCCAGGATTCCTCAACCTTGAACTGCTGACATTTTAACAAAATAGTTCTTTTTTGTGGAATTGGAAGGGGGGGCGGTGGCTACCCTGTGCACTACAGGATATTTAGCAGCATCTCTGGTCTCTACCCACTAGATGTCTATAGAATCTGTATGCCAGTTGTAACTGTCAAAATGTCTTCAGACATTGCCTAGTGTCCCTTGGAGGACAAAATTACCCAGATTGAGAACCAGTAGCCAATCACCAGGACAGGAAATCTTGAAGAATTTAAATTGGTGATCTGTAACTACTTAATCTAGCACATATACAAAGCACATCACATGCAAAATTATGTTGGATTATTTTGCTCTATCATTTCACTTATTATCTTTAAAAATAAAATCTTTAAAGAAATAAATAGATTATTTTTATTAAAAGTGAAAAGAAAAACTCATTGTCTCCCAAATGCTATCAATCAGCTCCTAGGATATGAGAAGAATTTGCTATTTCTTAGAAGAAAAATCCTTCTCAGTCTCTAAATCTATTGGGCTTGTGAAAACATAAAATTCTGTGTGGTTAAGAAAGAAAACACGTGTAAATGCCTGGAAACCCAGACTTAATATGTATTACTCTGGTAGGCTTTACAGATTGCTTCCTTGCCCTAGGTCAAATCTTCAGGAATCATAGGAGAATTTACAAGATAAAGTCCCATGGCTTACAACATGTAACAAACAACATACAAAAGAAAGACAATAACACACATTTTTAAAAGACCCTCTGAATACCAGAGCTTTAAAAAAAGCTTAATGATAAATGTTCCAGCTTCAGTACCATCTTCAAAAATCTAGGATGAGTGGATTTTCTTGTTTCTCAAAGCCACTGCCCTGTATTTGTAGAAAACAGAGTCAGGGGCTATGAACTTTATAGGGCCATCAACCAAAGGCAAGGGTGGGAGGAGGGCTAAATTTTTAAATGGAGAATGGTGATAAGGTCGTCTCAGACTTACGGGAAGTCACAAGTTGTTTTTAAGCCCCACAAGGCAGCTGTTTCAGTTTTAAAGGTTTATTGAAAGTGGACATTATTTACACCATGTTCATACAAAAATACAAGCAGTGTTTCCCCAGCACCTGTGGCAGATGTTTAAGGGGGAAAAACTGAGCTCACATAACCTCAAGAATCATAAACATGCCAACCTTTCCCTTAAGAATACCTCCCTTTATGGCAATTCCAGCCTTCCATTTCATGCCGGATCTCTTATCATGATCTGAACTTTGATGAACTGCCTCTTAACCCACCTTTGGCTATGAAACTGTCAGGTCTCATAAGCTAAATAGGTTCAATCCTGGTCAGTGCCTGAATGGACATGCTCCAAGGAAAACCAGAGTGTTGTCTTAGAAAGCAGTGACTCAGAAAGAGGTGTGTGAGACTCTGAACTTGCTCAGAACCCAAGTTCCTGACTAATGGGAGGGAAAAAATAAAGCAGAGCTGCAGATGACTCCATCTGGACAAATAACTTGATTCAGGAAGAGATTCTCAAAGGATGCTCCCCAGGACCCTAAGGTAACATATGGACTCTTAAAGTATTGCTTCCTGACATGAAATGAGTCTTCTTTGTTACAGCCTTCTTTGGTCTCTCATATAAAGCATCTTTTTGGGACCAGCAGTTAGCGCAATGGCTATGTCACTGGACTCCCATGTAGCCGACCGCAGTTCAAGTCCCGGATCTGATGGCTTAAACTCATGCCGGGTGTGCGTGCATGTGTGCCCAAGATCACAAGAGGAGAATGGAGAAGGGATTGCAGTGTGGCCATCCTCCCAGGGGGTGATTTCTCACTTTCTGTCTCTCTGTCTCTCTGGTGAGCACACACGCCCTGTAATAAAAACCTCTCCAAAAATAAGTAAATAAATAAATAAAGCATCTTTTTCTTCTCATTTTTTATAAATGAATTTGGTCTTAATCTGATTGGTTTGGCTGAGTTTTCTTTAGTAATTTGGAGTTACAAGAAGTGAGATAGAGTTATATGGATTTTACATTTATGGTTTGGGATAGAAGAGGAAAGTGTAAGGGTGACTTGTTCAAGGTGAAGTGGTCTACAAATCAACATGTATGTCACTGGACTCCCATGTAGCCGACCGCAGTTCAAGTCCCGGATCTGATGGCTTAAACTCATGCCGGGTGTGCGTGCATGTGTGCCCAAGATCACAAGAGGAGAATGGAGAAGGGATTGCAGTGTGGCCATCCTCCCAGGGGGTGATTTCTCACTTTCTGTCTCTCTGTCTCTCTGGTGAGCACACACGCCCTGTAATAAAAACCTCTCCAAAAATAAGTAAATAAATAAATAAAGCATCTTTTTCTTCTCATTTTTTATAAATGAATTTGGTCTTAATCTGATTGGTTTGGCTGAGTTTTCTTTAGTAATTTGGAGTTACAAGAAGTGAGATAGAGTTATATGGATTTTACATTTATGGTTTGGGATAGAAGAGGAAAGTGTAAGGGTGACTTGTTCAAGGTGAAGTGGTCTACAAATCAACATGTTTGAAGGTTATATCTCTAATAGTATGGAATTTACAAGGTGAAAGCAACCAAGGATTGATCCCATGATCTATGGAACCTTCTGATATAATGTCAGTTGACATGCATGATGTGGTATTCATGTGATAATATTAAGATACACATATTGGCATCTTTACAGAATACTCGGTGGTAACTGCAATAGCCACAGGCCTTCCAAGGTGTGTCAAAACAAATATTATTACCATCAAAGGCAGCATTCAAGCTGATAATGGAGAATCTATAGCTATTGAACTTTTCATCTTTTCAGAATCTGTTCCTAAATAAAGTCCCCCCCTCCTGAAACTCCTTCCTTAGGATCCTTCCTCCTATTAAATAAAACAATGGGGACCAGCAAATGGCACAATGGTTATGTCACTGAATTCCCACATAGTTGACCATGGTTTGAGTCCTGGACCCAACAGCTTAGAACTCATGCTTGGCCCGTGCGTGTGTGTGTGTGTGTGTGTGTGTGTGTGTGCGCGCGCCCAATATCCCAAGAGGAGAATGGAGGAGAAGGGATTGCAACATGTCTATCCCCTCTGGTGTGGGGGTATGTGATTTCTCACTTTCTTATCTCTGTCTCTCTCAGTCTCTCTGGTGAGTACATGAGCCCTATAGCAAAAATCTCTCTAAATAAATAATAAAACAACAACAAAAATATTCAATAACACTTGTTAAAGCATAGTGAGGAAGATTTTACTCAGGAATATCACCCTAAGTGTAAGGACCACAGCAACGGGATCTGCAATGGGGTAAAAAAAATTTGGCTCAACTACAAATACAGTATGGGCAAGTGAGAATTTATAACCAAAGGGCAGAATCTGGAGTGAGGTGGGGACAGTCTGTGGATGGAAAATTACTAATAGGATAAGGAAGATTTGAGCTAAACTGACCTAACAGGACTCTTGCTGAAGACTGGACAGGGTGCCGAGACATTACTTGGGAGTTGGTGGAAGATCAGGTACATGATTATATCAAAGGTGATTGAAATTGGCAGATGGCGGTGTCTTGCTAAACCGTTTCTTTCTAAAACTAGAGTTTACAAGGAAGTGTGTACACAGGCCTAGGAAACAGCTCCAAAGACTGGCTTAAGTTTGGTCAAGCAAAGTATCTTTGCCACTCCTCAACAACTCCACACCCAGTGGCGGGAAGGCTTACTAGTATTATTTACTTTTTCATATTAACTACAAGGAGTACATCTTTATTCCGTGGAAGCTGGTAGTTCAACTTTTGACTCATTTCTGAAATGCTTCAAACTGAAATTCAGGAAACACTTAGTTTATACAAAACAATTAGCTCCAACAGTTTAGAGCTAGAAGGTTAGAAAGAAAGCTAAAAGAGAAAAGGTCTGAATTCACAAGCTAATTGTTGAAGCCAAAACCAGAACTCATATTCCCGGCTCCCGGAGCTTTTAAAAACTGCATCATATATATAGGGGGCTCATTGAGGAAGCATACCACTCAATATACCCTTTCCCACCTCAGGCTCCTAAAGGTAGTAAGGAAGAATTTATACAGTGCCCACTTCTTATTTTAAAGTTTTAGTGGACTTGATGTACACATAGTTTTAAACAATTGTTTCTCCTTCTCTGATTTATGGTTATGTATCAGTTAGTTGAGACTATTTCCTTCCTGCAGCCTTGGGGACTACTTTCCCTTCTCTGTTTGTGTGTGGTGGCGTGTGAGCGCAGGAAGAATAGGGCAATCACCCTCTTGGAAACTATTTCACACAACTCACAGTTGAAAGGAAAAACATCTGTTGACTCAAATTATAGTTAGTGAATGGGTTATCTCCAGCCAGTTTTAAAATAATGTTTGCTTTGTTGCATTCTTAAGAAATACGACTATCGAATCAAAGGAAGGAAAAAACCAAGAACCTCATCATAGTTTGACAAACACTAAAAGCAGAAATACACACTTAGATTCCCAGTAAGTAAAGGTGAGCAGTAAATTAGAAGAAGAATTAGAAGAATTGTTTTCAAAGGCACTGGTGAGTGAGAGTGAGATTACCATGAAGCTGTATAAGGCCCTTAATATCAAGCTAGCAGAGGGAATGGTGGTTAAGGTGCTGGATCCCACATGGCCAATTTCATGATTCCAATCCTAGACCCAACAGCTTGAAAAACATATAAGGTGAGCGTGCGTGCGCGTGTGTGTGTGTGTGTGTGTGTGTGTGTGTGTGTCCAGAATCCCAAGAGGATAATGGAGAAGGGATTGTGGCATGTTGCCCACCAAGCAGCAATTTCTCACTTTACCTCTTTCTCTGTCTCTCTCCAGCAAGCGCATGTGCCCTCTGGCAAAAATCTAAAAAAAAAAAGAACAAAACAAAACAAAAATCCTCAAAAGCACCCCCCCCAAAAAAAATATGGTTGAACTTTTCTCTCACATTTCCCTCTGTTTTCCTTTGAAGGTTTCTCATGCTGTTCTTGGAAATCTGATTGTTATGGCATGATTGCCGGGAGAAAAGGCACGAGGTCCTACATGATCCTTAGGCATGGCTCTAAGTATCACAGTTCATAATAATCTTAATACAACTAATCCTATGCCATGATGAGCCCGAGTCATTCGATTTTTTGTCTCTTATTTATTTATTTCTATCTTGTGTTAAAGCCCTTAAGTAATTACATTTGGTTCTTGGAAGGAGAAGTCAAACCTATTATGAGAAAAACCCGGGCCAGCCCTGTAGTACAACAGTTAAGCACTCTACATTGAGAACCAGGTCCTTAGGGAGTGGGAGTGGGGCTTCTGTCTCAAGCACATATACACATAGGCCCTCCAGCAATTAAAATATTTTTTTAAAAGACAGAAGAACTTCAGATAAGTTAAATTCAGCAATTTATTTGAACAAAAAGTAATCTATGGGGTCAGCTCAAGGTGGCTGGATATCACACGGCCAAATGCATGGTGCAAGTCCTGAATCCAGCATGTTTTTCAAGCCAGGCGTTTACATGCCCAGAATCACAGAAGGAGAAATGGAGGAGACAGGATTGCAGCATGACCATCTCCCTTTTTTTTTTTTTTTTTTTTTTTTTTTTTTGCAGGGGAAGGGGGATCCTTTCTCACTGCCTTTCTCTGTTTCTCTCCATTGAGAATATGCAGTCTCTAGCAAATTCAACACACACGTACACACACAAAACAAACGAAAAATTCTGACTTTGG
Organism: Tupaia belangeri chinensis; assembly: GCF_000334495.1. Classification (NCBI taxonomy): domain Eukaryota; kingdom Metazoa; phylum Chordata; class Mammalia; order Scandentia; family Tupaiidae; genus Tupaia; species Tupaia belangeri. The sequence continues at coordinate 172,621 of NW_006204361.1, forward strand.
CAGCCCTCAAAACCAGGAGAAATTCAGAGAGCATTCAACATTGTGAGTAGGCTGTATTTATAGACAGAAAAAGGAAGTAACTTACAGAAACAGCTTGATTGGTTACAGTTCAGAATTTGCCTTATATGGGCATGGTCTGTAAATTGGCAGTCTGTGATTGGTTAAAGCAGGGCGGCTGTGATAGGCTGTGACTCAGCCATTTGTTACAATAATATACTCTTAGTTAGGTACCGCCTGCCAGTTATTAAACCTGAAGAAAAAGAAGGTGCAAGATTTCTTTTCTCTATCACATAAATTTCCATCAGTTGATCTCCTGAACTTATTTTCAAATTGACCCCAGAGGTAAATTACAAACCGAAATAACTGCAACTTGAAGAAGAAAGAAAAGTTACATGGGGGAAAAAATAGTAGGCCCGTATACCTCAGAGGCCAGGAAAAATATTGAGTCAAATTACACCTAGTGAATTATTTACACTATTTCTCTTTGCTAAATCTAAGCAAACATTCTGCTTGCATCAAATCTACTCGGGGAGTTTTAACTGTTTATTGTAAAATCAAGTGCACAATAGCCCTTTCATGAAACATTTAGCTATATGTTTAGCCCTAACAAATATCACACATATATTATGAATGCTTCCTTATTATAAAGCTAAACATTCAGTGCATGAGACTTTAAGTTCTGTATTCCAAATCATTATGAACAAGATGTTTCCTCTCAGGCAATTTATTCTGGTGATGTGGAACCTTTGAATAAATAGTGACGCTAGTATTTTTAATAGCTGTTTCCCACCACATATTGCAGAGGAAACATTAACAAGGGCTGAATTCATAACTCATCATTGTACAAGTCCCAGATTTAACAGCGTGTATGGCGAACTATAAATTATCTTATATGCGAATGGTCTGCCACTTGGATAATTTCATCTGGCTCCATGTTTTTCACCTTATCATGTTGAACAGAAAAGATATCCTGCCTATGAAACATCCTCAATAATGATAGGATATTCTAATAGAACTGCTTCAGAGGACGGGATGGCACATGTTTGTGATCATTTAACCAAGCTTTTTTTTTTTATTGTTATTCTTCAATAAAATGTGTTTCCAAGATAATGGTGACAATCACACCGCACGGAATACCGCACGGAATTTTCATCTTCTTCCTTCTTCCCTTTCTAATCCCTTTGATCTTCTTAGCTTCTAACTCTAGCAATGATCCATTCTTGCAACATGCTATTTTCTGAATAATGACTAATACAAGAGACTGATTGTTCTTCTGGTTAAAAGAGTGACTAGCCTCTCCCTTTTCTTATCTCAATAAATTCCTCCAAGAGAGATCATTATATTTTACTATATTTTACTGGTTTACTCTAAATGGTGGAAATAATCTGCACTTTATAAATTTCTATATGTTATAAAGTCTGGAACTCAGAGCATAGTTTTTTTTTTTTTTTACTTTTTAATTTGCTAGAGGGTGCTTGTACTCTTTGGCAAATTAAAACACACACATGCACACACACATACACGCACACACGCACACACACACACAGTAAAAAACAAGCAGAGAGAGAGTAACAGACATAGAGAAGGAAAGTAAGAAAGCACCCCCCAGGAGGATTGGCCATCCCATAATCCCTTCTCTTCCATTCTCCTCTCTGGATTGAACATGCACACACATGTGCTAGGTATGTTTTTCAAGCTACAGCATCCAGGCCTAGAACCATGGAGTCTGCCATGTAGGGTCCTGTTTTAACCTTCATGTCACCTACTGGTCCTGTAGAATATTTTTTTAATCTAAGACTGAGAAAGACCTTTTTGAAGTCACAAGACTCAGAAAAATAAAGAAAATACATCATTGACTTCATAAAAATTTTAAATTAATACAAATATAATAAAACAGCATGGTGAAAGCCAAAGGAAAAATGAGGAACTGGGTTTGTAAATGTAATTTTTAATGATAGATAAAGAACTCTTACAAGTCAATAAGAAAATAAGTTTCTGCCCAACCTCATTCATAAAAACTACACATTAAAGCAATGAAAAACATTGTGGGACCAGTAATTAGCGTAATGGCTATGTCGCTGGACTCCCATGTAGTCGACCATGGTTCGAGTCCCAGACCTGGTGACTTAAACTCACACCAGGCACGTGTGCGTGCGTGCCCAAGATCCCGAGAGGAGAATGGAAAAGGGATTGTGGTGTGGCCATCCCCCCCGGGGATTTCTCGCTTTCTCTCTCTGCCTTTCTGGCGAGTGCACACACCCTATGGCAAAACACACACACACACACACACACACACACACACACACACACATTGTTACACACCTGGTTTGAAAAGGTTGAAAAGTTCGGTAGTTTCTCTTTACAGTCTCTTTTTGTGGAGTGTGCACTGGTACTTTGACTTTGGAGGACAGTTCTCAACAACTATAATGGAGAGTATTTCTATGTGAAAGGCAATGCCAGTCTAAAACACTTACCCCACCCATATGTAACAATGAGAGAAATAATGATTTTCAAAACATTTTTTTTAATGTACCAGCAGCAAACAGTCAAAGATAATACCATTATCTTCAGAATGCTATGGTCTGGTAGTTAAAAGGTGTTAACGGTGCCCTTCAGTGTTTATCACATGTTTAATGCTCAGAAAACAAAAAGGGAAACATTTTTTTTAACCCCATGAATATTTCCTAGTTGGATGGAAGCACATTGAGGAGTGAGTAATCAGCCTGGAAAAACGATAAGAACAAACTCATGCCAACTGAGGCTCCTACAATCCCCTTCAGAATATGAACAACGGAAAAAGATCACCTCCTTATCTAGCAAACTAGGAAACTGGGCATCACATTTAATACAAGACAGTTTTAAAACCCCATGTGAAAATTTTAAAATAATTCATTAAAAACACAATGAAAGGACTAACATCCATTTGTTTAAATAAGAACTGGGAGCAGACATGGAGGGTAGATAATATGAGTTGGATTGTTTTATCAAAACTGCTGGGGACGGGACCAGCAGTTAGCATAATGGCTATGTCACTGGACTCTCATGTAGTTGACCATGGTTTGTGTCCCAGACCCGGTGGCTTAAACTCATGCCGGGCGCATGTGCGTGTGTGCCCAAGATCCCGAGAGGAGAATGGAGGAGAAGGGATTTCAGTGCGGCCATCCTCCCTGGGGGGTGATTTCTCGCTTTCTGTCTCTCTGTCTCTCTCTGTCTGTCTGGCGAGCACAAGCGCCCTATAGCAAAAACCTCTCCCAAAAAGAAAAAGGAAAAAAAAAAAAACAATTGCTGGGGACAAGGAGTATGGCTGATTTCAGATTTTTTTTCCAGATTTGGGGGGAGTTTCTGGGTTTTTTTTTTTTTCTTTTAAAGAGATTTTTTCTATAGGGCCTGTGTGCTTGCCAGAGAGAGAGAGAGACAGAGAGACAGAAAGTGAGAAATCACCACCCCCAAGGGAAATGGCCACACGAGAGTCCCTTCTTCTCTGTTTTCTTCTCAAGATCCTGGGCCTATACACACACATGCCTGGGGTGAGTTTCAAGCCTCTGGATCAAGGGCACAAACCGCAGTCGGCCATGTGGGAGTTCAGCAATGTAACCATGACACCACCTGCTGGTCCCCAGATTTTGGATCTTTGCACATTTAAAGTGAGATATCTTGAGGATGAGACCCAAGCCTAAATATGAAATTCAATTATGTTTCATGTACACTTTATACACATAGCCTGAAGGTAATCTTACACATCGTGTTTTGACTGCTGCAACCCATCCCATGAGGTCAGGTGTATAATTTTCCACTTGTGACATCATGTCAGTGCTCAGAAGTCTTGCATATTGAAACATTTTCCTTTTTAGATTTTCAGATGAGCGATGTTCAACTTGAAAAACATACAAAATGAAGAGTAAAGGAAACTAACAGTTGAGGAAATAAATTGAGAATCAAAAAGAGCAGTACGGATTTAATAGAAATGTTAGAAACAGCAAGAGAAAAATGCACATGCTTGGCTTGAAAATTAAGTTGCTGGTAAGAAAAACTGCAGCCTGGGCCAGCATCATAGCATAGAAGTTAGGTACTGCATGTAGAGTTACATCCCATGTGGCCCTACACAGTGTGAATCCCAGCCCTGGAGGCCGGAAAAACATGTTGGATGCATGTGACTACGTGCCCAAAATCCTGGTGGGATGGAGAGATGGAGGGAAGGGATTGCAGTGTGACCAGACCTCACAAAATAGTACTTGCTCTGTTTCTCTCTCGCTCTGTCTCTCTCCTGCAAGCTCACATGCTCTCCGGTAATTAAAAAGAAATTGCAGATAAACTGTACATGAAATAAAAATGAAAGCATCAGAAGAAACTAGATATTAAAAATAAGATTCAATATAAAATAATGTCAACCTAGAAAAATTTTAGAAATGAAGGACCAGCAGGTGGCAAAATGGTTTCATCACTGGACTCCCATGTAGTTGACAATGGTTCAAGTCTCAGACCCAGCAGCTTAAACTCACACCAGGCACGTGTGTGTGCATGCCCAAGATCCTGAGAAGAGAATGGAGAAGAGATTGCAGCGTGGCCATCCCAACTGGGGGTTGATCTCTTGCTTTCTGTCTCTCTCTCTCTGTCTCTCTGTCTCTCTCTCCGGCAAGCACATGCACACTGCAGCAAAAACCTCTCTTCAAAAGAAAAAGAGAGAGAGAGAGAAAGAAAAAGAAAAAGAAAAAGAAAAAGAAAAAGAAAAAGGAAGAAAAAGAGAAAGAGAAAAGGAAAAAGAAAAAAAGAAAAAGAAAAACTTTAGAAATGAAAGTGTTCCTTCTTTTGGATCTTTAGAAATAGTTTGAGTAGAATAGGGATTAAGAAAAGAGTATTAAACCATATAAGAAACATATAGCAAAAACAATTCATTCATAAGGTGGGAGTAAACCTGGAAACAGTATTAAAAGACACTAATGTCTAGAAAATCCTGAAAAAAATGGCACTCAAGAATATTACACTTGTTCAATTTGTCCTTTATCTATAAAACAGCTGAATCATGTTCTCAAGCATTCAAGCACCAAGCAAAATAGTAATATGAATTTCCTGAAAAATAAAACTAATGTCAATTAAATATAGGCAATCAAAAAATAAACTAAAACAAATAAATCAAAAATAGAAAAATAATGGCTTTTTTAAGAAGCCCTAAACCCATTAATTATAGAAATACAACTTAAAGACTGAGGGAATGATTACTGCAGGCCAGATGATAAAGTTACAGACCTTAACAAATTTTTAAAATTACAACAAATCCTTGCAGGAGGTGGAGATAATGTACAATATTGTATAAGAGGGAATTTCCTCAATATTTTTAGAATCTCCTTCCTCATATTTTAGAGGGACCTTTGAGAAACTACTATCTCTGGTGGCAATAAAACATAACTAGTTTAGAGATTTTCTTCAGTGTCACCTTAGTTTATTTTAATCATGCTAGATCCAAATAAAAATCAATAATAATGTACTTTTTAAATTAGCATATATACCATGATCCCATTTTTAATAAAATTATTGTATCTATCTGGATCTCTTTCTACAGAAGCATTGATACATCTCTAGTATGATGTTCACCTAATGTAAAAAATCGTGATTTCTTGAAGGTTGTGACTTGAAATAAATTTTGCTTTCTTCTTATTGTTCTTTATTGCCTGGATTTTTATAAATATCTAATAAATATTCACCAAAAAAGATCATTATGTTTAAAACAGGTAAAAGTTACTCTAAACTTCTGCTAAAATTAATTTGGACCAGGAATTTCATTTCTAGGAATTAATTCTACAAATCTATCTTCCTATATATGCTTTCAATATCATGTATACAAGTGTATTTGTTGTAACAAATTTAAAAGTTATCAATAGAAAACTAATTCCATAGGGACCAGCCTCATTGCCTGGTGGTTAGGCCTGTCTGACCATCCAGTTCAAATTCCAGACCTGACAGCTTGAAAAGCATCCCAGTAGTGTATGTATACATGCCCCAAACCCCGACAGAGTGGAGAAATGAAGGAGAAGGGGTTAGGATATGACCATTCTCCACTGAGAGTGTTTTCTCCCTCTCTCTCTCTGTCAAGCACACATGTCCTCCAGCATTAAAGAAGAAGAAGAAGAAGAAGAGGAAGAAGAAGAAGAAAAGAAAAGAAAAGAAAGAAAGAAAGAAAGAAAGAAAGAAAGAGAAAGAGAAAGAAAGAAAGAAAGAAAGAAAGAAAGAAAGAAAGAAAGAAAGAAAGAAAGAAAAC
>NW_006204361.1:191430-202751 GCF_000334495.1 Tupaia belangeri chinensis
TATATATAAAATAAAATTTTTAATTATGAAATCCATAAAATAAACTATTATGAATCTTTAAAAGATAATAAAGTAGATTTAAGTATAAGAAAAATTCAAGGCTCCCTGCCTCTGGACTATGGTGCCATGGATCAACAGGCCTGGTCAACCCACTTGGACCCCCAACTCTGTCTGCTCTGGGAGAAACTTTACCCAGGATCTTTCCATAGGGTGCATGTGCTCACTAGATAGAGACAGAAAGTGAAAATAAGAAATCACTCCGGAGTTCACCATAAAAATTGAGATCTAGTGATTTCAGGGATTCTCTGTGAGAATTTAGCCTCTCTCCATGCAGTGTGTCTAGAGGGGTCTGAGTGAAAAGTTGCCAAAATCTGAACACTATTTGGGTCCTCATATTCCTCGATTTCCACTGAATCTGCAACACAAAGGAAGAAAAACGTAATGCCAAAGAGTTTGCAGACCACATCCTCCTGTGCACCTCTGATTGCTCAGACTGATCTTCTAGAAATTAGGAAGAAATGAATAAGCCATCAGATGACTATAAAAATAACAGCAGAGGCACAAGAACTATGTAAAACCAAGAAAGTACCTCTCCCCCAAGGGAAAAGAGTAATTCCTCTTCAACCAAAGACAGTACAATGGAACTTATGGAAATGTCAGAAAAAGAATTTAGAGTATTCATAGTGACAAAACTAACAGAGATGAAGAGAAGAGAGACAATGAACATCAGGAGAAAAAAGTCAATGAGTTCCAGGAGGTGAGGAAGTTCTTGCAAGAGCTGAAAGAAGGAATACGCACCATAAAAATGAATCAAATGGAACTGCTGGAGATGACGGCTATAATATAGAAGTCAAAACCTCCTTTGAAAGTATTAAAAGCAGACTAGATTATACAGAAAATCGAATCTCCGATGGACTAACAAAATCAACCACAAAGACTGAGAAAATAGCCCCCAAAATGAAAATAATTTACAAGAAATACTAGATACCATTAAACATCCAAACATCTGGATAATCGGTCTCCCAAAAGGTAAGAGACTAATAAGGGTGCTGACAATCTATTCCATGAAATCCTGGGAGAAAACTTCCCAAACCTAGAGAGGCATTCAAAGGTCCAGACCCAAGAAATAAAAAGGACTCCAAATAGGATCAACCCAAGAAGATGTTTTCCACAACATATTATAGCCAGATTGACCAAAACCACAGACAAAGACAAGATACTCAGACTGCCAAGAGAGAAACGTCAAGTTACCTACAAAGGATATCCCATCAGTCTAACAGTGGACCTCTCACTGGAAACAATGCAAGAAAGCTGAGAATGGGAAAATATATTCAAAGTATTGAGTGAAAAACAATTTAAATTGAGAATACTATATCCATCAAGATTATCCTTCATATGAGAAAAGAAGACAGAACATTCTCAGATAAACAAAACCTGAAAGAATTTATCAACACAAGACTAGCTCTCCAAGAAGTTCTGAAGGGAGTGACATCCCAGAAAAACTAAAGTCAAACATACATAAATAAGAGATATAAAATAGCTAAGAAAATGGGCAGCTTAATGGTAGGAACAAGTCCAGAATTGAATGTTATCTTCTAGAATTTAAACAGAAAGATCAGACCACAACAGAAGATAAAGTACATGAGTTTGAACTGGTGAAATAGAAGCATATGACTTCTGACTAAAACATTGCTGATCTTCTATGCTTTGTTTTCCAGTGTTAAGGAGTTGTGTCTTGTCTTGAGTTGCGGACAGGTCCATGTACCTACTATTCGAACAGAAACCTAACATATTTCCTAGCTTTAGTATTAAGCAAAATTCTCTTAACATTTTTTTATTTTGATTTATTAAAGCTAAAACAACCTTTCTTGAAATTAAAAAATATAATTAAAAAAATACCTTTCTAGTGACCACAGTAAGCTATATAGCCTCAGTTATGTGTTATTTTATAGTATACTCATTCTACCCACAGAGTTTCATGCCTTAAGTCAACTTTTTTCACAGATATGTATATATCAGTTGAAGTTACTGTTGAAAGTACTTAGATTAATGAAGATATCTTGTGAATCAATACAATGTGGGAAAGAATAAAGGAATGGAAAACAACTGCAGATAACCAGAGACAGGGTGAGAGGAGAATGGGAAAAGGCAGAGGGGGAGAAGTAGGGGGAAAATATATATATACAAGAAACGAGAAATGGGAAATTATTTGTTAATGATAACATGTATGATTAAGCCACTTTATAGTGTATTCTGGCTAGAAAATTGCATTTTGTATGCTGTGGTGATGTTCAGTAAAAGTATGCAAAATAAATAAATTTAAAAATAATAATAAAATTAAATTGAATTAAATTTTTAAAAATAAAAAGAAAAATTCAAGAAGGTCATGGAAAATGGATTGATTGCATATTCTTAGAAATTGCGTCAGGGCTGGCAGGTGGTGTGGTGGTTAAGGGCTCTGGACTCTCCATGGCTGACCACCATTCTAGTTCTGGACCTGGAGAATTGCTTTCTCACTTCCTTTCTATCTCCCTCTCTTTCTCACTCTGTCCCTCTCTGGTCAAATTAAAAGAAAGAAAGAAGAAAGAGGAAGGAGAGAAAGAAAGAAGAAAGAAAGAAAGAAAGAAAGAAAGAAAGAAAGAAAGAAAGAAAGAAAGAAAGAAAGGAAGGAAGGAAGGAAGGAAGGAAGGAAGGAAGGAAGGAAGGAAGGAAGGAAGGAAGGAAGAAAGAAAGAAAGAAAGAAAGAAAGAAAGAAAGAAAGAAAGAAGAAAGAGAAGAAAGAAAAAATTATTCTCATAAAACTATTTTTTAAAAAAAGGAAATGAATGTCAACATGCCCAAAATCTGTTTATAGCAGTTGTACTGAAGAAGGACTAGGAGGCTAGGGTAGGAGAATTGTTTTCTATTATATTTCTTTTTATAGCACTTACTTTTTTTGTAAATTACACTTATTTTCCCCCTTAGGTTAAAATAGTTTTAAAAAGAAACTTCACTTGTGATTTTGTTTTTCAACCCCTTTATTTTCTGGATGAGAAAAAAAAAGACGAGGAGCAATTTAAGAGCTGTGACCTAGTTCACACAGTTAATTTGGGATTATAATTTGTATCTTCTGAAGCCAATTCCATTGCACTCTACTGTACTGCCTCATACTTGTAACGATGTTGGTACTAAGATAACTATCATCATAATTCACAATTTACAATCTCTCATTGGGATGCTTAGAGTTCTAAAAGGGGCAAGTTACAACTTAGCTAAGCAAGACCTCTGGGAAAACTTGTGGCCTGTCAGATGAAGGGATTGGAAATGCTGGGAGTGGAAAGGAATGTTCTCAGGTTCTCCTTTATTGTCTCCCATAACCTAACATGCTAGTGCATGATGTTAAGTGCACTGATGGTTTTTACCTAGTTTATTCTCAGTAAATTCTCAATTTATCACTGTCTTAAAATCAAAATCAAACAAATAAACAAATGAGAGCCTATATAGAGAGAGAAACAACTTCACAATGTAGTTCAGGAATGCTTTCCTCTGAGTCTACCCTCATACTTCAGCAGATTCTGAGACACCTTACAATTCTAGCAGATAAACGAATATGATTGTTTTTCACTATTAATTTTCTATCCCTCTGTGAGATTTTTGGCAAATCTTCACCTGAAAACAGACAATATGGTATCTTTAAAAACAATAATAATAATGGCTTTCTTTAAATTATGGCTGTACCATTTCGTAATTTAAAAATCTTGAACATGTTGGTCTCTGCCATTAGATTTTTATTTTAAAATGGGAATAATAATTTTGATGTCTCAGAATTGAGGAGCGAATTGAATGAGATAATATGTGTCAAGTGTTCAAAAAAGGCTGTGTCAAAAGTAGATAGATACAAGATAAAGGTTAAGTTATTTCTCCCTCCTTCCCTAGGCGAAAATAAATAGAAAGGAATACAGGCATGTATGCTTAAAGAAAAATTATATGCATTAAATCCAATTTGAAAGGCAGAAACCTGAAATGAAAATAAACTCAAATTATAAATGTGGTCATTAAATGATTTAAAATTAAATACACTTCATTGCATTGAAGTCAGTGCTATCAACAGAAAGGAGGGGGAAATGCTTGACTGCATTCTCATGTATTTCTTGTTCTTGTATTTGTTTCTTTGCTTATAATTATCAAATACTACTGAGAAAAAGTGAATTGGAGTTGTACAATTAAAATGAAGAAAAGGTAATTTTAGGCAAAGTATATGAAAAGTGTTTTGATAATGAGATCAAAGCGCAAGTATTTTCCAGAGAAAATAATTAAATCTTCATAATCTTAGACATTAAAACTAAAATATTTTCGATCATCAAATGTACACATTCTGGCAACAGAATGATGAGTAGGCTGGGGGGATGCGGTCTAGATGAAGGATTAGATAAAAGACTGTTGTGATTATAAGGAAGATAGGCAACTATGAACTGAAGCAAGGCCACGGCAGCAGGAAGGAAGTGATGGGTGAGAGACTGCACTGCAGACTGTCCATCCATCACTATGGGTCTTGGGGGAGAACAGCAACAACTTAGAAGTGAAAACAAATGGAAAAAGAGAAGTCAAAGATGACACAGGACTTGATAGCCATGAAGGAGGAACAGGGACCATATTTATCTTCCTCACATAAGCAATCAGAAAAATGAACAAAATACATTAAAAAATATATTGTCTTCAGGTATTCTTGTTCTTGTATTTGTTTCTTTGCTTATAATTATCAAATACTACTGAGAAAAAGTGAATTGGAGTTGTACAATTAAAATGAAGAAAAGGTAATTTTAGGCAAAGTATATGAAAAGTGTTTTGATAATGAGATCAAAGCGCAAGTATTTTCCAGAGAAAATAATTAAATCTTCATAATCTTAGACATTAAAACTAAAATATTTTCGATCATCAAATGTACACATTCTGGCAACAGAATGATGAGTAGGCTGGGGGGATGCGGTCTAGATGAAGGATTAGATAAAAGACTGTTGTGATTATAAGGAAGATAGGCAACTATGAACTGAAGCAAGGCCACGGCAGCAGGAAGGAAGTGATGGGTGAGAGACTGCACTGCAGACTGTCCATCCATCACTATGGGTCTTGGGGGAGAACAGCAACAACTTAGAAGTGAAAACAAATGGAAAAAGAGAAGTCAAAGATGACACAGGACTTGATAGCCATGAAGGAGGAACAGGGACCATATTTATCTTCCTCACATAAGCAATCAGAAAAATGAACAAAATACATTAAAAAATATATTGTCTTCAGGTATCAGACAATTAGCACAAAACTCTAATCTCTGGGGCAAACAAAAAAGGAAAAATAAGGGGACTCCTTCAACTGCACTGGCATTCTGCCTAGAGGTGATTTGCAAACTTCTAGCCCAGGAGGAGAAACTCAAGCAGAACTTCATAGTATTACAAAATTGAAAAGGGAAGATCACAATTCAAGATGGCAGACGGAACTAAAACTGCAACTATGTTGTCCGGAACTAAAACTGCAACTATGTTGTCAGACTCACTGGGTCCACCTCTTGTCTATTGGTTAGAATGGAAACAGATCATTAACTATATAATTCAATAGAAACCTAAGGACTATCAATGCATTATAAATGAGCCTCAGTTACTATGAGAACCTGAGATAAACTTGGCCTGTTCTTTAAAAAATGTTGAAGCTATGAATAAGAAAGTTTAAAACAGAAAAAATAGATATATTAAAGCCCTGAAATAATCCAACTGACCTATGTGAAGCTTAGCTACCTGCCAGAACAAAGTCTAATATTCTTTAAAGGAATACAACAAAATCCAAAAATATAAATTCACAATGTATCTCACCAAATCAAATATTATGATATATGAAGAATTCAGAAGATATAGCCCATACTAGAAGAAAAACTAGACAATTAAAACAGATCCAGAAATGACAGAGATGAAAATAGACAGGAATAGTAAAATAGCTATTATACACACACACACACACACACACACACACACACACACACACATACACATAATTAATATATATACATATATATATACATATATAAAATAAGCTCAAAGATTTTAAAACTTTTTAAATTATATGTTTAATTTTTATTTATTGTTATTATTATTATTACTTCATTTACATGTGCACTCACTAGAGAGAGAGAGAGAGAGAAAGTGAGAAGGTAAGCCACCAGGACCAGGACTCAAACTGTGGTTGGCCATGTGGAAGTCCAGCACCTCAACCACCATGCCACCTGTTAGCCCCAATATGCTCAAAGATTTAAAGAAAAGCATATAAATAAGAAAAAAGTAGATGGTACTAAAAAGAACTCAATGAAATTTCTAGAAATGAAAGGCACAAAATCTGAAATGAAAAATTGACTGAGTAAGAGAGAATATTAAACACTGCTGACATAAATAAATAATAAATTTGATCATATAACAATATAAATAACTCTAGAGGAAACATTAAAGTGATTAACGTGGGGGGAATGAAAAGATCTTTATTGACCTAAGGAAAAATATCAGACTATCTAATATTTATAACTGGAGTCTCAGAAGGCAAGTAAAATAATGGGTCATAAAAATATGTATATTTAAAGAAAAAATGACCAAACTATTTTCAAACTTGGTAAAAAATTATAAACCCACAATTCCTAGAGTTCCAAAAAAATCCCTAAGCAGAATGGGGAGCAGAGAATTAGACATATCACAATCTTTAACAATTAAGAATCACTTTTCGCCTCTATCTTACGATTTCATCCTATTTTTTCCATGGAATTTTATCTTAGTGAAATATATGGTTATATGTCCTACTGATACTTGGCCATACTCCCCTGTAGCAAAAAAGAACATATGTCAGTTGAAAAGTTTAAATTAAATTATTTTTTTCATTAGTTTTGATGTGGGGTGCATGCATTGACCAAGAAGAGACAGAGAGAAAGAAACTGAGGGAAAAATTTGTACTTATTTCATCTGATTTCATGAAATAAAAATAAGTGACGTGTGTGTCTACAGTTCCAGAGACTTAGGAGACTGACACAAGAGGATGACAACATGGTAAGATCTTGTCAAAAAAAAGAAAAGAAAAGAAAAAAAGCTTAACTTAACTTGAAAAAAGGATGCACTAAGTATTGTCATAATATTTTCTGAATTGAATTATCATCACAGCTATGAAATTACAATTGATCAAACGACATAAATACATCATAAATGTTGATTAGAAATTATTCAATATATAAACGAGTTTTTATTGAAAATACATCTTTGAATAAGAAAATCATTCCTTTTCCTTCTGATTAGCTTATGCTTCCAAGGAGGACGATAACTCATCCCTACACTGATGCAGTGTTCAGAGTAAATCAGCAACAAAGAAGAGGCCACAGAAAGTTCAGTGCTTACAAAAGGTACATTAATTAATGTCTTTAATTTTTCTTAAAGGAAATGGAACCTACAAGACAATTCTGTAATAAGTGCATAGCAAAAATATATAAATAAAGGAGCAGAAAAGGGGTTAGTAGAAAGGGGATGCATGTGCTTACAGTAAACAAAGCAGAGGTTTCCACTATAATCACGTGGCAAAAGTCAATGCGGGTATTTTTTCCTATGACCCTGAATAGATGCTTAGGATAATATAAATACTAACTGAACACTTAGATATGGTCCTTTTTATAGAATTCATACTATTGCTATTTTAGACATAAACATGGAAATTTCATCTTCTCCTCTTTAAAATTATGCAAAACAGGCAGCTGAGCTGTAGACTGGGGTTTTGAGTTCTGTAGACTTCAAAGAGCCCAAGGGTCCCTTTGTTATGAGTTGTGCTGACATTTCTTTATGTGCTGGGGCAATACGCCCTGACAAGATGAGAGGACAGTAGGAGAGAAAGTTTTCTTTTGCAGGTAGGAGAAGGAAGGACTGAGAAAGAGGAGGTATCGATGGAAAACTGGACCCATTCTTAGAAGTTGAGGATCTGGAAATCCTTCTGAAGTTCGCTGTGCTCCCATTTCAGGATCTCCCTCCCCATAGGGTAACTATGGTGGGAGATCATGACCCCAGGGGAAAATCTCGAAATGTGACAAAATTAAGCACAACGTTGCTTGGAAAAAGAAAAGAAAGGTCACTATTTGGACGAAGCATTCAGATTTACACTGCGCTATTTTCCTTAGACACATTTTCATTTTCAAAGCTGCTAATACCAAACAGCCAAAGAAGTATGAGACACAGTTAAGAATGTGAAACTGGATCTTTTGTATATTCTAGGACTGAGTCTACACAATAGCAAAGTGTCGGATGTTTTGTCTGCACATTGCCAGACATCTGGATTGAATGAAGACTCCGCTAAATGGACTTGATGTTCATCTTGTTTCCCTTCTTCAGGGTGTCTTTTACTTCTGCTGGCTGTGAAACAGCCTTTGACATCAGTAGCAGATCTGAGTGCACAATCAACTGCCTGCACAGAGGAAAAGAAAGGAAGTCTTGCTCAATCTTCCCATCAACGTCTTTTTTACCCCTTTACATTCTATTTCCTAAACCCTCTCAGGGACTTCAAGGTTCAGGCCATGCGGTTCCCCCTCATCCATCAGAAAGGGCAGATCAGTGCCCCCCACTGTCTGCCATGACTACATGGCCTTCCAGCCTCCACTACAGACCTACTCCCCTTCTCTGCAAACTCTCCTCATCAGGGCGGGCCAGTCCCTGCTCCCTGGCAATTTCTTCACCCTCTGGCCACACACTAAGATAAAGGGAAGCAGCCCCCACCCATCCCTGAGCAGCACATGAAACAAAGCAACATAATGAGCTGCATTTTGCTGAGGGCTCTCCAGGTCCCCCAAATCTTTCTCAAATGTGATTGTTTATAAAATGTTTGATAAAAATAAATGATGCTTTCAATTTAAACAAAATTTCACACTGTTACTGGTTTTAATAACAGTTTTGACAGATGAGATTTTCATCATCTGTTTTTTCTTTGTGAAGGCTTCTTCAATAAACTAAAAATGCTTTAAACTAACAGATGTGACTATAAAGTAAGGCTTGAGTGTGAGACATCAGGAACTAAGGCTTGTCAAATGCTTTAACATAGAAATTTATTCCTAGTGCAAGCAAGCATCTCCTGGGTACCAGGAAAGTCACCCACCTCATGATGGTTGGCTAATGTGTGAAGCTGGTTTTAGCAGCAAGATGCCATTTATCCCAAACTGAGATTCCATCGATGCCAGCTCCTCCCCATTTGCCCTCCGGATCTCATGATTTCCATGACTCCACTATCTGAAATCTATTAAGAAGTCAACCCCGATTTGCCCAAGCTGATGTTGATGTTTGACAAACTGATGATTCACAATTACTTTTTTCATCAGCTCCAAAATTTGAAAAGTCAATGATATTCTGTTTACAATATAGAAGTTATTTTTATCTACTTTATAAAAATTGTAAACAGAGTTAAAGTCTTGAAACTAAGTACTCTGACTTTGAAATAGTTCTTGTGTCTCCAAAATACAATAGCTTATAAGGCTTTTGTTGGCTCCATTTTTTCTCTGACGTTTTAAACAATTACTCTTGCACAGAGAAACGCAGCATTCTGAAGTATATTGGCAAATTCACAACTAAAGTAATCCTATAGCTTAGATGTATTATGTTGTCAGGAACATCATGACACGTTTTTCTATGCAACGACTTAATATTAAGAAGTGATATTGTGGGACCAGCAGTTAGTGTAATGGCTATGTCGCTGGACTCCCACGTAGTCAACCACAGTTCAATTCCTGGACCCGGTGGCTTAAACTCATGCCAGGCGCGTGTGCGTGCGTGCCCAAGATCCCGAGAGGAGAATGGAGAAGAAGGGATCGTGGTGTGGCCATCCCCTCTGGGGGGTGATTTCTCGCTTTCTATCTCTCTGTCTCTTTCTGTCTGTCTGGCGAGTGCACACGCCCTATAGCAAAAACCCCTCCCAAAAAAAATTTTACAAAAAGAAGTGATATTGTAAAGAACTTTTTTTCTTAAACCTTGTCATATTCTAAATGAAATAATCTCATAGCAAAAACATATGCTTTGGTCCTGGGTGTTAAGGGAGGCAGATCCTCCACAGTCGATCATGTGATTTAAATCCCAGATCGAGTGGCTTAAAAAACATGCTGGGCACATGTGCATTGAGTGGACAAAATCCTGAAAGGATGGAGAAATGGAGGATAAGGGATGGAGATGTGGTCACACCATTGGGTGGTGCTTCCTCCCTCTCCCTCTCCCTCTCTGTTTCTCTGATGAGCACATGTGCCTATAGGGTAGAGGCGGTAAGTTGCAATTTATTAGTGTGATGTAAAAATTAAAATAAGAGGCTGAGAGGTCCATCCATATAGCACAATGCTCTGCAGTGTTGGAAGCCATATGGAAGATCAAACTTCAGTTCCCTGGTTAACCAGTACACACTAGGCAAATGCCAGCATGAGGACCTGTTTAGGGTACTATTAAGGGTCTCTCTCTGGAAATAAATAAATTAATAAGCTTTAAAAGTGCCTTTTTGGGTTGGCTTTGTCTCCCCTGCTGGACTGTGAAGTCCTTTGAGGGGAGTCATATTATTTTCATCTTTGGATCTTCAACACCTACAAAGTATCTCTACATAACAGGAGCTTAGTTGGTTTCTCTGAGCAAATGAGAGGAACCAACCCTCAGATTTGTGAACAACAATGACAAGAATCTTTTCTTGTTCTAAGTATCTGTCTCTAAAATTTAAAGGAAGATAGAGTATGAAATTTATCTATTATATACAAAAAATAATGCCTATAAATACATACATCCGTACATGTGTACATAAATAGATGAATAGTTGAGAATATTGATTTCCATTTCTACCTCAAAGAAATTTTTCTACCCAAAGAGGTTCCCTCCTCTCAGGATTTGGAGCTTACATGTACACATGTCTAGCATGTTTCTCAAGCTACTGGATCTGGAATTCAAGATGTTTGGTTGGCCATGTGGAATCCAGCTGCCTTAACTGCCATGCCACAGAGCTGGTCTATGGATTTTTCTCAAGTATCTTAACAAAGCAGGGGCTCCGGCAGAGCCAAGAGCAGGGGCTGTCTGGGAAAGCCTTTGGTCTGAGACATGCTGGCAGACCTCAACACAAGGCATGGCATGAAGGAGAGAGCTGCAATGAGGAGGGAAGAGAAGACCTAACCTAAATGCCAAGAATGGCCTGAAACAATGGTAGTCAGATAGTCCAAAGCTGGTGCCTGAAGGTCACAGCAAGATCAGACTTGGACTGGGCAGCAGCTGAAACACCGTGTTCCTGGGGTAGAGGCCAACACAGCACACAGGATCTTGCTGTGTTCAGCA
>NW_006204361.1:202782-203054 GCF_000334495.1 Tupaia belangeri chinensis
GTGAGACTAAGCTCCTTGGGAGAGACACTGGCAAACAATAAGCAAAGCTTGAGCTCTAGCCCTTAGCAGTCTGGAGATGTAGACAGAGGTCTGAGTTGAGAGCAGCATGAGTGATGAAGCCAGCAACCAATCACATGGTTTGACTTCATATGTGTCAGGACAGGGTAGGGAGGGCTCAGAGACTCTGACTCAGGCTTCATGTGCTCAGCCTTCGATGCTGGTACAGAGCATCGATTCACACGTGTGCATTGACATGTCTATCTCCCCTGCTG
>NW_006204361.1:203085-234890 GCF_000334495.1 Tupaia belangeri chinensis
TGTGAACTCTTTTGAAAGGAATCATATTATATTCATCTTTTGGATCTTTAGCACCACAAAGTGTTTCCACATAGCAGGAGCTTTGCTGGTTCCTTTGAGTAAATAAATGAACCAAAGTGAAAAATTCATGGGCCAGCTCTGTGGCTTGAGGGTTTAGGCAACTGGATCCCACATGGCCAGTCACAGATTTTGACTCAGATCTGGCAGCTTGAGAAACACGTTAGGCACAGATACATGCATGCTCAAAATCTGGACAGGAGGGAAAAATGAAGGAGAAGGGATTGTGGGGCTCTCTCTTTCTGTCTTCCTCTTTCTCTCTCTGGTAAGCCTATGGACCTCTGGACAAATTTTTAAAAACGAAAACAAAAATGTATGAAAGAATAAATACAAAAACTCTTTAAACTACAAGGGGAATTTGAAACATTTGTGAAAAAATGAATTAAAGTATGAACTTATTTTTGGTACAAAACAAAATTTGAAGTCCATGCAGTTTTCTCTAATTCATGTTTTCTGTGCCTATTTCTTGAATAAGAGCACACAATTCTATCTGGCATTTTGGATGTACCCTTTCAGTAAAATTCTGTCTTCAAATCATAAAGAGAATTATCTGATGACAGTGACATGTTATTTTAATTGTGAATAGTGAAAGATAAAACATAACCTTATATCTTTGTCTTTTAGATCCTCAGAGCATCTCTATTATCTCTTGCCTGTTAATTCTATTGGCAAGTACTATATCTGAAATGAAACTATACAGAAGATGAATTTAGTGTTAACTGTCACCTCCCAGCTCTCCAATTCACATTCTTCTTTAGCTTACTTCGATCTCTCTGACTTCTTTTACTTTCTAGCTCCAAGTATTCTCACTTTTATTTATTTGTCAATCTGCCATTCGCTCACTTTTTCATTCAGCAAACATTAATTAAGCTCTGTGCCAAGTGCTATCTAGCTGTTGAGCATGCAACAGTAAAAAAGGAGATGATCTTTGCCCTCAAGGATATCCCAACAAAATGGGGAAGATACCCTCATGACATACATAATAAGATCATGCATTTCACCACTTTCCTTATCTGTTGGAAGATTTCAGCTCCATCTAATGGCACCTTGGAAAGGAGCAGAGACTTCCTTTTCTTTTTATTCACACCATGAGCTCCACAACCTGGGGTTACTGTCAGTCGGATGAGGACTAGCAGAGTCTAACTCCAGAGCAGCATATGAAATATTGCCCAGAGAGAGCCCTCAGTTGATGATGAGACAACTGGGTGCTAAGTGGATTTGCATGTACCTCATTCGTGTGGGGACAGAGAAGGCTTTTCCTGGTGGAGATCTGTAGTTTTTTGTTTGTTTGTTTCCTGCTCTCTATTTCTTGTGTGTCTTCGCCCGTGTTTTTTACCCTGCCTTTGGGTGTCTACATGCTGATCTCTGAATTTAGTCTGAGGGAAGGGAGAAAAACTTGCTCAACCTGTAAGCATCCAAGTTTTTCTGACTTACACTAAAGACCAGAGGATTTTCAAATACTTTTTGCCTTTGTTTTGGGTGATTCACTGTCTAGCTGTCTAGTCCCAGGTGGGGAAGAGGGAGGGTTGCAGAAAGCACAGGAAGTCCTCAAGATGAGTAGAGAAATGCAGTTACCTCAGGGACAGAATAAACATCTACTAATGTACTGACTATAGTAATGTATTTAAATATAATCTACCTTTTAAATGTAAACTGCTGAGTAATACAACGCATTAAATAAGAGTCGCAGGAATCGGAGGACCCCATTCAGTCTTCCAGAATAGAACCTTGATCTTTCCAAAGGTTTTACTTCCATTTCTTTCCATATTTTTACTTCTGTAAAACAAGCATGCATATCACGCACTTCCCCTTATCTTTTTCTTGTTCTTAATCCCAGCAACCTGGCTTCCTTTCTTACTGGAAAGTACTGAAACGAGGTTCTTGAAAATTACCAACTGTGGGGCCAGCTGGTGGCATGGTGGTTGGGGCATCTGGATTCCACGTGGCTGACAGAATGATTCAAGTCCTAGACCCAGCAGCGTAAGAAACAAGCCAGGCACATGTGCATGTGTGTCCAATATCCCTAGAGGAGAGTGGAGGAGAAAGGATTGCAGCATGGACTTTTCCCCAGTGGATGCTACCTCACTTTCCCTCTCTGTCTCTCCCTTCTCACTCTGGCAGGCACATGTGTCTTATAGCAAATTAATTAAACAAACAAAATAAAACAAAACAAAATAAAAATCAGCTGCATTCTACCTAACAAATCCAAAGAACATTTCTCAGTCCTCAGTTTCCTTCACGTCTCTGAAGCCCTGGTCCCTGTGTCATGTGGTTATTAGTGCCTCCTGCAACATCTGCTTATCTACTCACCAAGAAGATTTTGAACAACAAATATTTTATGGCCCAGTGCTTAGAACCCAGGTACTAAGTACTAGGAACTTAGAATGGTTTTTCATACTTTCTTCCCCTAGAATATATTCCATCCTGAATGGGACAAAAAAGTGGAGAAGTTGCCTCTCTCATCTGTTGATGATCACTGGCCTATAGATGAAATTCCTGCAGCCTGAAGACCTCTACTCTAACCCCAACTCTGTTATCCACCTTTCCATACAACTTTGTCAAATCACTCAGTGACTTCATTTTAAAAACAGAGCTGATCATATGTGTGCAGTGGCCAATGAAGCTGATGGATCGTAGATGGATTCCAGGCAAACAAAGTCGATGCCCCAGTGCATGGTACTGGGGCGTCTCAACTCTGAAGAGCCAACATAGCAATTTCCAGGACGAGGCTGCAGCAGTCAAAAATGAATCAATACAGAGTGTGCTTAAGAGCCCTAGGAGTTGCTACAAACTTTTCTCTTGGTATAACTACTACACTCAAGGCAAGAGCTGGAAAGAGAATAAACCACCCCGCTAAAAACATACAAACAACCAGTGTGGCCAAGTTGCATAGTGAAAGCTGTTTGGTTCCCGTGTCCAGGAGTTTGTCACTATGTTACTCCTCCTTTAAGTAGACCTTAAAATTATCCCCTCTAGTCATTCAAGAAAGAGGATCTCCCTTTCCACTAAATTTGGAGTCCATATGATTTAAGTTATTAAAAAGCTTTGAAAAACATTCTAGTTTCTGTTCAGGGCTAACTTATTGGGTTTATTATTAGGTTGTCAGGAAAGTCATGATGTATTTTTCTATGTTTTTCTATGTAAAAATGTGTCATGACTTTCCAGATGACCCAATAAATATATCTTGGTAGCTTACCTAATACTAGTATTGGTAGTTATTACAGGCCTTTACTGGCAAAAGCAATCAAGGCAGACTTCTGGTCAGCAAAGAGATTTGCCTTTGTCTTCCTGTTCCAAGTTCTCTTTCACCTGGTCTGCATCACACACTAATCCTTCTAATATTCCATTTGCATACTAAAGAAACTTTCCTTAAGTACCTACTGTGTGCTATGACTTGTGTCCTATAAATAAGCTAATGAAACGGTTAAGATGCCTCTTACCCCAAGAAACTCACATGCAGGTCATTCCCACATTGAAAACCATCTGTGACTCTCTGATATCAACTACTCTGAACCCAGTCATCTCTACAAAACACTTAGTCCAGTATTCAGTCATCCTTTCCTATTCTAAACTCATAAACTAAGACTGTCACACTGTGTAAATGTTCTAATCGTCTCTTATGTGTTAACTTTATCTCCCCAATAACACTATAATCTACTTAAGAGCAGAGATCACTGCTTACAATCATTCTTTCGGTCACACACAAGACAAGGGATTACTTCCTTGGCTTTGAACCCAAAGAGTCCTTTCATCTTGTGATGATTTAAAGGACTTTGAAAGATTTGTTGATTGATTTCAAGGATTAAATCCAACACCAGATGATTTTCTTCCCACTTAAAAATTTCACTTAGTACTTTAATACAAAAACCATCACTGGGATTGATGATAAAAACTGAGTTTTCAAGAAGATGTTTGGGGCCAATCCCATAGCACAGTGGTTAAGCTGTAGGAAACTGGGTTCCACGTGGACGACTGCAATTTGTATTCTGGCCCCATCGGCTTGGAAAACACACTGGGCACATGTGTGTGTGGCTAAAATTCTGGTGGGATGGAGAAACTGAAAAAAAAATGGGTTATGGCATGATGAAACCCCCTAAAGACTGCTTTCTCTCTCTCTGTCTCTTCTCTTTCTTCTGGCAATGTCTTCTGGCATTCAGGAAAAAAAGATCAAATGAGAAAAAAAAAGTCCTGTTAATCATATGCTATCTAAGATTTCATCTTGATTCTTTTTAATTATTGACTATCATTTTGGTTTATCTTTCACCTATTTTCATATGTGGTTTTGCCCATTATTCCATTATTTTGCTATTTCAGAGAAATGCAAGGCCATATCCTTATACAAGTTTCTCATATTAACTATATTTTGTAGTGTGTCTTAGTCCATTTTCTGCTGCTATAACAGAATACCACAGGTTATGTAATTTTTTTTTAAAAAAAAAGGAAGTTTATTTGGCTTGAGGCCAAAGGTGGTTTGCTGGTTAAGGTGTTGGACTCCCCCATGGCCAACAGTGGTTCAAGTCCTGGACCTGGCAGCTTGCTTTCTTTCTCTCATTCTCTCTCTCTCTCTCTCTCCCTCTCTAGGCAAGTTGAAAAATGATAATAATGAATTAAATTAAATTAAACTAAATAATTATTTTTTTTTGGAGAGGTTTTATGCTATAGGGTGTGTGCACTCGCCAGTAAGACAGAGAGAGATGGAGAGACAGAAAACGATAAATCGCCCCCCGGGGGGATGGCCACGCCACACTCCCTTCTCCTCCATTCTCCTCTTGGGATCTTGGGCATGCATGCACACGTGCCTTGTGTGAGTTTAAGCCACCAGGTCCAGGACTCGAACCGCAGTTGACTACATGGGAGTCCAGTGACATAGCCATTATGCTAACTGCTCGTCCCAAATAATTCTTTTAAAATATAAGTTTATTGGGTCATGGTTCTGGAGGCTGGAAAGTTTAAGAGCACACTCTTGGTATCTGCCAAGGGTCTTCCCATGGTGGATGGCGGAAGGAATCACATGGGTGAGAGACAGTGCACAAGGTAGAGAGAAGAAGGAAACTGTACTCCCATGCTAATTAACCCACTTCAACAGTAATGGCATTGTCCATTAATCCATTCATGAAAGCAGAGCCCTCATGATCTCATTGCCTATTAAAGATCTCACCTCTCAACAATGTTACAGTACCAGTTAAATTTTAACATGAATTTTGGAAGAGACATTCAAACTATTCATATTACAGTTGACTCTTGAACAACATGAGGGTGGGGGTTGGAGTCCTGAACCCACATGCAGTTGAAAATCCTTATATAACTGTTGACTCCCCCAAAACTTAACACTATAATTTTTATTTTATATTATTTTATTTTTTTGAGAGGTGTTTTGTTGTGTTTTGGGTTTTTGTTTTTTTTTTTTCCTACAGGGCACATGAGCTCGCCAGACAGACAGAGAGAGACAGAGAGATAGAAAGCGAGAAATCACCCCCCAGGGGGGATGGTCATGCCACAATCCCTTCTCCTCCATTCTCCTCTCGGGATCTTGGGCATGCATGCACATGCACCCGGTGTGACTTTTAAGCCACCGGGTCTGGGATGCGAACTGCAGTCAACTACATAGGAGTCCAGCGACATAACCATTATGCTAACTGCTGGTCCCAACACTATTATTTTTAAAAGATTTTTTGTCATTGGGCACTTGCACTCACCAGAGAGAGAGGCAGAGACTGAGGAAGTGAGAAATCACCCTTCCAGGGGAATGAGCACGCCACAATCTTCCATTCTCCTCCTGGGATCTTGAACACACACACCTGTACCTGATGTGATCTTCAAGCTACTGGGTTGGAGACTCAAATCATAGTTATCCATATGGTTGCCCAGTGCCTTAACCACTGTTTCACCTGCTGGTTCCTTTAACTGCTATTATAATAGCCTACTGTTATTCAGAAGCTTAATCAATATTATAAATAATTGATTAAAATAGAGCTTCTATGTTCTATACATTATATGTTGTATTCTTATAATAATACAAGCTAGAAAAAATAAAATACTATTAAGAAAATCCTAAGAAAGTGAAAATACATTTACAGCATTTATCAAAAAAGTCTGTGTATAAATGGATCCATACAGTTCAAACACACATTGTTCAAGGGTTGTGTATACTTAGCTTTAGAGTTTGAAAAAACAAAAAGTCTTACCTTAGGCAAAACTGTAGAAAAGTGGCCTCCAACTCTCTTGGTACCAGGGACTAGCCTTCTCTGGTTGGAGGCAAGGGCTGGTCCTAGAATGACCCAAGCACGTCACATCCACAGTGCACCCATTTCCACCACTACCACTCTGCAACATAAAATGAAACAATTGCACAAGGTTCACATGAGAACCCAAAGCACTGCTAGTCCAACAGGAGACAGACTCCAAGCAGCGATGGAAGCAATGAGGACTGCCTGCAAACACAGAGGACACCTCAGTCACTGGCTGCCACCCACCCCTGGCTGCATGGCCAGTGGACTTGCATACATTCACAGCCAGCCTCCTGCTACAGAAGCAGAGAAATTGTTTTCTGTACCCCACTCCATGTTGCTATCTCTGCCCATGGTCTACCATGAACAGAGCCAGCTGAGAAGATCCAGGACTAAACTCTCAGCTGTCCACAATGATGGGCTGGTGGCCACTGATATGTTTCAGTGGCTAAAATGTTCAATTTGTCCTAAAAATTTCAGTACCTGATGAGGACTACAATGGATCTGGCATTGACAGGTGGAGAGACAGAATGTACTTTCTTTTTTTTTTAATATTTAATCATTGTACATATTTATAGTATACAATATGATTATTCAAAGCATACATGTCAATCAATCAAAGATATTACCATACATAGCATCCTCAATAGATAACTTTCCATTCAAGACAGAATCTACTTTCTAGCACATGATCAAGAATGAGTTGCAGTAATGGAAGACCTTTGGAGTACATGATAATAGAATTCCAGAGAGGCAACTGGTGCCAGAGAAGCTGGCCAGTAGGTGGATGGGACCTAAACTGTGGTCCAATGTTTTGGAGACTAAGAAGGGTGTAACACATCTTCAGACCTAACCATTTTGTCACCAGTCTAACCAGATCCAGGGCAACCACTTAAAAGTCCAATTAAACAAAACAGAATCTTCAGTAAGAGTAACTTGGGTACCAAGAGAACAAAGCAAGGTCATCTTGTGAGTAAGGCTAAGTGTCATCAGGGCTTCAGAAATTCAGACAGACACACTCCATTTTAACTCTAGTGTAGTAAATCCCAATGCAGTAATAATGAGGACTCATGATTAATGTGGACCACATCCTTATAAATATATTCTAAGTAAGTCTTCCAAAGTCTCCAACAGGTCAAGTGCCAAGGAGGGAGGCAGCTTCTGGGACCTTCAGTTCATATTGCCTTTGCCTCCTCAAAAGATGGTTTTAGCAGAGATCTGCCTGTTCCAAAGTGATGTCCATTCACTTGATTTTCTTAGTACCTGAGGAACGCAGGCAGAATAGGATAGTGCAAGGGTTGGCAAATTATAGCCTACAAGGTAAATTTGGCCCACAACCTGTATTTTTTTTTTTAAATAAAACTTTACTGGAAGATAGTCACATCATTTCTGTTTGCATATTATCTAGGTGGGATTTTTCACATGACAGTGGCAGAGTTGAACATTCTTAACAGGCTAAAATTTAAAATCTTACTATCTGATCATTTATAGAAAAGGCTGCTGACCCCAGGACAGCAGTGAATAATAGTCTACTTTTATTTAGGTCCTATTTTTATTATTTACTAAGCAGGTAACTCTGAGCCAATCACTTTAACTTTTTATGACTCAAATTTCCCATCCTAAAAATGGTGATAATAATAATATAACTTTCCCCATGAAGCAGTTATAAAGAAACAAGGTAATAATACACAGATGTGCCTAGCGCGGTGTTTAGCATGTAATAAGTATTGAAAAAGAATTAACACTTACTCTTTACTCATCAAGTAATTTCAGCTTCAGAATTATAGAACTCAAATATAATGTTTCTAATACAGAGTCCATAAAATAAATGTGCACCCTTGATAAAGTTACCAATACAAGCACTGGCCAAAAACCAGTTGAATCCGGATAAGGCACTTGGTTTTAATATTGTCAATATAAAAATTTTTAAGAAGATCACTTATCATTCTTTATTGCTGGAATCTCTACAATATCTTGTAAATTGCTTTAAACGGGTACTTAAAGTTTTCTGTAGGACTCTGTCAAATGCAGATAAGGGTCGTGAAGGAAAAATTTACATTTCATCAGTATTAAAAATTTATTAAAACTCATGAAAATGTACTTTATTGTGCTTTTTTTTTTGATGTTTTATATTACAATCCCTGGGACACACTTTGAAAAAAAATCGTTTCACTGTTGCAGCTTAAATCTTAAAACATCTCAAATTCTCTCTTCAACTAAGAATGCCATTCATTAAATTCCTTCTTCTAAGGAACCATAAATGCAGTAATCTAGACCCTGATAAAGGCTTTAAAGTTGTCCCCTAGGATACTTGGGGTGGAGAAAGATGGAACATTAGTGTCAAAGAAGCATATTATTTGATTCTCAATATAATTAATAAACTCTTTCTCTCCCCCACAGGAACCTGCTAAATCTCCCATTCTTATTTGTGTTGAAGCAAAAGATTTAGTTACCTACCTAACAGAAAAGGGAAAAAAGATCTGAAAAGGGCTTTAAGTATTTAGTAGTTTAAACCCTGCATAAATTGGAGATTTGAATAAAAAATCAGCCCTGGTATTTTTCTATGAAAATGGTGAACAGAAGGAATATATGTGCTCAGAGGAATAGTGTTTTATGCCAAACATCAATCAACCCGGCTTTCGAAGCCTATTTATAATACTGTGGGGGTTCTGGACACTTGCACTTCACACTGTGAGGACCAATCCATGACATTAGATAGTGAACAATTGAAGTCTTTACAAATAATTAAAACTCTGTTTGAAAATGGAGATGTTTTCCACAGCTTTTCTGTGTATGCACGATGTCATCGATATTCAAGAGTGTAAATATTGACTAGTTATTGCTGGTAGCCAGAAGGAGCAAAATCCCCTTTGAAATAATAATGTGGAGTGTGTGTATATAACATATACATATGTATGCACACACATATGCATAGAGATGTTAAATATATAGTCATATAGGGAGAGAAAATATAGATTTCACTTTATATGACAGTTAAATAGCTATACTTTAAACAACCTATGTTCACTGCCAGTACAGTTCTAGTGTGAGTGTGTGTGTATGTATGTATGTGTGTGTGTGTATGTGTATGATATGCAAAGAAGACGCAAAAATATTTCTGAAATTTTTTATCTGTGATTTCAGTTTTTTTCTTAATGTGATAGAGATTTATAAAGCATGTCTTTAATCTTCAAAAAATAAAATCCTCTCCATTGTTTCAATTGGGATCTAAAACTATATAATTTTGTAGCTTGCAGGAACAGAATTAATAATCTTATCTAGTTTTCATAATATTTTAAGTCCACTTTAAATACTTTTGGAGTGGAGGAAAAGCATCACTAAAAGACAAATTTAAATCCTAGAAATGACTCTCTAATTTGACAGTTTTTCTTTCAATAAGAGACATGGGATATAAATCTTATTAGATTAAAAAAATGTAAGCTTATCATTTTAATTTACCCATTTACCCAAGATCTATTAAAGATACTGGCAGACTTGGTTAGCGTGAAAATAAAGAAGAAAGAAAAGCCTTTACCTTTCTCTATGGAGCTTATATTTCAGAGTCAGAGATTGAAAAAGTGTGTGGTTTTCATAAATTGGAGTATGGAGTGTAAATTGAGCTCATTGGGTCTTGTCAACAAGTTCAAAAGGCAGCAATCTACTGGTGAGTGTCGTCAGGAAAGACGTGAATCTCAGTGTAGACAAAATGAACTGCAGACATTGGATGGCTGCAGTAAAAGAGATGAGCCTAGTCCAGGCTAGAGGAACAACATTAACAAAGAGGAGGGACAGCTGGTTAAGGTAGCTGGATCCCACATGGCCAGTGCCACAGTTTGAGTCCTGGACCCAGCAGTTTGAAAAACACACTGGGCACATGTGCACACATGCCCAAAATCTGGAGAAGAGAAGGGATCATGGCATGGCCATCCTCCAGGAGAACGCTTTTTCACTTTCCCTCTCTCTGTCTCTCTGTATTTCTCTGGTGAACACATGTGTCCTGTAGCAAAAACTTTCAAAAAAAAATATAAAAAGAATATTAGCAAAGAGGCAAAGGGAGAATAAGCATGCTAAGTTGTAAGAAATAAAAACCAGAGTATAGAATAAATTTGAGATTATGAACTTTATTAATTAAGATTTGTGGTTTGGGGACCAGCAGTCAGCATAATGACTATGTCGCTGGACTCCCATGTAGTTGACCACAGTTCAAGTCCTGGATCCGGTGGCTTAAACTCGCACTGGGTGCACGTGTGTGTGTGCCCAAGATTCCGAGAGGAGAAAGGAAGAGAAGGGATTGTGGTGTGGCCATCCCTCCTGGGGGGGTTATTTCTCGCTTTCTGTCTCTCTGTCTCTCTGTCTTTCCGCTGAGTGTATGTGCCCTATAGCAAAAACCTGTCAAAAAAAAAAAAAAAAAGACTTGTAGTTTTAGGAGTGGACTTCATGACTGGATAAAATTCCACTTTACAAGATTCAAACTCAACCAAAGTTACCCATCCAAAATGAAATGAAACAGAAGCTCTGCATGTACTAAGGAGGTGAAATGACCATGATAACCCTGACCCTTCCATGTTTAACTATGTCAGTGAACACTAAAGTCTGTCCATAAGTGATTTCCCCAGATATAGACAGGGATTACATTTCAGACGTCTTTCATGCTCTCCACAGTGTGAACCAAGAGCAGGTCTAGCTAAATATATATTGATAAATTACTGCAGGTATCTGTTAAAGAATATGTCAAGTAGAGCAGAATTTCCTCACAGTATTCAAAGACGACTAGAGTCCACAGAGGTCCTTGCCCTAGTGCTAAAAAAGTCATTGAGGAAAAAAAAAAAAAAAAGAAAAGGTCGTTGAGAATATAGGCTATTATTAAGATAGGAGTGGTGGTCTCAAAGGAAAGGCTCCACTGGTGGAATTGGCGGGCACCAAACTCTCAGGATCTCTCTGTGTTGTCTACCCATACAGAGAAGTGTGCAAAAATCACTCAATCAAAGGAATAACTCTAGACTAGCAACGAGAACAATATTGGCCCCAAAGGAATCCAGTTTGATTGCAGGAGTAATCCCATCACAGGACAGCTGCCGAAGCCCCCACTTCGAAATTGGATTTCTACACATATTCTCTGTCAAGGTGAGAATTCCTCCTAAGGTGAAATATAGAAGTCAGGTCCAAAGCCTGGGGATGTTGATCTGCGGCACTCTGTCCATCAGCATGGAAACGGGCCTTTTAAAAGAAAATAATCCAGAGCATTCCTTTTCCTCATGCTAGTGTAGACGTGCTTCCTTGCAAGTCCTTCTAGTCAGTCTGAATTCAGTAAAGCACCAGGGGGAGCTCACACATCTTCCTTCTTTTTCTCCCCCTCTTATAGAAGGTGGCTCTTGCATCCCAGCAAAACGATGGGTCAGAAACAACAAGAAGTGAAACGCGTCACTAAAGTAAACAAAGGTCATTTGCTGTGTAAAAATACTCCCGATTCTTCCTGAAGACTGCCCTGCACTCTTCTCTTGGGTGCACCTGCACACCTACAGTCAGCCAATTGAGCTGGCTTTAATGTATGATCTCTCAAAAAATTCCTGGACAAAAAATTAAAAAAAAAAAAAACGCAGATAGAATGTCCCTGAGATGCCCTGTGTCTCCCTTACAAGAGAGAGGAAAAGAGAGAGAGATTGAGAGATCGATTCTGCCTCCTTGCAATTTGAAACAGCATTTTCTGGAACACACCAATGTTCATTACCGTGGAGAGTCGTGGGAGGGATTTGACGCAGGGGAGAGGTGGGTCTTTGGTTTTCCACACTGATCAATCGGATTGATTTTTCTCCTTATTAAAAAAGAAAGAGAAAATTAGTTGCTTTTTTTTTTTCTACTTTCCAGGTTTGAAAACATAAGGGAAAGGAGAAATCTATAATTAACTTTGTCTTATCAATATTAGCGAGAGAAGTCACTGGTACAAAGATGCTTCCTGATTACCGTTTGTCTTTGGGTGTATGAAGACCCTGCCCCAACTGGTGAGAGGGAGAGAAAAAGCCCCCCTGCCCCTGGTACTTGGTTCACATGAAATGCCTCCACTTACTGCTTTAAAGAAATGACATATTTCCAATCCTAATTTCAATCTACTGATCAAAAAAATCAAGAGATCCTAGCCCTGGAAAGTACTTCCCAAGGCCAACTGACACTCTCTACTTTAAGGCAAGTGAGACACAAAATTAAATTTTATAGATTCAGAGAAGAAAATTAAGGGCCTGGGTCACAGTTAAACAATTGTTCCCTGTAAATTAAAAATACATTCAGTATCCGATTCCCTCCTTCGATCCCTACCTAGCCCTCCTTGTAAGACCGCGAATGGCCTTTTTATACCCCAAGTCTAAACTTTGAACCATCAGTAACACGAAAGAGGAAAGAAGAGGAACATGTGTAATCATTAAAAACGGAGGCGCAGAACACCTGGGGGAAACTCAGAGACTGATAAGAAATCTCGCATCAAATGTGGTTGTGTCCTGGGTTGGGGCTGCCGAAACGCAGGGAAGGTGCGTGGTCAGCCCAGAATACAGCCTCTTAGGTCCCCGGTGTCGCGCTGAAGCAGCACCGGCGACCAGCCCGGGAGAGGCAGCTGCTGCTCGGCCCCAGGTGGAGGCACCGCGTGGCCAGGCCGGCGGCGACAGTGCGTCGCGGTTGGATCCAGGCGGGGCCGCCGGGCGCGGGGTTCTCGCGGCCCCAAGGCGGAGCTGGAGGGCGCCCTGGGTGCGAGCGACAGCGCAGACAGCATCGCGCTGGGCCGGGGACAGAGCCGCAGAGTAGCTGGAGGAGGGCGCGGGGCGCACGGGCGCACGGAGGGTGCACCCACCGCGGTCCCGGGGGCTGCAGACACCACCGCCCGCGCGAGGACCCGGGGAGACCCCGCGGTCGCCAAAGCGGTCGAGACCGCGCCGGATGCTCGAAAAGACGCCACCGTGGAGGCTTGCTTATACGTGGACATGCAAACCCAAGCCACCTCTCCGGCTCGAATGAGTGCTGGCCGCAGAGGGACGAGGGGTTTAATTGTGACAATAGCCCTGTGCGTGGTTCAGACTTTTTTTTTTTGCACACAGGGTTTGAACATCCGAGATTAAAATGCCTGAGACTCACACGTCAGTACGGCACAATTTCCATGCGACCCTGGTGGCGAGAGACCGAGCACCTCTGAGGGACAGCTGTGCCCATCACTCTGGCCACAGCGACCGCACCCTCTGATCTGCGGAAAACGAAATCTGAGCTCGGAATTTGAACAACCATGCGCACGTTCACTCCGGGATAAATCTTCTAGGAGAGGCTCCTGATTCTCCGCTCAGAGATTATTTAGGGAGCAGTCCTGGGTGGGAGAGGTAGACACAGGACAGCCCACGGAAGAAAGGGAAAACTTCACATTGCAGACACTTAAGCACCAACTGTTTGGAGCCCTGAGGGGAGTGGTATGTGCGTTGGGGGAAGAGTATCAGAAACATTATACCCAGGGCCCCTGGCATTTCTAAATCCGTGGCTGTAGGAACAGGAGATTGTGGGGAAATTTTCCGAACACAGAATTGATATTGCTGAAACCTGAAGTGGTGAAATGGGTTCTTCACTTCCCCTCCAGTAGTAAAGCATTTAACCCCAAAATTCCAAGGGTTTAACCACTAAGAACAATGCCTTATTACATTGGAGGGGAAAATAAAAGCAGTTCCATTAAAAATTATCAAATGGGAAATATCCGTTCCCCCAGCTCCTTGTATCGTTTTCACCATCAGCATTTCTGTGATCCGAGAGTGATTATGGGCCAGGTTTGTCTCTGGAGGCCTGGCCAGGTGTGACAGGGCCCTCAGCACCTTATGCAGCACGGGCAGGACTCTGCTGCTGGATGGATTGTCAAGAGTAGGAAAGAACTTAGGAAAAGCTTTTTTCTTCCCCATTAGAAGTTCCCTTCTTGACTCTCTTCCTTTGACCATCTGAATGAAGATTATTTAATGAATAACTTTTGGGCTATTGTTTTTCTGCAACTCTCAACTTTTTTCCCCCCCTGATTTTGTTTTGTTTTGGTCTGTTTATTTGCTTTGTTTCTTGAGAGTGGGAGTGAGGAGAAAGGAAAATGGGACAGGGTTTTTATACTGGCTTGATTCAAACTCTGTTAAGTCTTGCTCTTTCATGTGATGTGGACTGGAGAAGTTGCAGGAAGCGCATGATTGAAAAACAAGGACTCTTGGA
Source organism: Tupaia belangeri chinensis (assembly GCF_000334495.1). NCBI lineage: Eukaryota > Metazoa > Chordata > Mammalia > Scandentia > Tupaiidae > Tupaia > Tupaia belangeri. Next base: position 217,578 of record NW_006204361.1, read on the forward strand.
AAAGAATTAAGGATTAGGAAATGAAAATTGTCCTGGAGAAAAAGAAAACAATAACCCTAAATATGACACCATGACCTGTAAACAGAGATCAGGAAAGTACACCCAGAGAGAGGAGCGGGATGAAGAAGGACATCTTACTGAATCTCCCCACCCTCTAACCTCATACATCAAGAACTTTACTTACATTATCTCATTTAATTCTTCCCAGAATCCTAAGGGGAGGCTAATATTTTTAATCGTCTTTTACAGATGAGAAACTTGTATCTCAAAGGCCCAAAGTAAATTGCCTGAGGGCAGATAGCTAGTTAGGAGCAGAATTAGAAATGATTAAAGGGTAAAAAAGAATTCCTTGAGAATTAGTGCTTTTAAATCTCGATTAGTTACAGAGGGAAGCTGGGAAATTAATTACCTTCTGGGAGGATCTTTAGATTAGTGGGGAAATGATGTTAAACCCACAGAAAGACAAGCCTGTGAATTTTCTTGTTCTCTATTACTATGTGGTTTGGGGAAAGGTGCGACAGTTTGAGAAAATGAATGGTGCCCAAATTCATTCAGTAACATTCTATTTAAACTGAGAGAACAACTGGATATAATTAGGCAGATGTCCGTATTCTTCAGGAAACTTCTATTATTTGATGAGGAAACTGAAAAGCCTTAGACTGTTTCAAATTTAAGAACAAATTGATTTTAGTTGGAAAATAGACTGTCTATTGATTAACAGGGAAAGGGAATTTCAAAGTATTTACCCCCACCCAACCAGAGTAAACACTTTAAAATCAAATAGACCTGGTTGTGAATCTGGATCACACCTGTGCCTAAGAAGCTGGCCACAGGCAACTCTTTAAGCTTTCTGGGCTTCGGTGTCCTCCTCATCTGTAAAATGAAGCAAATACACCTTCGCAAGGTTATTGTTTCGATACAATTAAACAGTATGGGTGAAAGCCCTCAGCGAAATACCTGATGTGTAGTAGATGCTCAGAAGTGTTTGCAACAATTAGTGTGATTAAAGCTTGTAAGAGCAGACTCAGAGAGGACAGGAATACACCAGACGCTGGACTGGAGGGAAGAAACTCCACTAACTTCAGCTCTTCGACAATTTTGCCTGAGGCTGGCTCTGGGGAAACATGGATTCTCACTAGTGTGTGAATCCACAGTGACTCCCTTGAAAGGACAGACCATTATAAAAAGCAAGCAATGAAGTCTGGGAAGGTAGAAGAGAAAAGTTGTGGAACAGTATCCCATCATAGATCTTAACCAATCTTAAGATCAAACAATACTTCTAAACATAGGAAATAAAGGCTGAAGCGAAATGTCCCCAGTGCAATCTTTAATCAAGATATTAATGATGATACGAATAAAACTAAAATGTTTGTATTGTAAATTAAACCTTGAGCCACTAAGGGAATTGTTTTTCTTTAGTTTTTTTTGTTTTTTTACATATTTATTTTATTTGCTAAAGAGTGTCTGTGCTTGTCAGAAAGAGAGAGAAACAGAGAAAGAGAGAGAGAGAGAGAGGAGGCATCCCCACAATGAGGTATGTGATGCACAATCTCCATTTCTCCAGATTCTGTATCCTGGCTCAGGATTTGAACTGCGGCCAACCACATGTGATCTGGCTCCCAGTGCACTGGGTTTAACCACTGTGTTATTGGGCTGACCCTCCTTAGTGTTTTTTTTTTTTTTAAAAAAGAGATTTTAACATTTTTTTGTTGCTGTTAACTGTCAGAGGGCACATATGCTCACCGAAAAGACAGAGATGGAGGGAAATGTACCTCTGGTCCCATGAAGTGTGGTCATGCTGCAATCCCTTCTACTCTATTTCTCTATTCCATGCGGATTTGGCACATGCACAAGTTCCAGGTGTGTTTTTCAAGCAGCTAGGACCAGGATTTGAACACTCATTGACTGACTACCTCAAGTTCTAAGCTATGAGCTGACCCTTGACCATTTGTTTAAAAGCTAAAAATATACAATTTTTGCTCAATTACTAATTACTACTCCCCCACCAAAGGTAGTTATTACTTGAGGCTTGTGTTGAATAGAAATGCGCAATTTTGGGGGCCAGCAGGTGGCATGGTGGCTTAAGTTGCTGGACTCCCACGTGGCCCACTGCGGTTTAAGTACTGGACCTGGAGGCTTGCTTTCTCACTTTCTCACTCTCACTGTCTGTCTCTCTCTGGTGAGCACGCATGCCCTATAGCAAATTAAGTAATAATAAGAAAGAGAATTCCATCTTTAAAAAAAAGAAATGGAAATTTTGCTTTTAAAAGTTCTAAAAAGCAGTTCTGTAATGTTTTCTACCAGGTTAATTCTAGATTATTTTTAGAAATTTTCTCTAGAAATATTGGTTTTGTTTTTCTGATTATGAAAGTGTTACATGTTCATTGTGGACAACTTAGTATAAAATGAGAGATTAAGCTATAAAGAAGAAAATAAGAACACTATTCCCATCAATAAAAGTTAAACATTTTTAATATTTCAGTTATTTTCTTCCAGTTTTTTTACCTCTTTTTTAAACCTTGGTATGCAGCTATTGTGTATAAAATTTTGCATTCTGCTTTTTACATTTCTGAAATGTAAAAAGGAGAATGGAGAAGGGATTACAGTGTGTCACTATAAATGATCTATAACATCATTTTTAGTGACTGTCTAATTTTATACCATACCAATATAACATAATTCTCAGTTGTTGAATGCATGTGGGTCCCAGTTTTTACTGTTGTAAATTATGCTAAAATGGAAATCCGTGTGCATAAATCTTTGCATGTAAGATTATTTTGTAGAATAGACTTCTATAATTAGAACTACTAGATCCATATATATAAATCCTTTTTAAGGCTTTTGAAATATATTGTCAAATTGAGTTGTAGTAATTGTAGCAACTTTGAGTCCTAGTAGTAACAAAAGAAGATGATGGTGCCCTCCTGATGTCTCTAGTAGTGATTAACATTGCCAAAAAAGAAAAAATATATATCTTCTAATTTAATAGGTTAAAAAAAGATTGTGCTGTTTTATTTGTACTCGTTTGGGACTACGGTCATTAAACAGCTTTTTCTGATGTTCACTAGTCATTTCCCTTTTTTGCGAATTATGTGTCAATGTCTTTGCCTGTTTTTTTTTTCTATTGGGGGTCTTAATGCATTTTTACTCTACTTACATAAATCCTTCATACCAGCCCTTTGTCATAATTGTGGTCATTTTTTTTCCTGATTTTCCTCTTTGCCTTTTAATTTTGTTCATGATTTTTGTACATTAAATTTTAAATATTTATTTAGATAGGCCTATCAGGCATGTCTTGGTTACTTTTTTCTTCGTTTTATGTTGCTCTATCGAAAATCAGATATCTACTTATTTTTTTGCTATTTGTATAATTATAAAGATATTTTTCTTTTTTCTTTTTCTTTTTTTCTTACATTTCACACTATTGATTCTGTACTTCATTGTAGTGTGAAGTGATTTCCTGTCAAACAGCTAACCGTAGTTTTTCTAATACATGAGCTGAATAGCCATTCGGTACCCACTGACTACTGTGCTTCCTACACTTCCCAAATCACAGACCTCTTCAGGGTGATACAGATGCAGGGACAGTAGTCACAGTGCAGTAGGAGACAGCCAGTGCCACGTGGGCTCCAGCAATCAAGCAGTCTCCAGTCTTTTATATCACGCTTGTCCAGTAAGCTCATCCCAGCCCAGAACCAGCATTACAAACGTGACCTGGGAACTTTCTACAAGCTAAAGAAGTTCCCGTTCAAAGGTGAACATTAGAAAGAGGACAAAAATTCCAATTGGAGCACACAGCAGTTTAACCCTGTTTTCAAGCCACTGGGTCTGGGACTTGAACTGTGCAGTTGGCAAGTGGGATCTAGCTGCCTTAACCACGGCTCCATTGGGTGGCCCTGTTTAAATTAATTTAAAGAAAAAGAAAAGTTAGATTGTAAAAGTGGGGCATCCTTCTAGTATTGTTTTAACATGAAAAAGACGATCTAGAAAGAGATACGTGCAAAACAAGCTGCCATGGAAGCATGGCAAAAATCAAATTCTCTGAAGAGCAAACTATGAGAATACGCGGTCAGACCAGAGGTGTACCAAGTCACTCACCTTTTTAAATACATGACCACACTACTGGCAGACATACCCAATTAAGAAATAGTGAGCTGACCAGGAATGAGCCTTAAAGAACAGTGACAATTATTTTAATGAAGAAGGAAAGATGTGGCATCAAATTTCAGAGCAAAGTGGCATTAGTTGGTGGTATAAGGCAGAGACACAAATAAGGAGAAAGATATACGGAGATAGAGAAAGAGAGTCCTCTCTCTCCATCTTCCTGCCCATCTACCTATCTAGATCCTGAAACAGAGCCAGGCCGTATTAGAGGCTTACCTAACTTGTACTGAACGAGCTCAGTAAGGAAAACGTTTTTGTCTTTAGTGACCATTTATCTTTCTTTTCTCTATATTGTCTACCTCTTCTTCTGACTTTGGCCTTTTTCTGTTAATTAAGCTTCTTTTCACTATTAACCTTTATACCGGTATAATAAGAACATTTTTTACAGATGGCAGTCTGCTTCGTATTTTATATGTATTATAGAGATTTTTGCTACGTGCACATGCACTTGCTGGAGAGACAGACGGAAAGACAGAAAGTGAGAAATCACTGCCCGGGGGTAGGGGGTGGAAGGCCATGCTGCAATCCCTTCTCTTTCATTCTCATCTTTGGATTTTGAGTACTGACACACACGCCATAGGCATGAGTTTTTAGTTGCTGGGTCCAGGACTCGAATCACAGTTGACTATGTGGAGTCCAGAAACATAACCACTATGCCATCTGCTAGTCCTCCCCACAAATGATGTTTTGAATGCACACAAAGGAGAAAGGGGTAGGGGGAGAGAGACCCTCAACAGTGACTCCTCATGTTGCAATCCCTTTCCTTCACCCTCCAGCTGGTCAGGATCTTAGGCACCCACGTGTACACCTGATATGTTCCAGGGACTGGGAATCTGAACCCACAGTTGGCTGTGTGGCTTCCTGCATTGAGTTTAGCATGCCCTCACCTGTGCCACCAAGGCTGGGCCAGAAATCCTAAACAACCATAGGGGAAAATTGTATGCCTATCTCATATCATTCACAAAGTTAAAACTTAAGTGGATTAAACATTTAATATTTTAAAAAAGAAAGGGAAAGGATACTAGATATAAAAAACATATGGAAAGATATTCTAATCTGATTCTAGTGGTCTTTTTGTAGTTTGTCATTACAACTAGTAGCCATGAAGGGAAAAGATGGAATAAGTTTTAAAACTAAACATATTTTTAAGTTCCCTAAGGAAACAGACATGATTTACATTAAGAAGTAAATGACTAAATAGGCTATGTGTTTTTTTAAAGGTTTTGCCATAGATGTGTGTGTTCACTGGAGAGAGACAGAGAGATGGAGAGAGCAAAAGTAAGATACCACCCCCGGGGGGATAGCCATGCTGTAATCCCTTCTCCATTCTCATCCCAGGATTTTAGGCACACACACATACACCTGACATGATTTTCAAGCTGCTGGGTCTGAGACTCAAACCTCAGTAGACCATGTGCGAGTCCAACACCTTAACCATCACATCAGATGCTGGTCCTCGGGCTATGTATTTTTAATGCAAAAAACATTTCTTTACAGCAAAAAAAAAAAAAAAAAGAAAGAAAGAAAGAAAGATCAGGACCAACAGTTAGCATAATGGCTATGTCGCTGGACTCCCATGTAGTCAACTGCATTTCGAGTCCCAGACCTGGTGGCTTAAACTCACACCGGGCGTGTGTGCATGCCCAAGATCCCGAGAGGAGAATGGAGGAGAAGGGATTGTGGCATAGCCATCCCTCCTGGTCACTATTAACCTTTATACCGGTATAATAAGAACATTTTTTACAGATGGCAGTCTGCTTCGTATTTTATATGTATTATAGAGATTTTTGCTACGTGCACATGCACTTGCTGGAGAGACAGACGGAAAGACAGAAAGTGAGAAATCACTGCCCGGGGGTAGGGGGTGGAAGGCCATGCTGCAATCCCTTCTCTTTCATTCTCATCTTTGGATTTTGAGTACTGACACACACGCCATAGGCATGAGTTTTTAGTTGCTGGGTCCAGGACTCGAATCACAGTTGACTATGTGGAGTCCAGAAACATAACCACTATGCCATCTGCTAGTCCTCCCCACAAATGATGTTTTGAATGCACACAAAGGAGAAAGGGGTAGGGGGAGAGAGACCCTCAACAGTGACTCCTCATGTTGCAATCCCTTTCCTTCACCCTCCAGCTGGTCAGGATCTTAGGCACCCACGTGTACACCTGATATGTTCCAGGGACTGGGAATCTGAACCCACAGTTGGCTGTGTGGCTTCCTGCATTGAGTTTAGCATGCCCTCACCTGTGCCACCAAGGCTGGGCCAGAAATCCTAAACAACCATAGGGGAAAATTGTATGCCTATCTCATATCATTCACAAAGTTAAAACTTAAGTGGATTAAACATTTAATATTTTAAAAAAGAAAGGGAAAGGATACTAGATATAAAAAACATATGGAAAGATATTCTAATCTGATTCTAGTGGTCTTTTTGTAGTTTGTCATTACAACTAGTAGCCATGAAGGGAAAAGATGGAATAAGTTTTAAAACTAAACATATTTTTAAGTTCCCTAAGGAAACAGACATGATTTACATTAAGAAGTAAATGACTAAATAGGCTATGTGTTTTTTTAAAGGTTTTGCCATAGATGTGTGTGTTCACTGGAGAGAGACAGAGAGATGGAGAGAGCAAAAGTAAGATACCACCCCCGGGGGGATAGCCATGCTGTAATCCCTTCTCCATTCTCATCCCAGGATTTTAGGCACACACACATACACCTGACATGATTTTCAAGCTGCTGGGTCTGAGACTCAAACCTCAGTAGACCATGTGCGAGTCCAACACCTTAACCATCACATCAGATGCTGGTCCTCGGGCTATGTATTTTTAATGCAAAAAACATTTCTTTACAGCAAAAAAAAAAAAAAAAAGAAAGAAAGAAAGAAAGATCAGGACCAACAGTTAGCATAATGGCTATGTCGCTGGACTCCCATGTAGTCAACTGCATTTCGAGTCCCAGACCTGGTGGCTTAAACTCACACCGGGCGTGTGTGCATGCCCAAGATCCCGAGAGGAGAATGGAGGAGAAGGGATTGTGGCATAGCCATCCCTCCTGGGGGGTGATGTCTCGCTTTTTGTCTCTCTGTATCTCTGTCTCTCTGTCTTTCTGGCGAGCACACGTGCCCTATAGCAAAAAATAAATGAATAAACTCAAAAAAATAAAAAAAGAAACATCAAAAAGAGAGGAGAAAAGAAAATAATCTAAAGAACGGGGGGGGGGAGGGGGGTAAAGCCAAGAGTCATTTGAAACATAACAATTGTACTTACAAAGAAATGCTAGGGGCTAGAACCATAGCACAGTGGTAATTCCCTGATCAAGAGAAGCTAGATCCCACATGGAGACCACCGTTCGAATCCCTGGCCTGGTAAACCTAAGACACATCGGGCATACACCTGAATGCCAAAATCTGATAGACTGGAGGACTGTGGGAAGACGATGACAGAGTGACTAAACCCCGTGGAAGGCGCCCCTCTCTCTCTCTTTCTGCTTCTCTCGCTCATTTACTCTCACATGCATGCACATGCTATCCTGATTTTTTTTTTAATTAAAGAAAGAAATACTAGTAAAAACCACAATGAACTATTCCTTTTCTTTCATTATGTCATTAGCAAAGCATTATGAAGTTTATTTATTTATTTCTTCTCAGACAAAGAGACAGCACCTCAGTAAAATATTGATGTGCTGTAACCTCTGGCATGACCAGCTCTGTATTATGGGTACATGGCTACCAGCATACTCAAAGAGGTCTTTAAGTACAAACCCAAACTTTTCCATGTGGATCAGCTTCCCAGAGCTTTGTTGTTTTACTGTAGCACCACTGCTCAGCCTCCTCAAAAAGTTTTTTGATAACATAGTAATAATCAGTGTTAGGCACAATTAATTTTTTTCCAAAAACACATTCGCATACAATGCTGTGAGCCTATAAACTGGTATACTTCTTTTGAAGGGCAAGTTTTCCTATTTAACACAATACTTAACACTATGACCTACCAATTCCACTCTCAGGAATTATAACTATAAATTACTTCAAGATTTAGAATGATGTTGCTTGCAACCTGGTTTATTCATTGAAGCATTGATTGTAATTTTGAAGAATGAGAACAATAAAAATGATGTCAAGAGAGGAGCCAATGCAAGCGAATTTTGAGTAAAAGAATGGCAAATTAAAATTAGATATTAAACTATCCTTGCATTTTTGAAATTATTTGAACTCTGGCAAGCATTATTCCTTTGCTGACTAACATTTAGCTAATTTTTGTAACTATACTTAAAATTAGATTTTCTTAGATTTTTAAAACATATTTAAAATCATGATAATTTATTCATCTTGGTATATTCCACTATGTTAGTTTTTATCCCATTTCAGCCCCCCCCCTTTCTTTTTAAGCTTTTTGTTTTGTTGTGTTTTAGTTCAGTTGTTTGCTATAGGATGCATGTGCTCACTACAGAGAAAGAGAGAGAGGGAAAATGAGAAATCCCTCCCTCCCCAAAGTAGACTGCTACACTGCAATCCTTTCTCCTCTAGTCTTGTCTCGGGATTTTGGACATGCATGTACATGTGCCCAGATTGATTTTCAAACTGCTCGATCCAGGACTCAAATCACTTAGCTGGTTATGTGGCATCCAGTGCCTTAACCTCCACACCACCTTCTGGCCAGCATTTCAACCTTTTAAAGATTAAATTGCTTGTTTGTTGTTAGTTTGTTTTTAGAGGGAGAGCAGCCTTGTGCTCATCCAAAGAAAATTACTTTCTCAGCTTCTCTTACAGCTAAGTGACTAAGTTTGAGCCAGAAGTTACACGTGAAAGTTTGTGGAACCTTTAAAAGGTTTTTAAATAAAACAAGGAGCTGGGAGCTTGAATATCCATGTTTCCTTATTTTCTCTTTTCCCACCTGCCTGGAATGTGAATGTTATGGCTGAATCTCCAGTATTTATCTTGGATGATGAAGAAACGTGAAATAACCTTGAGAAATGAAAGAAAGATGGGAGAGCACATAGAGGAGACTCGAAATCTTTCGTGACTAAGGAAATGCATCTTTGCACTTTTTTAAGGGAGGAATGCTTTCGAGTTTTCACATGCTTTACTGAAATAGTAGCTATCCCTAAACCATTTTTTACTTAAAATCAGAATCAGATACCTTTGGAGATCCGTTCACCTACTAATACTCCTTTTAGAAATTATTGCCAAGGCATAATATTTGTTATCTTTTTAGTTTTTTAAAATTTGTTTTTCTAAAAACTAAGATGCCCAGACTCTTAACGAGTGTGGGCCCATCCACCATACTTTATTCTTCTTTTCCTCAGGATACCAACACTTTCTTATCACCCACATTTTATCAGTGATGAAAGCTGGGTCTACTTTTCATAAGCCGGTCATGTCACTGATATTAAACTATCCAAAAAAAGAATAAGATATCACTTGATAGGCATAAGCAATGCAAGGAAGTGTACACACGAGGCAACATTGCCCTTTAGTACACTTCTGTGTTCTCCTCTTCAGCAAGTGAATTGGGCCTTCCACACAGGGAGACTCTGAATAAAAAGTATCCCTACTTAGTTTAAGAAGATAGCATTATCTGGAAACAGTAGGAATGATTGCATAGTCAGTGGAGTATGTTGCTCTGTCATGCAGGTCTTTTTAAGAAGGACCAAGGGTGTTACTTATGGGGGGGAAACGCTACAAAAGAAATAGTGAAGTCACATCATCTTTGTTCCAGGACCAACTTAAGTGAGAGAAAGAGATATTTCAAAATAGTTGATGTTACTATATTTTAATTCTATCAATCCCACCAAAATTACATCAGACTTCTAAGGAGTAAGAATGTTCACCAAAAACTTAAGCCAGATTTATCAAAAGTAGCGTTTTGGGGGGAAGTAACTGTTGGTCTTCATGGGACACTGAGGCCCACATAAGAAGAAGCAAAAAGCAGCCCAAGAATTAATTCATTGTACCAGAGGACACTGGACATGTATGCCAACCATGGCCATCAAACAAACCCAGTTCTGAGCAGCACACTGAACCAAGAGAACCACCAGGCTAGCCCAGCATCCAGGAAAGAGGAAAACTCAGGTGTCACAAGGAATCCAGCAATGGTACATTTGTAAGCACAGGTGGACTCTCCTCACTGCAGAGTTGGAAATTACTGAAGGGGCCCTGGAATTCTCCAGTCACACAGGAAAATGAATTGAGAAAACAATGGAGCCCAGGGAAACAGATCATCATCGTGAAGAGTATCTGAAGCAGTTTGGCTTCTTTCCTTCGGAGCATCTATACACAGGATTCCAGTTACTTCAATCTCAACTCAGTCATTTTGTGCCAATAGAGGGTCAAAAGAAGAATTGCTTTCCTGGACAACTTAAAGTTATTCCAAGGGTATACACAATTGAATGGCAGATCTATTTATTTTCCTTTTGTAAGGTCTAAAATTTTCTCATGAGATTGCAAGTTATGAAGCTGAATCTCTTTTGACATGCAGGAATTGATTGCAGATCCCCTGGCTGAAACATTTTGTTTAAGGAAATGAGCTTGAAGTCAAACTTGAGTGAAACCTGCATATAAGAAATGGTACACGTTGGTGGTTGGCAGCCACAAGCCATCTCTATTTCTCATCTGAATTTCCTTAGACACCATCATATTGGTCCTCTCGATGTGGCATTAGAATTATTTACATTTAGTTCTCATCTCCATATTCAACCTAAGTAAGCACATCGAGGGCAGACTCTACAGCTGAGTGTCCTTGTATTCCCTCTTAGGTGAGGAGGCCAGAATGTTACAGCCAACATGATACAGCGTATTTTGATTTACTTGCCATATGGCAGTGTTGGCTATGGTTACAAGAGATCAACACAGCTCTCTAACACAGTCAGAAAAAAAAAAATTAGTCAAATCACTTCATACCAACTATCCCAATCAAATGATGGCTTCCCTCCCACTTTGCAACCATGATATCGCCACCAATATCTTTTTTTTTTTTTTTGAGAGATTTTCACTGTAGGGCGCGTGCGCTCGCCAGACAGACAGAGAGAGACATAGAGACAGAAAGCGAGAAATCACCCGCCAGGGGGGATGGTCACCCGCAATCCTTGAGAAATGAAAGAAAGATGGGAGAGCACATAGAGGAGACTCGAAATCTTTCGTGACTAAGGAAATGCATCTTTGCACTTTTTTAAGGGAGGAATGCTTTCGAGTTTTCACATGCTTTACTGAAATAGTAGCTATCCCTAAACCATTTTTTACTTAAAATCAGAATCAGATACCTTTGGAGATCCGTTCACCTACTAATACTCCTTTTAGAAATTATTGCCAAGGCATAATATTTGTTATCTTTTTAGTTTTTTAAAATTTGTTTTTCTAAAAACTAAGATGCCCAGACTCTTAACGAGTGTGGGCCCATCCACCATACTTTATTCTTCTTTTCCTCAGGATACCAACACTTTCTTATCACCCACATTTTATCAGTGATGAAAGCTGGGTCTACTTTTCATAAGCCGGTCATGTCACTGATATTAAACTATCCAAAAAAAGAATAAGATATCACTTGATAGGCATAAGCAATGCAAGGAAGTGTACACACGAGGCAACATTGCCCTTTAGTACACTTCTGTGTTCTCCTCTTCAGCAAGTGAATTGGGCCTTCCACACAGGGAGACTCTGAATAAAAAGTATCCCTACTTAGTTTAAGAAGATAGCATTATCTGGAAACAGTAGGAATGATTGCATAGTCAGTGGAGTATGTTGCTCTGTCATGCAGGTCTTTTTAAGAAGGACCAAGGGTGTTACTTATGGGGGGGAAACGCTACAAAAGAAATAGTGAAGTCACATCATCTTTGTTCCAGGACCAACTTAAGTGAGAGAAAGAGATATTTCAAAATAGTTGATGTTACTATATTTTAATTCTATCAATCCCACCAAAATTACATCAGACTTCTAAGGAGTAAGAATGTTCACCAAAAACTTAAGCCAGATTTATCAAAAGTAGCGTTTTGGGGGGAAGTAACTGTTGGTCTTCATGGGACACTGAGGCCCACATAAGAAGAAGCAAAAAGCAGCCCAAGAATTAATTCATTGTACCAGAGGACACTGGACATGTATGCCAACCATGGCCATCAAACAAACCCAGTTCTGAGCAGCACACTGAACCAAGAGAACCACCAGGCTAGCCCAGCATCCAGGAAAGAGGAAAACTCAGGTGTCACAAGGAATCCAGCAATGGTACATTTGTAAGCACAGGTGGACTCTCCTCACTGCAGAGTTGGAAATTACTGAAGGGGCCCTGGAATTCTCCAGTCACACAGGAAAATGAATTGAGAAAACAATGGAGCCCAGGGAAACAGATCATCATCGTGAAGAGTATCTGAAGCAGTTTGGCTTCTTTCCTTCGGAGCATCTATACACAGGATTCCAGTTACTTCAATCTCAACTCAGTCATTTTGTGCCAATAGAGGGTCAAAAGAAGAATTGCTTTCCTGGACAACTTAAAGTTATTCCAAGGGTATACACAATTGAATGGCAGATCTATTTATTTTCCTTTTGTAAGGTCTAAAATTTTCTCATGAGATTGCAAGTTATGAAGCTGAATCTCTTTTGACATGCAGGAATTGATTGCAGATCCCCTGGCTGAAACATTTTGTTTAAGGAAATGAGCTTGAAGTCAAACTTGAGTGAAACCTGCATATAAGAAATGGTACACGTTGGTGGTTGGCAGCCACAAGCCATCTCTATTTCTCATCTGAATTTCCTTAGACACCATCATATTGGTCCTCTCGATGTGGCATTAGAATTATTTACATTTTGTTCTCATCTCCATATTCAACCTAAGTAAGCACATCGAGGGCAGACTCTACAGCTGAGTGTCCTTGTATTCCCTCTTAGGTGAGGAGGCCAGAATGTTACAGCCAACATGATACAGCGTATTTTGATTTACTTGCCATATGGCAGTGTTGGCTATGGTTACAAGAGATCAACACAGCTCTCTAACACAGTCAGAAAAAAAAAATTAGTCAAATCACTTCATACCAACTATCCCAATCAAATGATAACTATCCCAATCAAATGATGGCTTCCCTCCCACTTTGCAACCATGATATCGCCACCAATATCTTTTTTTTTTTTTTTGAGAGATTTTCACTGTAGGGCGCGTGCGCTCGCCAGACAGACAGAGAGAGACATAGAGACAGAAAGCGAGAAATCACCCCCCATGGGGGATGGTCACGCCACAATCCCTTCTCCTCCATTCTCCTCTCGGGATCTTGGGCACGCACGCACACGTGCCCGGCGTGAGTTTTAAGCCACTGGGTCCGGGACACGAACCGCGGTCGACTACGTGGGAGTCCAGCGACATAGCCATTACGCTAACTGCTGGTTCCCACCACCAGTATCTTTTGTTCAGTAAATATGAAAATGGGCATTGGAGACTTTTCTCAGTGAAACTGAATTAATTAGATTGCTTCTGTTGACATGTATCATTATTATATTTATTGTTACAAAAGGTAAAACTTCACTGTGGGTGATATCTTCATTGGAATATCCCAAAATAAATCTCTATTTAATCTTATTCTTTTGGTAGCATTCCAAGTAGAGAGAGCTTTTCAAGGTCTCCCAAAGTGAATATTTTGGCCTCCATGATGTTACAGTTTGGGGTGCCTTACCTCTTCTCTGCCCCTTATTTAAGCCCCGCCTAGTTCAAGTTCTATTACATGAAAATCCTTTGACGCTACTCCAGACCACATCAAGCTGTCCCTTCCGTGAACTCTTGCTCACACTGTGTAACTCTTAACAGTCCTCTAATTGTGTCACATTATGCGAGTGTTGTCTCCCTAAGTGCATCCTGAGCTGTCTGGAATCTATCCCTTACAGATCCTCATCCACGATGTTGGTTTTCCTTTCTGCCCAGTGAATACTTGTCAATTGATCGGTTGACTCAGAAACCACAGCACACAGTTGGACATGAGGGAAGAATCAAAAACAGTAGGCAGATTTCAGATCTGGTCAAATTTAGAGTACATTTAAATCTATATTCTTCTTTAAAATAAATGGGTGTTCAAATGATTGGTTCTGGACTTAGCAGATTAGTCTTCCGAGCCTCAGATTTCAGGGTGTTATTGTTTATTTGGCTTTCCTGGGATGTAACTTGAGAAGATGGATTACAGTGTGCTCCTAATACACTCCACAGCCTATTGATTTTATATGTCATCAATGTATATTGCATGTCTACACTATTACAGGAGAAGCAGGAGGTGCATGTAGTTATGCTACTGCTTCAGCCCGTCATCCCATGCTGTGCCCTATGGGAAGCCACTGATTCTTACACTTGGAGCTGGGACAATGCAACTTAATCAGACTGACAGGAAACAGGCAGCAATTACAGTGTGCAGCTACATCTGCTGGGTTCCACTTCACTGAAGGAAGAGTTATCTCAATTTTAATGTACATCCCTTTTTCATGTTTCATTTAACCTCTGCTGTATTATTAAACACATCAAAATATAATGACACTCGTTAAAGAAGAAAAAGAGGACAGTTGGGATATTTTGGACTATATCTCCTATATTTGTAACTTAATTGTATCATTTTTGCTTCTCTTCAACATCTCCCCCTGGTGAATAACTAATTCAGTATATAGGTATTTAAATAGCGAGTTGGGAACTGGCTGTTTAAACACCTACATCAACACTGAGTTCAGCTACAATGAAATGTCCCTCAATCATTTGTCTGTTTTCACCAGGAGTATGTCTCTTTTCAAAAACATTCTTTTGCAATATGTCAAAATAGCTAGTTTACCCATTACTGCAGCGAGAATAAACTGCTTGAAAAGCAGCTCAATGAAATTCCCCAGGAATGTGTTTGTAATAGGACTCAGGAAATCTTTGGAACTTAAACTAGCAGGTGTCTCATCCACAGCCTATCCTGGAGCAACCAGAGCCCCCTCAGCAGGCCCCCTAGGCAGGCCAATCTAGCTGGCCTGAGCTACACGACCTATTAAACTGTTCATTTCTGTAAGACAAAAGCAATGACATAAGATGCTAAGCCTCGTATATGGGGCTTTCTTTTTTCCCCCTTCTTTCCACTTTGATTCTCTTATCCTTTAACTTTCCTTGAGTTCCCAGTTTCAAAACTGCATCGAAGGTATTTAGTAAACAGTCCTAAAAAGTAAATGTTCATCACAGATTAATTGCAAATTAATGGCCAAATCCAGGCTGCCTAGGTTTGCAAAGAAATCAAAGAAATGTGATCTTAGACTTTCCCTTGCACTCTTAAAATAGTGTTTGGCCATGCAGAGTTATAAAATGTTTGGGAAGTTTGTGTGTAGTAGAGAAATGGAGGAAAAGGATCATAGTTAAGCTTCTACAATATATGAAGACTTTTTTTGGCCCCCAAATCTTCAATGCCCAGCTAAGCATATTTTTAAGATTTTTCTTTAAGAAATGATCGAATCACAATATTACAGGCATGAAATAACAACCATGCGTTGCTATGAAGTCGGATCATGAAAAATGGTGCAAGGGAAATAATTGTGTTTTCAAGGAGGTAACTATCTAGTCATGGAATCCTATCAGATAAGCCAGAGCCCAAACACATTCCAGTCAGTATGTGGAACTCACAGCAAGGCAGCACTACAATGGCTTGAAGGCTTATTTTTATATTGGGTCATCAGGAAAGCCATGATGCATATTTATGTTGGGTCATCAGGAAAGCCATGATGCATTGCTGCATAGAGAAACAGAAAAACGCATCATGACTTTCCTGATGACCTAATAGGTGGACAAGAAGGAGCTGGGACCCCTGAAAATCCCCTTTAAGATCCAGCCAGCAAACACCTACCTAGGCCTATTGAATGACCAGCCATGGCACTCTTCCTGAGGGTCCATTTCTCTGCTATAGGGTTCTAAGTACCAGGTTAAATGTGATTCTGCATAAAAGACTCTGATAAAAGCAGCACTATTTAACTTCTGCTATACTTATGTGCTCACTACAGAATCATAATCATCAACCTTGAAAAGGCAGGATAAATATCGTTCACTGAGATGGGACTAGAAGCTTGGAACAAGGATTGCAGCTAGCCATGTTGATTGCACTGAGATCTCCAGTCTCAAAGTCCTTGGAGGTGTGATCACAAAACCAATGTGAACATTCTTTTAATAACAATAATAACAATAATAATAATAATAACAAAGAGAATGGTACCAGAACAATCTAAGGAAACACTGTCCTATCTTTAAAAAAAAAGGGGGTGGTAAGAAAAAAGCACATTAATTAATTAATTCCAGAAACTGTAAACTAATGAGTTTAATGCTTATCTTCATTATTATTTTCTAGTGAGGGTAAGAAAAAAGCAGATTAATTAATTAATTCCAGAAACTGTAAACTAATGAGTTTAATGCTTATCTTCATTATTATTTTCTAGTGAATGATTAGCTTTGAAGAGAAGAATTGATCACTGGGAGCTAATATAGGTTCACCAAAAACAAGTAAGCCCCAACTCATTTTTATAATAGGATTAATCAGTGAAATGGTAACTCTAAATTTTATTCAGTATGGCCATTTCTTTAATGATATATCTGTGGATTTGAGTCAGAAAAAATGAGAACTAAAATAATAAAGCGATAAGAGGTCTAACGAAACAACAGGGCTCTGCCCTTGGCCATGTTTCATGTTTGTCAAATATGTAAGAAAAGAAGGCTAGGTTTCACTTATGTTAACTATTATAGACATCAGATCCATTAATAAACACATTGTGGGAAACTGCACAAATTTAGAAATGAAACCAGTGAGAAAAAACAAGTTTCACAACAGGAAAAATAACAACACGATTTCGAACATTTAAGGATGGAAACTATAATAGCAACAGAACAAGAGAGGTGTTTACAGAAAACACGGTCAGCTCAGTGGTGAGCAGTAACGCCCTGCTCAAGCAGAGCTGGATCCATAAGGAAGACGGCAGGTCTGGTTCACCTGTACACGCCTGGCACGTGTGCCCGTGCACGAGTTGCCTGGGAAAGCTGGGCATTGCAGCATGAGACCCCAGTGGGGGTGTTTATCTTCCTCTCACACTCAGAAAAGAAACAAACTTTAAAAAAAAAGTTTTAAAGAAAGAAAACAAATGATAATTACAACCACTTTGCCTGTCAAGCCATGTCAGGTGTATT